>NW_024425008.1:4186301-4242182 GCF_017311325.1 Ursus maritimus | reverse complement strand
CCCCCCCCCCCCCCCCCCCCCGCAGTGCCCTGTCCCCAGCCCCAGCTCAGCTGCGATGGCAGTCGGAGCTCCTCTGGTAGGAGTTCCCACACCACAGGGGCTGCGACTTGACCTCCTGCTGACACCTGCCGAGCTGTTCCACCTGTCCATCCTAACCCCAGGGAATTCCTTCAGAATCTGCTTTTTTAGCAAAATGCAGGGCTGGGAGCGGCTGTGGCCCTTACCAATAGTGACCATTGGGGGTCACCTGACCACTGACCCAGGATACTGCTCCTAAGACCCCAACGTCAGGTATGGTCACTAACAGGCGGGGGTGGGGGTCCCCAGAGGTTAGGTGTCCTGCCCAAAATCATACAGCCCATGCAGGAAGGAGCGGCCCCGATGACATGCACTCCCGCCCTGGTGCTCTGCCACCCTGGGGACGCCACATGTGAACCCTTGTTTTATCTGCTCAGTGCACCTGTGATATGGGTGCAAGGGAGAGACAAGATGTCATCTAGCCATGGAGGGCCACAGACAGCCAGGTGAGCGGGGCTGGGGGTTCTGGCTGGGGGTGGGGGGCGCTGAGGCCGGAGGAGGAGACAGATGAGGTTGTCCCGCACACCAGGGTGGGACCCTCGGTGCTCTCCTTTGTGAAATGGTCCCTCTGTGTGTGTGTGTGTGTGTGCAGACAGCAAATAAGGCAGGACAGGCCTGCTCTGTGACAAACTCAGTGTGTGGCCTTGGACAAGTCACGCTGCCCTCTCTCAAGCCTCAGATTCCCCACCTGCAGCTGAGGTTGGGCAGGTAGAGGGAGCCTGGGGCTCCATCCCGGCAGGGCCTCTGCCCTCGGCCTCAGGTGGCCGGGTGGCCCAGGTTAGAGCCCAGGCCGGCTCCCATACCACCCAGCACAGGCACTGCCCGGCCTGTGTGCGGAGGACAGCTGCTTGCTGAGACATCCCCACTGGGTGGCTGGAGGTGTCCCATGAGGTAGGAGAGCCAGCAGCAGGGCGCCTGCCAATGGCTAGAAGGCATCTTGTGACCCCCTGGACCCCGGGGACGCCGCAGGTGCAGCACTGCCGGGGCCTGAAGCAGGCTTGCTCCCTCCTCGAGCCCCAGACAGAGCACAGCGACACAGGAAGGACCGGAGGAAGTTTATTCACGCCAACGAGTGACATGAGGGAGTGGACCCCGTACTTCCAGAAAGCACAGACCCCTCAACCCAGGGCCTTCCCTGAGATAGGTCTTTAGCGTTTCCAAACTACACAGGGTGCACAGTTAACCAGGCCTCCCGTGGATGCGCCGCTCAGGGCCTTGCCGGCTGCCGCGCGCTTTCTAGCTACGTCCACCTGCCCCAGGGCACTGCTCTGTGCAGAGACTTCCACGCCAGTCAAGTGTCAAAACAAAAGCATCTGCAAAGACAACAGACCCCTCAGCATCTGGCACAAGCAGCGTGAAGCGGCCATGGGCTTTCAGGGCGGAGTGTCAAGGATTACTTGGTGGAACGAAGTATTAGTACGTTCAGGGAAAAGCATGATTTCTTGAGTGCGGTGCATGCATGGTCTGGAGTGTGGGAAGTGAACCGGAGTCTCGCCCACAGAAGACTCAATTTAGTCAAACCCAGCCAACTTGGACCAATATTCAATGTGAAAAGCAGCTTTCAAGCTGGGAGCTCGCTTAGCCAAACGTACAGCAAAGCTTTCGGCTGGCAATTCTTTTAAATTTTTTTGGGCACGGGCTGAAATACCTCTGTGCCCATTAAACTTCCCCACGTAGACTTTTCAAAGCACATTTTAATTTATGCTCGTGCTGTTTTGATTCCAGATGTATAGACTACACACTTTCACAAAGCAGGTCTGAAGGTGTGTAGGGAACAGCAGGTGTCCTGTGGACCTGACAGGCTGGCTTGTGGACGTGGAGCCAAACGTCCCACAGGTGAGGGCTGCTCTGTGGGAGAGGCTCCAGCTGGACTGTTTGTCTGACCATGACATGTTAGCCGGCACCCAATCACCCCAAGGGTTTTGCCCACAGGAGACAGAAAGGAGGGTGTCACGGGAAAACACAGTACTGACACACACACACACAGAGGGCTTCCAGATACCAGGCCAGTAATTACCATGTGACAGAGCCTACGGGTAGTGCTGATTTGATGGGGCTGGAATTATTGGTAAATTACATCTCCTTGTAAGCACATATAAAAGGAGTGTTACTGAAAGTCGTAGGACAGCTTCCGGGGAGTCATGAACTCTTTCACTATCTCGTCTGTGACCTCCTTGCGCCTGGCCTGGTGCTCGGCGATCAAGGGCTGCAGAACCTCTATGAGTGTCTTCTTGAGCTCGCCAGTGAGCATATCGCCGCTGGTGTAATCCTGCCCGGAAGGAGACAGACCGCAGTGACGAGCGGCTCCATGTGCCCGGGCACCTCACTCCTCGGGGCGCCCGCCCAGCCCGTGGCACCCACGCAGAGCCTGGCACAGGGGCAGCGCCCAGAAGTCCAAGGACCTGCACCTTAAACGATGCTTTTCTTAAAATGGAGAGGATCCTGCCTGATGCGGGGCGTGACTCGCCACTCCCCGCCCCCGCCCTCCCCTCTGGGCGCCAGAGCTCCGCAAGCTGGACAACCGACAGCTCCCTCCTGCCCTGCCGGCTCCTGCAACGCCTAGTCAGCGTCCCCTGTGCTGTACCGTCTGTCCTGGACTTTTCACTATGATCAGTTTTAAACATGTTTGTATGGCGAGTTCTTTCTTAGTCAGGATTACTTCCGTGGAAAAGATTCCAAGGACCAGAAAACCTGAGGTCAAGTCTACAGATATTCTTCGGGCTCTTCCTACTTCTCACCAAACTGCTGCTGAGGGGCCGTGCCACAACCCTCGCCTCACCTGGGTGAGCCTCGAAGCCCCTGCCGACACTACGGCAACGCAAAGCCCCGCTAATTCGGTGGGGGAATTATTTGAACTCTTATTCTGTCCTGTTTGAATTTACTGGTCTGTGGCGTCCAGTAACGGGAGACCGTTGTGGGTGACTACCACACTGCCCCGTGCTTTCTTTTGCAAACTATCACCAGGCTTCTTGGCACGTGACTAAAGACAGATGGACCTCCTCGGTTTTCACCTTGTCTCAGCTGACGGCCTGCCCCCAAGGCCCAGGCCCTGAGGGGCTCCGACCACCCTAAGCTCGGCTGCCAGACCCCCCCATGTCCCGTGAGAGAGCTGGGGGCCGGCTGGACCCTGCAGCCTGTGGGCTCACCTTCCTGATCTGCTCGAGCTTGTCATCGTCCTCGAGGAAGAAGGTCAGGTACATGAAGGACACGTCCACGTCACAGTTACCTCCGAACTGCCTGTGCTCCTCGACGGTGTCCCTGCCTCCAGAAAACGCGTGCTTGTTGACCTGTGGCAGCAAGAGCACAGAGATGCTAGTTGGTTCAGGCCGCCCTGCGTGTGGAAACTGGCTGGGAGCCGAGGGTGGCAGCTGGGCCAGTGACTGCCTTCTGCCTTGTCAGGTCCCAGGGCTGGGAGGCTGGGGCTCATGTTCGGAAGAGTCCCACGAATTGCTCCTCCCTGTCTGTCAAGCCTGGGTCTGTGCCAATGGGGCCAACTGAAGAGAAGGGGGGGAGAACGGGTTAGCTCTGAACCTCCGCACCCACGAAACGCACAACAGAGCTGGGAAAGCCAAAGCACTGCCCATGCTGAAACACGGGGGAAGTGTCCTCAGGTGACAGATGGACACAAGCACCTTCGAGTTTCAGACTACGCAGGAAGGGTGGCTGCTGTCTCCTCTGCCGTGGAAGGGAGAACAGGAGCCACACAAGTGGGGCTCGAAAGGGAGAGCAGAGCCCAGGAGACACGCAGACGGAGACAGCGCCTGCAGGCAGCCCCACCTAAAAATATGCAGTTTCCGGAGCTGAAAAAAGACTCAGATACTAGCACAATGGTTTTTGGAATCACTCAAGATAATCTTGGAGAAATCAGGGCCAAGAAGCGAGAGAAGAAAAGCCAAAAAGGACAGTCTCCTCAACCTTCTTCCCACGAGCACATGAGACCCACTGTATACAAATGTCACCGTTTTTCTTTACTGGGGAAAAGGGTGGGTAGAGCGACGGTTCCTAGGTTGAGAGGCTTCTTCCTCCTCCCCAGGACCACAGGGCAGATTGCTAACGGGATGCTCCAGGGCTATGGACCAGCAGCAGGCAGACCCCAGGGCAGAGGCTGTCCAGTGGCAGGGAGCGGCACCTGCTCTGTGCCCCACGCAAAGGGGAAGCACAGACGGCCGGATGCTGGTGGGGACGGGGCGGGGTGAGGGGGAATGACCAGTGCACCTTCATCTTCCCTTGCCTTCATCAAGGTTAAGCAAACTGCACTAACCATGGAAACTACAAAACAAATGGGAAGAGAAAGCACTAGGACTGGGTTCTCCTGAGCTCTGGCGCCCTTGGGCAGTCGCTGGGGGTCTGATGGTGCCGCGGGGCAGCCCCTGCCCACACGGGCCTCTTCCTATGCTCAGGCTCACAGGCGAAGCCAGGTCACTGCTAGGCCTCAGGGAAGACCCTCTAGTACCAGGAAGAAAGTCGTGAGAACAGAGCCTCCCAGGCTCCAAGGGCTGGTTTAAAGGCTATCCAAGGGCCTTGGGACAGTTCCCGGTCCTCGTCTGACAGCAAGATGAGGAAAGGTGCGTCTGTTGCATGTTTTCCAAGATGCATGGGTGCCGCTGCCACCCACGTACTACTCCTCCCATGGGGCCAAGACGTGCCATGAATGGTGGGCGTCACCATGATCACATCACTAAATTGCCAAAAACACAGTGACCTCCGTACTGCTTTCCGCATCTTACAAGCGAGAACGGGGCGCAGTGTCAAGGACCTGCTGAATGTGGCAGTGAATGGCAGAGCCAGGCTGACCCTTCCTGGGACACCAATCTTCTGACAATGGCTTAAGTTTGCCTGGTGTTGGACTGGCTGGTCCTCAGTGCGGCTGGGGCCCCCCTCATGGGAAACCAACAGGAAAACGGGTTTGGGTTAGGGTGCAGAGCAGCCTTGGTTGTGAGGACCAGAATGCAGGGGCCAGGATCCAAAATAACAAAAGCAAGTGAGATATACCAAAACCAGCGTGATCTGGTGTAAAAGGAAACTATGCCTGGCAAGGATGTCTGGGCTGAGGGACAGGGGAGCTTGATTCAACCACCAAACTCCAAGAGAGAGTGCACTCTGGCTGCTACAATCCAATGGACAGTTGAGCTGGCCTGTAGGAGCCCCCAGGCCCAGGGCAGGGTGAGGCCACTGAACCAGGCCAGCTCTGGGCATGGGTACTACAGGGCTCCTGTGATCCAAAATCACAAGTGGGTAGCCGGGCTGGCAAACTGCGTCACAGACACTCGTCCCTGAAGAGGAGTTCCATACTCCGAGGCTGCCGGCAGGAGGGACTGGTCTGGCGGGCTCCAGAGCAGGGCCTGTGTGACAGCCTGGGGAAGGCCTGTTTTGGCCTATCCTGCAAAGCAGCTGACCAACTCTTCATTTTGAACTAAATTCTTAAATCTGGGCTGCACTCCACAGTTCACAAACACTTTTTACATGTGATCAAACGTAAGCCTTGTCTCAAGTCTATGAAGTCAGTACAGCGGCTCCCACTTCAGAGATGTCTCACCTGGACAAGGTCACTCACCGACAGCAGTGAAGCGGCAGGACACTGACAACCTGGGGTTCCTGACTCTAGGCCATGGGAGGGCCCATGCAACTGGGGAGCTGGGTTCCGGTCCCAACCCCACCACTCCCCAGCTGCGTGGACATAGGAAGCTGCCTGGTCCCTCTGAGTTTTGACTTCCTTGCCTACAAGATGAACATGGCCTCCCGGGTGGTTGACAGGACTTGGTGAGATCACACAGGCGACCACGTGGCAGGAGATGACACAGCCAAGCTGCCGTGTGCCCAGCCCGGCTACTGCTGCTATTCTCAGGAGAGCCGGAGCAAATGCCCCACCCCTGGCCAGTCCTGCCCCACATGCCGCTCACAACCCTCGCGGCCTCTGCAGCCGTGTGCTTCCTGACCTCACGCTCACTGCCCACGCAGCCCTCAGGGCCTTTGCTGGTCCCTAAGTGAAGGAAAAATGCCTTGGATCCAAAAATGACTTCTTTAAAACTAAAAAACCAAACAAAATGCCTTCTTTTCTGCAGAGAAGAGGAGCCCCCCTCCCACTTCTGTACTCCGTGCTTTGGAACTTCCAACCAGTAGTGAAAGGCTAAGAAAAGCCCTGAATATACCAGCTGCCAACAGAGGGTGGAAGAGAGTTTGGACATCAAAGGTTTCTTCGCTGTCAACCAGAAGCCGCTAGGGACCCTGGAAGGGGTTGCAGACGGTTGTATTACACACCTCAGATACTGATTTGGTCACTCCTGCTATAAACTTCCCACCCACAGACACACACCTGATTCCAAATAAAATGTCAACAGCTTCATGGGACAGCGAGGGGGCTGTACCTGTAGTTCAGCCCTGAGCAACAGAAGCAGGGCCCTGGGAAGGAAAAAAGATCAAACGGATTCCTAATTCTCATTTCTTTGGTGACTTGACAAATATTTGCTGAGTGCCCGTTGCATGCCGGGTCAGACACGACTGTCTTATTGAAGGGACCCCACCCGTTCCCAGTGTCCGTGAGAATGTGCGGCCCCTAAGCCCCACCTAGGCTGAGCTGGTCATCCTCTCTGGCCTTCATCCCTCTAAGGGCACTCACCACTGTCTCCGCCATGAGAAATAAAGCCCAAAACCACAAAGCTCCTGGTCCATCTACTGGACTATGACCGTTGCTTGAAAATTCACTAGAATATGTTCTATCATTTACTTTCAAGAAAACTGCCACGGGGCGCCTGAGTGGCTCAGTCGGTGAAGCGTCTGCTTTGGGCTCAGGTCATGATCTCAAGGTCCTGGGATCGAGTCCCGAGTCAGGCTCCCTGCTCAGCGGGGAGTCTGTCTGTCCTTCTCCCTCTACTCCTCCTCCCACTCATGCTCTCTCTTTCAAATAAAATCTTAAAAACAAAAAACAACAACAAAAAAAGAAAACTGCCATGATTTTGCTTCCAGAGCAGAGCACTGGTGAGAAAAGCAGAGAAGAAAGAGAAGAAAAATCCAAACTTTCACAAGTTCAGCGGGTGCTGGGGAACAGGGACAGCCGCCTTGAGGTCACGGGCAGCCGTTGTCACTGATCCTGGAACCCAGCGCCGTGGCGAGGATGCTGGAAGAACAGTCACGCCACACGTGTGCGTGCCTGCGAGTGTGTGTGTGTGTGTGTGTGTGTGTGTATGGCACGTCTGCTCTGTGTGCACAGGCTGCCCCTCCACCCCAGACGGTGCTCACCTTATTCTTGATCTGCTTGGCGGTGTCCGTGAGGAAGATGGAGGAGTTGGGGTCGCTGGCGCTCATCTTGGTCTGGGCCCCCTGCAGGGCGGGGAAGAAGGTGGAGTGCAGCAGGGCTGGTTTAGGGTAGCCGATCCTGGGGGCGACGTCTCTTGTCATCCTGAAGTAAGGATCCTGTGGAGGCAGAGGGGCCTCTGAGGACAGCTGGCAGAAACAGGCTGGCTGTCAGCCCGTGGACAATACCTCCGTGGCTCCATGGGAAGCTCCCAGCTCCCAAGTAGCTTACAGGACCGCCCCCGGCCCAACACCTTTTAAAACCTCCATCCCCATCAAAGAGTGCAGCGCCCCAGACCAAACAACGCCTCGCTCTGCCTCCTGACCTGGTCGATGGCACAGGGGATGAGGCACTGGATGTCTGCCCGGTCTCGGAAGATCTGAGGGAATGAGTTGCTGAAGGAGGGGGCAGCCTGGATGGCAGGAAAGCTGATCTTCCCTAAGTGCAAACACAGTATTTTTACACACGACATTGACTCCTGTTCTGGTTAATTCACCCAGCAAGAGGGATGAACACGAACAGGCGTTCTCCCCTTTAGAGACGCGATCATCGCTCTAGAGACTCAGAAAGCACAGAACAGTAAGGAAGAGAGACAATCTACAGTTCCAGTGTGTGTCTCTTTTCATGTCTTCTCAATTTCCCTCTGCGTTTCTGTTGTGATTGCACACTATCCAGTTTTTTCCTCACCTTTCCCCTCATTTGGGTAGTTGTTAAATACATTGTCCTGTAAATGTGTCTGGGAGTGTTCAGCCAGGCTTTACCCACGGGCACATAAGTTGTTCCTCGCCTTTAATCATACAAATTACGATGACCTGGTACCTAAAACTGTTTTCAGATTTCAAGTGCTGTTGTTAACACCGCTACTGCTATTTGCTTAGACCTGCACAAGGGGTCCAAGGGCACTGACCTTTGTGTGAGCTCGGACAAGCGGTGTTGGGCCAGCCCCCACCAGCTGTGCTACGTGGGCACACTCACGCTGCCACCACCACCAGTGCCCCGTTCACGCACACAGTGGCGGCCATTTCCTGCATGGGGATGCAGGCTGTGCTTGGGGCCTTCCCCGGGCTCGTCTACTGCTCACACCTCTACAAAAAAGTGCCACATGGCCCCCACTTATGGACATGGACTTTGAGGCTCAGACTGTCGACATAGCTTGCCACAGCTAAGACACAGCAAGCAGCCGGCTGGGCCAGGACTCAAACCCAGGTGTCGGGCAGCACAGCGTGTGTGGCTAGTCGTAGGTCTACTGTCTCTTACTCGCCCAGTGCCGCCTTCCCTGAGACATCTTCCCATGAAATGCTGGCATTCCGACAATAGAAACCCTCTCGAAAGCACAGGGTTATGTCCCAATTGTCAGGAATGCATTTGACCGAAACATCCAAGAAAAGGCTCTTGCTCATGTGAAAAGCCCCCCAGTGAGGCCTCTCCACGGCGGCGTTTCTGCTCTTGCTCCTGATGGTCCCTCAGCGCCAGGGCCCTGGGCTGTGCCCCTCCCAGCAGGACAAGCTCTCCCATGTGGCACCCGCAGGCACACCCTGGGATGCTGTCCTGGGATAGCGGCTGCTCGGCCTGGAGCCGAGCCCCAGAAACAAAATAGGGGAGGGGAGCAGGAGACCCACAAGTCTCAGGGATCAATTCTTAGCTTCAGGAGCTGTGGGACTAGGAGGAGAAGGCTGACGCATCTGACAGGCATGGAAGTATATGGAAAGGGACATGTGTTGTGCAGGGGGCTGAGCCACGGAAGGACAAGGAAGGTGGGCAGGGTGGGCTCCTCAGGGCTCTGCTCAAGCTCTTACAGGGGAAGAGGCTCCTGGCCTCTAGCAGAGGCACCCACACTAGCTGGGACCCCACGAGCAGGCAGAGGAACTCTAATCATCCCCACCCTTCTCCTTCCTTCTAAACCTCTTAGTGGGGGACTGAGGAGTGACAGATGGTCTCCTGAAGTACAGCCCCGAGGCCCAGAAATGGGGCCGCAGGCATGGCACCAGCTCCTCCGGCTCCCAGGGAGACCTGCCCGTGGGCTCGCTGTGGGGAGGTGAGGGGCAAAGGCTGCCACCTGAGAGGCAGCTGGGCCCCGGGCAGCCGCCCGTGTTTCACCCCAGGCTGCAGGCCACGGCAAGCTCCTTACCGATGGAGTCACTGTCAGTGAAACCGAAAATGCCTTTTACTTGGTTGAAGGTAACGTGCTTCTGAATCTTCACCACGTTCTTGTAGAAGCCTGGGCTCATCCTGCAAAGACAATCGGAATCAAGCACCGGGTTCAGAGGGCAGCCGCCCGCCAGAGCCGAAGCAGCAGACGGTGCAGCCCAAGTATGCAGCTGTGGGCTGAGGACACAGGCTGGGCAGGAAGGTGCTCAGAGGGCATCTCTAAGTGAAGAGCTGCAGCAGGCCAAGCGGAGCTGCCAGGGAAGTGTGGGAACCAGTGTGAGACCGACGCCAGATGATGGGCGGACGAGGCAAGAACGTAACAGGATCAGACTCTGTGGCTTGCAAGGAGCATTTCAGCTCTGCCAGGGTCAGTGGCCAAGTGTGCTGTAGAGCTTTCGGTATGGGAGCCCCGAGGGAGCGTTCCTGTGAGACAGACCCTGTTCTGTGTGGTGGGAGACTATCTGCAGAGAAACCAACGCATCCAGCTGCCACGGCCCCGTCCACTTCGGCAGCGGTGCTGTCTGGGCAGGATGACCTCATGCTCAACAGGGCTGGCCCACAGTGGCTGGCTCAAGCAACCAGATACTCTCTCCTAGATGGTGAGGGATGCAGACAGGAGGCCTGGACCTGCAGCAGCCATTCTGCTACCAGAGGGACCTAGGCTGAGGATGAAGCAAATACAGGGAGGGGACAGAACCCAGAGAGACTTCTTATATGGCATCTCTAATATGCTCAGCAGCTCTACTCTCTACCGCAGCAGGTGTCAGGCCCCACAGAGACAGAAAGAGAAAAACTGGAAGAGCTACTGTTTACTATGTGTTTACATCATGTGGCAGGAGCTGTTAAGTGCTGGACATGGATTAACACTGCTCAACTCCCCTTTGAAGTAGCAGCCTTGCCTCCACTTTCCAGGTAAAGACCGAGGCTCTGAGAGGTTAAGGGTCATGTCACAGACCCAGTGAGCACAAGAGCTGGGATCCAAAACCAGGCTCGGCTGGCCACAACGCCTATGCTTTTCTCACCACATCTTGCAGCTTTTGAAAAAGTTTAAGACTTTTGTCCCTGGATGGAGAACTCCTGAATGTCCCTGGGCAGATGCGGGGGTGGGGGTGGGGTGTCAGAAATATAGGGGCACTGGCTGCCTGGGTTGGGGGCAGCCATGAGGCAGGGAGGACTGTAAAGGCAAAGACCCCACACCAGGGCTTGGGCAGAGTTGAACCAAGTCCCACTCAGGAGCAGGAGAGGGGAGAGAGCCACTTTCACGTAGCAGCTTGCTGAGTTTCGGCCCCAGGGCACTGGTCGGGGTGGGGTTAGGGACCGTGTTACAGAGAGAGGACACACTGGGAACCTGGCAGCATGCGAAATGCTCCCAACACGGGTGCTCCCTGGAATGCTCAAGGAATAGCTACTGCATGAAGGAGTGGGCTGAGTAAGCGGGCAGAGAGCAGATAACTCAGGTGCCCATCACACAGGAAACGGTGGTCAGGAGGTGAACCCAGGCAGGCACGCTGACGAACCCCTCCGCTAGACTGCTCTCACTAGTACGAAGCCCCTGACTTACAGGCTAACGGAGGCTCAGAGAATGTAAGGACTTGCCCAAAGGAACCACACCAACCAGGAGCAGGGCTGGGTCTGGAACACCAGCTCTCAGATCCCCGGTGCAGTGGCTTTCCATCCCCCACGGCTCCTGGCAGGAAGGCCTCCTTGGGCCCACACACAGGGCCAGAAACGTGTGTGGGGACGGGGCGTCCAGAGCCAGCTTGCCTGCCCTGGGCTTCTTTCCCCATGGGGCCCTCGCCGCTTCGCTCCCACCCAAAGAGAGGGTGGAGGCTGGCTTGGTTGTAGTTTCAGCTCCTGAAGACCAGGAAGGAGCTTTGTTAAATTAAAAATCTGAGTTTTTTGAATTAAATTTCAAGGAAAAAAAAAAAGTTCAACTGTTCAAACAAACAAACAAACAAAAAAACTCTTAAAGGGAATAAGACATTTGAAAACAGGACTTAACTTTTAAAACTCTCTCCTGAACTTAGGTTCAACCTAAAAGGTCTTTCTGAGAAGAGGCAGCACAGACCCTCTGATGTACAAGTCATCTGGGTTTTCATTTCTACTCTGAGTTCATGAAGAAAAAGGAAGTTCCTCTTGAGCAAGGTTGAGGACACCAAGTGCAGAACGCAGAGAGATGGGCTGGGCAAGTGGCCTCGGATCCCGAATTCTCTCAGAATGTGCAGAGTGCAGAGGGGTGTGTGTGTGTGTGTGTGGTGGCCCCTCCCGCGCCTACCACTGTCATCATCGTGGATGCAGGAGGTGTTTGTTTCTGCCCCACCAGCACCTCCGGTCAGCGAGGCAGCGACCCTGCTTGGCTCACTGCTGGGTTCTCAGGGCCTAGGAGGGCACTGGCCACAGAGAGCACTCAGTGACTATTTGTTTTACTGACCCAGCGGAGTATGGCCACCCCTCACCCCATACCAGATGTGGCCAAGGTGGAGCCTGGTGTGCTGGGGGGCGCATGTGAATCGGACCGTGGGAGGGACTGCTCCCAGGAAGAGGTGATGCTTGCCCGTGTGTTTGGAGACCACGTAGGGCTCCTCCGCATTGGGACAGGTGAGGTCAGAAGAGGGGGGGATCTCTGGGCAGAGAAGAGGGGGGCTGTGGAACTGCAGAGTGTTCCGTCTCGCTGAGGTGGCAGTGACACTGGAGAGGAACACCAGCCTAATCACTGAAGGGCCTGTCATGGAAAGTGAGTGCTTCATCCTGATGATGACAGAGTGGGAGCGGCACGGGGTGGAGAGTGGCAAGACCATCTGTGCTTCACAGAGAGTGCTGGCTGGTGGGGGACTGAGGCTGCGAGGGGCTACCGTGGGAGGCAAGAGGCAGCACCACAGGATGTGGTGACTGGGCAGCTGCCAGCTCGGCCTGGCCCTGGAAAGAGCAGCAGGGCCCAGGGTGTGGCTATGTGCGCGAGCAGGAGAATCAGGTCTTCTTAAGGAATGAGGGGAGAGAGAGAAAATAAAGCACCATGCAAATTATAATGATGATGACTCCTAAGGTCTCATGTAACTCTATTTCATTGACCAGCCTTGCTGCGACTCATGACCATTAAACAGAGGTGCCAGGACTTGAAACCAGGTCTGTGTTCTTCCTTCAAAGACCATGTCTCCTCAAGGACACCACAATGTCTCTATGCCCACAGAGAAGTGATTTTAAAAACCTCACAGATAAAATTAAAAAGTTAGGAATTCATTTACTAGTTGGCAGAAAGGCCAGACTTCTTATCAAGGCAACTATTTCTGTGGATATGAAGCCACCACCTGGATGCAATCCTATAAAGGGGACATTCTGGGGAAACGGTAATAAGCTCCTCCACACTCAGTTGAACACAGTCCATCCCGTGCTTTGCTGCACCCTGTCCTGGCCCGGCGACGAGCCCTCAGTGACAGGGGCCACACCCCTTACATTCCTGGGGACCGCCAGAGCCTTGGGGGGAGCACTGCATCTCAGGTGCTCAGGAAGTACTTGCTGAGCAGAACAACATATTCTTACTGGGACACGTGACAGAGTCTTATTTTTCTTTCTTTCTTTTTTTTTTTTTAAAGATTTTATTTATTTATTTGACAGAGATAGAGACAGCCAGCGAGAGAGGGAACACAAGCAGGGGGAGTGGGAGAGGAAGAAGCAGGCTCCTAGCGGAGGAGCCTGATGTGGGGCTCGATCCCATAACGCTGGGATCACGCCCTGAGCCGAAGGCAGACGCCCAACCGCTGTGCCACCCAGGCACCCCAGAGTCTTATTTTTCTAACACAGTTCTTGGTAGTCATTTGGGATGAAGAAAACCTCAGAAGTTTCAATTTGGGGACACCTGGGTGGCTCAGTTGGTGAAGCGTTTGCTTTTCGCTCCGGTTGCGATCCCAGGTATGAGGGGACTGGTGCCGCTGTGGCTTCTGATCCCGGATCAAGTCCCGCACTGGGCTCCTTGCTCAGCGGGAGCCTGCTTCTCCCTCTGCCTGCTGCTCCCCCTGCTTACGCTTGCTCTCTAGTACTCTCTCTCTGACATATAAATGAAGTCTTAAAAAAAAAAAAAAAAGCTTCAATACAAGGGTTTTCTGAATGCAATATTTCAGCTACGGAGTGGCCGATTTAAAGAACTGGACTGTGAGGGGACCGTGTGCCAGCCAGTCTTTTCTCTGTGAGGAAAAAGGTACTCCAAGAAAGAGAAAGACCCTAACCCAGCAAACTGACTCTCCCTGGAGGGAAAATACAATTCCGTCTCAAGCTGGGGCTGGAAACCTCAGCTGGTGAAAGAGACCAAGAAACCACATCCCGACATGTCAGAAAGGAAGGAAAACGTTCTCCAGATCTTAAGGACATGCAGCCACGCACTCCTTACCCCATGTAGTCGAGGTCGGAGAAGATGAAAGTCTTGTTGATGTCAAAGCCGCAGGCAATGATGTCCTTGGCGTTCTCCACGGCATAGCCATAGGCCTGGTCCAGGGTCAGGTCCTTCCACAGGTACTTCTCATCATCCGTCATCTGGATGACCAAGGGCACGTTAAACACATCCTGCAGCCACCTGCGAGACACGCGGGAAGAAGGCTGTCATCTCACTTCCCTGTTCTGCATCTGAACACACAGCTCCTACTGAGAATGTGTGTCAAAACTTTGTCTATCCAATCACACAATCTTAAGCCGTGAAGCTGGGCTACGACACTCAGCAGTGCAGAAGGCCCTGTGTTCTGCTCCGTGCGAGCTGATCTACGCGATTTTGCAGCCTGGCGATGGTTTTAGGAGGTACGTGTTATCAGTCCCCTCCTGCAGACGTAGAAAAGGTGGCTCAGGGAATTGACTGCTACGGTCACAGGGACAGGGACAGGAGGAGACAGACAGGCTGACTCCAAAGCCGTGCTTGCTCCATCATACCACGCTTTCTAACGTGACACTGGAAACAGAGGGAACCAAAGCCACAACGGCACCAGTCCCCTCATACCTCGTTTAACAAATACAACTAGGACTGTCCTGTCATTCTGACATGATTGATAACTAACATTCCTAATTCACTAATAAAAGGGAAAAAAGACATACGATACAATACTTACTTTGTGAAAATAAATGGGATGAGGTGACCTACATGCATTGCTTCAGAAGAGGGGCCCCTGCCTGTATACAGATAAAATGGCTTCTTGTTTTCATAGGCATCAAGAATTTGGTTCACATCTCTAAAGGAAAAAGGAGAAAAGGAAATGGTGTGAAACACTGAGAGAAACACTAAAGCACTAATGCTCACTTGGACAAGACAGAGAAAACACAACACAACGATTAGAATTTGTTACCCATGGTGCCCATATTAGAAAAATGACAGGAAACGTCTACCAATATGATTTCTTTCTCCTGTGATTGTTTTAAAGTAAAAGACATGCAGGTCTGGAATGAAAGAGGGATACGGTTGGGCAGCCAATGTAAGCCCTTCAGAAACTTCAAATACCAACATCCACACACCATCTACTTTACACCTGTTCCTGGGAATGACACCAAGCTGAAACTACACAATCCTTGGTCAGAACCCCTAGCCTGGAGACTCTGGAGATCTAGACCGGGGAGACTGCAGGGTTCCACACAGTCCTGACTCAGGGACAGGAGTTAGAAAGAACTCCTAGGAGTGTGGAGGGGAAGTCCCTAGCTGGAAATCTCACTTGGGCTTCCTCAGCCAGGCTGGGACCAAGTGTCTTCAGCTGGGCGTCATTCTGGACTCATCCACCTGTCTCCGGGACTGCGGTCCACAGACGATGACATGAAGGGTTCTCCTTCCTGGCTATGCGTCAGAATCACCTGGTCGCATTACCTCTGCCTGGGTCCCACCTTCAGAAATTCTGATTCAGTGGGTTTGGGTGACGTCTGGGAATCTGTTATTTTTAAAAAGCTCCCTCAGTGATCACAAAGTTCGCCAGGGTGTGAAACCACTACTCAAGGGTGCAAATGTTCTTTGTTTCTGGACAAAGTGTCCCCAAATAAAAGAGGACCTTTTTCAGGGGTCCGAGTAGGAGACCCCACACGAGTATTCTAAAAAGTGACTCCTCCTCATACCCCACATCAAGGGTTAACAGTGCTCCTCTCTGGGCTCATGGGATTATGGGAATTGTTTCTTTGTGTTGAGATTTCATTTTTTAATTTAATTTTATTTATTTTATTTTTCTCCTACAGGGACCAATAATATACTGCTTTTGAAATAAGGAAAGAATTAAACTTAATTTTGGAAGAAAGAGTCCTTCTTTGGTTCTCACAATTAACCAAATCAAACTTTTATGGGTTTATAGGAGAGAAAAAAAATGCAGCTGTCCCCTGAGCTGTTCTTCAAGTCTCTGAGAGCCTTCGCCCACGTGCTGCCCTGGGGGCAAGGCGCTCTCGAGCGGTGCAGATGATGGACTCAGGTAAGCACTCAGAGCTCAGCTTTGTGAGAATGGCTTCCGGCAGGTGAGGGAGCCTAGTCAAAGCCCACAGTTTGCAGCTCGCCAGCTAATTCCCTACTTTACAGATGATAAAATTAGACAGAGGGGCATTCTCAAATCTGTGAATGGCCAAAAGCTGCAAGTCCTATGACGCCCTAAGCCAAGCGCCTATAGGGTTACTATACTGAAGTAAATAAAGTAAGGTGCATGGGCAAGAAGGACTGTCAAGTGCTGAGACTAAAAATTTTTTTTTTAAAGATTTCATTTATTTGAGAGAGAGTGAGTGAGAGAGGAGCAGGGGGAGGGGCACAGGGAGAGGGAGAAAGAGACTCCCATCAAGACCTGAGCCGAAGGCAGATGCTTAACTGACTGAGTCACCCAGTTGCCCCAAGATAAAAAGTTTTGACTTAAGATCAACAAAATTGGTAAACCTTGAGCTAAAGTGACCAAGAGGGGAAAAAAAATGAAGACTCTACCAAAGTCAGGAATGAAAAAAGGGACATTACTACTGATTTTACAGGAATAAAAAGGATTACAAAGGAATACTAGGAACAAGCGTATGCCCACAACCCTGATGAAAAAGACCAATTATTGGAGAGAAACAACTAGCAAACTGACTCCAAAAGAAAGAGAAAATCTGAACGGATCTATAACAAAGAAATTGAAGTAGCAATCAAAAAATGATCCACAAAGAAAAGCCTGGGACCAGATGGCTTCATGGTGAATTTTATCAAATATTAAAAAACAATTAACAGGGGTGCTGGGTGGTGCAGTCAGTTAAACATCTGACTTGATTTCGGCTCAGGTCATGATCTCGGGGTCCTGGGGTTGGGCCCTGTGTCAGGCTCAGCGGGGAATCTGTTTGTCCCTCTCCCTCTGCTCCTCCCCCCTGGCTCATGCTCTCTCCATCTCTAAAATGAATGGATAAATCCTTAAAAAAAAATTAACAACAATCCTTCATAAATCCTCCCAAAAAAATTGAAGAGGGATTACCTGCAAACTTATCCCGAGGCCAGGATATCCTGACACCCCAAGCAAAGACATCAACAGAAAACTACAGACCCTTATGAATACAGACAAAAACATCCTCAGCAACTCACACACCAAATCCAGCAACAAGTAAAAAGGATGATACACCATGATCAAGTGGGATTTGTCCCAGGCATGCAAAGTTGGTTCAACATACAAAAATGCATCAATGTGATACACTATATTACATAGAAGACAAAATCACATGATTATCTCAACGGATGCAGAAAAAGAGTTTGACAAAATCTAACATCTTAGTCGTTAAGCGTCTGCCTTCAGCTCAGGTCATGATCCCAGCGTTCCAGGATCGAGCCCCACAGTGGGAAGCCTGCTTCTCCCTCTCCCACTCCCCTTGCTTGTGTTCCCTCTCTCACCAAATAAATAAAAAAAAAGGAATAAGGCAAGGATACCTGCTGTTACCACTCCTATTCAACACTGTATTAGAAGTTCCAGCCAGAGCAATTAGGCAAGAAAAAAGAAATCCAAATTGGAAAGGAAGGAGTCAAATTACCTTCATTCTTAGGAGACATGATTCTACACACAGAAAATTCTAGAGAACCCTCAAAAAAAGAAAAAAACCTATTAGGGCTAATAAATGAAGTAAAGCTGCAGGATTTAAGATCAATAGACAAAAATCAGTTGTATTCCTATAGAGAAGTGAGATAATTGTGATTTATAGTAAGAAATATATATTTGGTTTTTGTCACAGAGCTCCTAAAGTCCATGGAATTTCCTAAGTGATAAGAGGCATAAATGTGACATTCATGTAACAAAGCCCCTTTCAACCACACCTGAGTTTATGTTAATAAGGTGACTTTTACAAAGTCCCTAGGTAACCTAAGGATGGGGACTGGTTGCCAGGGGAACCAACCCTAATTAGAGGTTGGTACTTATCAGACCCTTTCCCCACAAAAGGGGCTGCAGATTGAGCTTAATCACTAATGATTACGCCTATGTAATGAAGCCCCTGTACAACACCAAAAGGATGTGGTCTGGAGAGCTTCTGGTCGGTGAACATGTGCACGTGTGGGGAGAGTAGCGCACGTGGAGAGGGCGTGGAACCTCCAAACCTTCCTAAAGACCTTGTTCTCTGCATGTCTTCCATTTGCCTGTTCCTGAGTTATGTCCTTTCATAATAAACCAGTAATCCTGTAAGTAAATGGTTTTCCTGAGTTATGTGAACCACTTCAGCAAATTAATAAACCCCAGGAGGGGACTGTGGGAACCTCTGATTTATAGCTGGTCAGTCAGAAGCACAGGTGACAACCTGGACTTGTGATTGGCATCTAAGTAGGCTGGGGGGCACTCTTTATGGACTGACCCCTTAACTCATGGGACCCAACGTTATGCCCACAATCTAACAAAAGAAGTACGAGACTTATAAACTGAACGCTATAAAACACCACTGGAAAGAAACTATGGCCCTGAGTGGAAAGACATTCTATGTGCATGGATTGGAAGATTTAACATTTTAAGATGCAACACTCCCTAAACTGATGGATTCAGTGCAATCCCTATCAAAATCCCAGTTTTTTCTTTTTTTTTTTTGCAGAAATTAGCAAGCTAATCCTAAAATAACTCAGGAAGGCAAGGGACCCAGAACAGGCAAAATAATCTTGAAAAGAAGAATAAAGCTGGAGAACTCAAACTTTCCAATGTCAAAACTTAGTATAAAACCACAGTAATCAAGACTATTTAGTAAGTTTAAATAACCCTTAAATGTATGGTCAACTGATTTTCAACAAGGGTGCCAAGAAAATTCAATTAGGGGCAAAGCAGTCTTCAGAAAATGGTGTTGGGACGAGATATCCACATGCAAAAAACATGAAGTTGGACCCTACTTCACACCATATAAAAAATTAACTCAAAATGAATCAGAGACCTTAATGTAAGAGCCAAAATCATAAAACTCTTGGAAGAAAAAACAGATGCAAATCTTCATAATCTTGGATTAGGCAATAATTTTTAGATATGACACTAAAAGCAAAAGAAACCAAAGGGAAAAAATGGATTTCATAAAAATCAGAAAGTTTTGTGTTTCAAAGGACACTGTCAATAAAGTAAAAAGACGATCTGTATTACAGAAGTAATCATTTGCAAACTGTGTATCTGGTAAGAAACCAGCATCCAGAATAAAGAACTATTATAACAATAATATAAAGACAAACAACTTAATTAAAAAGCAGGCAAAGGATCAGAACAGATATGCTCCACCGAAGAATATATAAAAATAAGCAGGTGGGCCCTTGAGTGGCTCAGTTGGTTAAGCGTCTGACTCTTGGTTTCAGCTCAGATCATGATCTCAGGGTCCTGGGATAGAGCCCTGCATGGGGCTCCCCGCTCAACAGGGAGTCCACTTGAGATTCTCTCTCCCCCTCTCTCTTTCCCTCTGCCCCTCCTCCTCCTGCTTCTCTTTCTCTTTTTCAAATAATAAATCTAAAAAAAAAAAAAAAAGAAAAAAGGTGGGGGCAGCAGTTGGGGGGAAAATACATAAAAATAGCTAATGAGCACATGAAAAGATGTTCAATGTCATGAATTATTAAGGAAATATAAATCAAAACACAATAAATAACCACTTCATACCTATTAGAATGGCTATAAAAAAACACAAAGTAGGAAACAGTAAGTGTTGGTGAGGGTGTGACCTGGGACCCTTCTCTGTGCATTGTTGGTGGGGATGCAAAATGACAGCCACCGTGACAGCAGCTTGGCAGTTCCTCAGAAAATCCTAGAGCTACCTTACGATGCAGCAATTCTGTTCCCACCAAGAGAAATGGAAACACATGTCCACACAGAAACTTGTACACAAATGTTCAGAGCAGCACTACTGAGAACCAAAAAGTGAAAATAACCCAAATGCCCAGCAACTGATAAGTGGATAAACAAAAAAATGGGATGTATCTATTCTGTGGAACACTATTCAGGTATAAAAGGGAGGGAAGTATGAACACATGCCACCACACGGTGGAACCTTGAAAACACAATGGTTGCCAGTGGTTTGTGAGGACTGGGGTATGGGGGAGTGACTGTTCAGGGGGACTGGGTTTCTTCCTGGAGTGGTGAGAATGTTCTGGAATTAGACAGTGGTGGTGATGGCTGTACAACCTTATGAATATACTAAAGACCACTTTAAAAATGTGAATTGTATACTTTAAAAACGTGAATTAAGTCTTAATGAAGGTAAAAAGCTTTGATCATATTCTGTTCAGAAGGAGGGCTGAGCAGGGTTTGGAGTTTTCTGCACATGACATTTGAAGTGTTCTGGCAGGCTGCCAAGTTCTGTCCTGTGTGTGCTCTCCCATAACCGTGCAGAGCAAGCAGAACAGAACCACCCTACCATGGACAATAAAATGGGCTAACCTGTGGGTTGGGTATGGCAAGAACACTTTTGGAACCTGCCCATTTTCTGATTGTTATCTGCACAGAATTTATAGTCTAGGGTAGGGATAGTCTCTTCCAGGTACACTCTGTTAGTTTCTCTTTTGATAGGGTTTATCAGTGGGCCAGTACAATAGCAGGAAGAGGGCACGGGATTTCAGGAAGCCACTGCTTATCGCGTGGGAAATGTTCAACTTGGACATATTAATCTCTTTTGTCTCTATGACCTGATTTATAGAGCATAATCTGGCATGAATCTCATCTGCTGTGTATGTGACCTCTACTTTGTGAAGTGAACAGTTCATAAATGAACAAAGTAAGGGTCTGAGGGTGAAGGGACAGGGCATGAACCCACAGCCAGTTATGGACAGAAGGTGGACCCCAATCTTCAGACGGTTGGCTATCACTGTCCCCATAGGAGCAGGCAGCTTGAGGGAAGAGCCTCCAAATCATGTCTGGAATTCAAAGGAGAGGAGGGCGGGAAGCCCCTGACCTGTGTGAGAAGAAGATGCCCCTGCGCAGGAAGCGGTGTGGTTTCTGCCCCGTGGCTCGCTCTATCCGGTTTACCAGCTCCTTGTCGATTTTACTGCTTCCAAACCGAACTGGAAAAAAGAAAAATTGGGACAAAGGAGATATGGCCATCTTAGGTGGTGTGAGGTTTGGTGATCGGATATTACTGAAGGGGAAAAACTAGTGTATTGTATACAATCTTAAAGAACCCAGACTCTTTGGGCCTTCTGCTCCCAGTCCCTTCTCTCAACCCAAAGTCAAATGTCTTTCATGGTAATAAGGACAGCTGAGATCACAACCAGCAAAACAGGCAACAAATGATAGAATAAAATGCTGTTCTGACGGGAAACATATCCAGAATTCAGTCTGGCTAGCAACTTTTCACATCTCCCCTCCCCAGTTGCTTACTAAAGTATAATTTGTGGACACTGACACCATAATTTTACTATTCTTTAATTGCTGCATTGAATTAACATGTCTTCAAACGAATTTTCCCTCATTGATGGTCTATACTTAAATTATGGAAAATGGCTTTTGACTTTGATAAAAACATCTCAGTAATGCCTCTTCACTGGTGATTACCAGTCATCCCAGAGTAAGGACTTCTGTGAGCAGGAAGCCCCGCAAGGAGGGGCTTGCCAGTAGCCACCTGTCCCGTGAGGAATCCCCCTTCTTAAGGTGACTTCCAGCTTTTTAGGTCCACAGTCAGTATCACTGGAAGAGAGACTTAGGTAAACCATTCCTGACTTTAACCACTGAGAGGTGACTGAAATGAGTGCAAAGACGCCATTCTAATAGACCTTTCCTCAAGTTCTGAATCTGCAAGAAAAGGAAGAAACTTCTACTAAGCTGTCTACTATAGATTGTTATTTTGAAGTAAGTTTCACACTGTTATTCAAGTTAAAAAGAACGCTTTGGGAATGTATTGCATGACCAAAAGATTTTAGGATCTATTTTCTTCTTGGCATTGAAGCTTGACTGGGTTTATAATTCAAAATAAAAAAACACCAATGGGATCAACTCAAGGGAATCACTTGTGTCAGTTGGGGCTGCTCCCAGGACATACCAATGAGCTTGTCATAGTCAATGCCCTTGGCACTGCTTGTCTGTACTGTCCACGGGTCCACAAAATCCTCCTCAGCTTCTGCGGCGTCCATGCCACTATCACTGCCAGATGCCAGGTTCCCTGGAGGGCAGTCGGCCTTGTAGTCCTCCCCCACGGTGGCTTTGTAGCTCATTTTCAATGATAACAACATCTTTACTGCAGAATCAATTTCATCCTGGACAAAGGAAATGAGGATGAAGGCTAAAAATACCACCGTAGCGAATATTTTGCTAAACGTGACTGCTATGACGTGGCAGGCACAGTGCTAAATGCCCTCACACTCATTCCCTCCTTAGCCTCACCACACCCCTCGGAGGCAGGCAGCACTGTCACTGTGCTGTTCCAGCTGAAGACTCTGAGACTCAGAGAGGCAAAGGAGCTTGCCCATGGACACACACCAAGTCATGGGCCTGAATGTCTTATTTTTGTGCTGTTCTAGTGCTATGGATTACTACCACAAACACTGTGGGACAAATGGACATAACACACTGTTATTTATGACACAGTAAATATGCTAAAGATTTCTCAAACACCACTGATGCCAGAGAACATGTATGACAAGCTCCCCGGACTGAATATAAGGAATTCTACGTCGGACCTTGTTTTTATGTTCTACGCAGTTGAGATGAGTATTTGTGGAAGCCTAAATAAAGCCACTGAGGACAGTAACAGCAACTCTAGACATCAGGGAAGCAGATAAAGGCAAGGAAAAGCACAGGCTTTCAAGTCCTAAATTAAGGAGGGATGTAGTGGGAAATAGTTGTATTACTGTATTTTGGAGTCTTATCAAGCTGTCCAAAGTGTTTGCATACTAAGTGTTTAAAAATAAGCATGAGAAAAACAAATGTAAAAATATATCCTTGGGTACCCTAGAAATCTGGTAGAGACCTCCTGCTCCAGAAGCCCACACGAGCCACCCATGAAGGCTGGCCTCTGGAAGAGCAGGCCCAATTAGGCAGGTTAGTCATGCTATGCCCCAAAGCTCTGCTCCTGTAACTGGCCTTGCTGGATTAGATCACAAAGAATACACAGGCCAATTTGCTTGCCAAAGGAAGTACAAACATTCCCACTTAGAGCGTACACATCATGTTCTATGAAGCGGGCTTCCTAAGTGGAGAGACACATCACCAACCTCCATTCGGAGGGAACGGCTGTGTCAGATGCGGCCCCGGAGCCACAGAGAACTGTCACTGCGGGGCGCTTCTGCACACGTGGATTTCTGTTTCCAACTCTGAAACTACCTGGAATTCATTATTACAATGAATTAGAATGGTGGGCTCAGTAACTCCGTGGATATACCTCCCATAAGAGATAGGGTATTTGCCCGGGAGGGATAGGTAAGTATGTTTTACTCATTTCTGCAGTGCCTAAACTCAGTGCAACAAATGTTTAGCAAGCATGATTTATTGAATTATCCGTGGGAAGAATGAGCCTGCTTTGAAGTACACTTTGGTCAATACCCTTTTTTTAAAAAAAAATATTTTATTTATTTGACAGAGAGAGACAGCCAGCGAGAGAGGGAACACAAGCAGGGGGAGTTGGGAGAGGGAGAGGAAGAAGCAGGCTTCCAGCGGAGGAGCCTGATGTGGGGCTCGATCCCAGAACGCTGGGATCACGCCCTGAGCTGAAGGCAGACGCTTAATGATTGTGCCACCCAGGCACCCCTAGTCAATACCCTTTTATCACTGGCTATGTTGACATTTCATACTCTATTTGCTCTAACTCTGTTTACAACTAGGAGGCTCTTTGGAAGTCACACATTTAACCAGTGTCCCTGCTCGAAAACTGTCTGTAGTCTAGAGTGCGATTTAAATGGACAGATAAGCTTGCCTTGTCTATCTTCTTGTTCCCAATCTAACATGGACCAGAACACTCAAACAGGATTTAGAAGCTGATGTTCTGGCAGAGGAAAAAACAAAACAAAACAAAGACTATGTACAATCTGATTTTATCTAAAGTTCCAACACAGGGAGAACGATCTATGGTGGAGGCCTAGGGTGGAGGGTAGAGCAGTGACTGAAGGGGCCTGAGGATGGCTTCCAGATGCTCCTATCTTGTTTCTGGATCTGGACGCTGGTTACGCAGTTGTGGTCATTTTGTGAAAATTCAGTAAGCTGATTATGAGCTCTATACCTTTCTGAATAAATGATGCAGTTCAATGTAAAAAGTTTACTTTGGGTGCCTACGTGGCTCAGTTAACCATCTGCCTTCAGCTCAGGTCATGATCCCAGTGTCCTGGGACTGAGTCCTGCATCGGGATCCCTGCTCAGCGGGGAGTCTGCTTCTCCTTCTACCCGCCCCCCGCCCCACCACTTGTGATCTCCCCTCTCTCTCACACTCTCTCAAATAAAATCTTAAAAAAAAAAAAAGTTTATTGTAAAGTAAAAGAACAAGAAAAAAGGCTCTGCTCTCTGTCTTAACCTCTGTGAACCAGTGTCAGCTCCTGAGTCCTGCCCAAACTGCTCATGCCCCTGGCTACAGTCTCTCCCTAGATTCTGACCTATCCCCCCAGGAGACACCCTGCTTTTTGGCGAGCTGTTACTGAAAGCAGGAGGTCTTATTCCCTCAGTAGATAGAGCAAAGAAGTACGCTGAGGACCACAGCTGAAACACATGGCAGAGATAGCTGGAGAAAGAGCCCACGGTGCCCTCACTGTATCAGAGTTCCCAAAGTGGCTCTAGTAATTCACTTTGCATAAAGTGAATTTCTAAAATATCAGGTGCTTCTGTTGTAACACATTCCAGGGTCGAATTTACTTCTGAATATTCATCATTTAACTCTGACTTTATCATGCAACCTCTGCTCTCTCTTGTTGAGAGTCAGCTGACTGCATAAGTCAAAGAACACACTTGGAAGAGTAATTCTAAACTGTTAAGAAGTACTGCTTGTTTAATAATGAACATAACTGGAGATCACTAAGAACTGCTAACTAAAAACACTTACTAAGTGTTACTCGAACTTAATGTTACATCAACACTGATACCACTGTCAAGTTTCCCAAAAATGGGTTTAAAGAGCAAATGATTAACATTTGGGTCCTTTATTTATTTCAGATTTTTAAAAAATAACTTAGTCTCATCCACTGAGTCCTATCTGATGTATAAACTTCTTCCTGTGATTAACCAACTCCTTTTTTGAGATATCACTTTCTTTCAGTACTATTTATTTCTTTTAACGTGGAATGGAGTATTTGGGGTCCAAAGAGTCAAGGTAAACTGCCAGGATGGGTGGGAGATGGTTGACCCCCATCTGGGGAGGACCCGGGGGGGGGTTCTGAAAAGGAGACAACAGGGGTTGGAAGTGATGGATGAGGAAGTGATGGAGATGAAGGAGCTGAGTGACCTAAGAGTGGAGGCACTGCAGAATACAAGGCAGTGCTCACGTGCATTAAAGATGCAGACGGCACGGATTACACTTCTGAAACATCCTGCAACAACAGCAGAGAGACCTTTCAGAAAGGCACAACCTCAAGAGGACGCCAGCAACAAGATTTTGGAAGCTATAGAGTTGCGGGATGCCTGGCCATGGACCGAGCAGAACAAACGGGAGGATGTCATGCAAACACTGGAATTACGCTGCTAGGAGTCCCGGGACTGGGGCATCCGTGGAAGTGAAGGTGAATGTGGGCTATGAAACAGGGGCACAGGTGGAAATTCCGTTTAAGAAGCAGCTGCTTGGCTCTCCACCCCTGTCCCCCCTCCCCAGCCAGAGATCCTGTGCCAGGGAGGTCAGGTTACAAGTTTCTAGACTGGGGGAGCTCTGCACAGCAGGGGCGGGGGCAATGCACTGGGAGCAGGGAAGGTCAGGGATGGCCACACAGCCCAGCTCCTCTGTCCCACAGAGAACATCAGAAAAACCAGCATCAAGATCTCAGAGATAAAAGAATACTTATTGTACCTAAGAAACGAGAATGGAGTATAATGAAGAAAGGAACATTCAGAAAGCAAATGAGCTCATGGAAGTTAAAAATAACAGGATAAATGAAAAGCAACTAGAGGATTAGAAGTGGAGGAAGGGGCACCTGGTGAGGAGCTTACTTATATTAAAAAAAAAAAAAAAGGGCAACATAAGAAGTTGAGGAAATATACCTGAAAGAACAACAACAAGAAAACAAAATGGAAAGCACAAGTCAAAAAATAAAAGCAGAGGATAAGTTTCTGGGGGGAAAAAAATCCACAAACAGAGAAAACAGGAGAGAAGAAATCAGAAACAACAGAATTTCTCAGAATAAGGCTTGCAAGTTTCTAGTTAGAAAGGATGTACTCATCCCAAGAAATTTCAGAACACTGGAACAAAGAGATCTTCGAGCAAATTTCCAGAGACAAAACAAGGGAACGGCCTCTGGCTTCTCCACAGCAACCCAGGGAGCTAGGTGAAGATAGACCACTGGCTTCCGAATTCCGTGAAAAAAATCACTTCCCCCCTAGAATTCCATACCCACCCTTGCTTATCAATCAAATATTACATAAAGATACTTTCAGACATGCAAGATCTCCCTAAATTATTTATTTGGCATGAATTTTTTCAGAGACCACTGGAGGATTTGCTCTGTCAAGAGAGTAAACAAAGGAGGAGTGAGACAGGATTAGGAAACAGAGACCCAACAGGGAGGTGAGGGGAGGGCCTAAGGTGGGCAGTGTGGATGGTGAGAGTAAGCAGTCTGTCTGAGCAGATGGAGGTCCTGGGAGAGACCTTTTGGAGATGAGCTGCAGACTGGTTGATGTGAGTGCCTCGGGAGGAGATTCACCTAACTGGAGGGGGCCTGGAGAGTTACTGCCATTAGTACACAAAAACATAGAGCCGACAGGAATTAAGACAAATACCAACTCCAGCGCAGGAAAGGAAAAACACTCATATTCTACTCAATGGGTCAGACGTCAGTAGCATTTATGCAGTCAGAAGAGCNTCAATGCTGACACTGTGACGTGCATGGGACATCAGAGGGATGGAAGTGTTGACAGAAGTGTTAACTCATCTTCCACACTTAAAGCCCCAAACTTGAATATCAACAAGGAGCAATATAAAAGTGTGATTCTGAGAGAGAATCAGCTGAAAGGACTGAAATGTTCATTTCTGGGAACAGGCAGGGTGGATGACTGCTGGATTCCAGTGGCTTTTCTTTAGACTACATGCATCAATGAAGGAGAAAATGAATTTACAGTTATAGCCAAAATACCTCAGTTATTGAGGGAACAGAGTCTTGAGAACAGTTTGTTCTGGGTAACATGACCTCAGACTTGGCCCAGATGCACGTGTAGAGAACCCAACAAAACCACATACCTTCGACGCCTTTCCAGCTTTGAGGGACCGCACAAGTTCCCCCTGAGCTGCTATGTTGTTGAACAGTTCCAGCGGGGAGGCACACCCCTGCTCGCCGTTGGGCATGTCTGCCATCTCCTGGACCTAGGTTTACAGCTGGCTAGGAGGTTGGAAGATTTGCTCCGTGGTCCAGACAAAACTGTAGGGAAGAAGGGGGAGAAGAGAGTGGGAAGGGAGGGAGGGATTGATTAACAAGCCGTTGCAGCTGTTTTACCTTTCCTGCATCTACCTAGTCCTTCGTCTTTCCAAAAAGGTTGGAGAGGAGTTAAAATAAAGGACACGGATAAAATAACATTAATAAAAGTATAAGCAGAAATTTGGGGCCATGAAAAAGGAGAAGAGAGGATGAACAGATGCCAGTCATGAGGACTGAAGGAACTGCTAGGACTCACTGGGGGCAGGAGCCCTCCGACTAAGACCAAGTGTGCCTCAGCCAGTTCCCAGCACCCAGGGGAGACTCATGTTTGTGCATGGAGCAAGTACCAAAGTGCTTTAACAAATTTAAGTTCACCAGTGCTAAAAACATTTGGCAGACTGCAATTTACTCTTTATCTTAATTGTACTGGGGATGAGTCCCACGCCCTTGTAGCCATAGCCAACAGGTCACTGAGCAAATGGCTCCTTCTGCTGGCCAGCTGGTCTGTTCTCAGATTAAACAAGGTCTGGGGGTGAGGACAAGGCCTTATCTAAGATGAGGGTAAGGCCTTATTTGTTCTGGGATCCAAATGAGAAAAAGAAGGATATATAGCCTGTCCATTCTACACGCTGTCTTACTATTGCAGCCCTCTGAAAAAGGTGTACCTGCACCTTTTATCATTTGTTACTTTTAACCTTGAAGAAGGTGGGACACAGGGCAGGCCACCTGATGCTGCCTTGGAGCAGAGACTGGCCACAATCAGTTTCCTCTTGGGTCAGTTACTTCCCCTTTCTGAATGTCAGCTTCCTCGTCTAGAGAGCGGCACAATTAGGATCCTTTTCAGCTACCTCAAGGGCTGCTATGAGCAGAAATGAGGAGAAACTAGAAGGAAGCATTCCATAAACTGTAAAGCAAGATATAAATCCATTATGAGTATTATTTGTTAGGACTCCAGGGCTTGGCCGAACCCCAGCTCTGTTTACAACTTCCCACTAGGCCCTGAACGAGGAGAGGACAATGACAATGGGCTGGGCCAGGGCAACCAACCTCCAGCACCTCCACACCTGTTTTTCTTAACACCTTAACATCCATTCACTGAAGCCTCACAGCAACCCTGGGAGAGAGATCTGTTGTCTCCATTTCACAGATGAGCAAACTGAGGCACAGAGAGGTTACAGAACTTCCTCGAGATAACACAAGTGGAAGGGATGGGATACAAACTCAGGCAGCTACAGCTCACCCTCTCCAACACTGTCCTACACGTTACTTAACTGTGAGGAGTCTCAGCCTCTCAAGTGTAAAGTGGGACTGACGGTAACACCACCTGCGGGACTGCTGTGGGGATGGAGAGTCATGGCACAGGTAAATAACCAGTCCAGGATGGCATTGGTCCCACTGGTAGTTTGTTTTTACTATTTTGTTAAATGTTTAAGAAGGATGTAAATTTTACCTAGATTAATCTTCATATAAATCAATGACAGCATAATACTGAAACCAGGATGAGACAGTAACCAGTTTCTTTTCCCTCCTTGCTGAGAATCACTTCAATTCCCAGAAAAAGGAAGCTGGGTGAAATAAATACTTCAGATAACAAAGCTCACAGTTTAGGGAGGCCTTAAAGAAGGAATGCGGAAGAACCTCTGACTAGCACTGGAGAGGAAAAACACCCAGGCCGTATCAAATTATAATCAAAGGGATGAAAATTACTTCTAGCCACAAATGATCAAACATCACGTCCAGTTCTTTTACACATGATCCCAAATTTGTCTAACCTTCAAAGTTGGATGGCTTGGTATATGCTCTGTGTTAGCAGATGAGATGATGACTCAGGGAAGTCAGGACAGCCCCCTGAGGTGCCACTGCCAGTGTAGCTAAGCCAGGATCTGACCCCAAAGCCCTCCTAAACCATGTGTTCTCTCAGCATTCCAGCTGCTCCCCCTGCCTGGAATGTGATACTCTCCCCTATCCGCCTGCAGACTGCAGGTTATTTTACTAATTCAGACCTCAGCTCTTCTCTGCAGCCTTTCCTGATTCCTGCACCTCTGAGGCCAAGCTGATCGACTGGTCGGAGATCCCCAACATTCTGTTAGTAACCTGATGACGGCACTCACACGGCATTTAGTTATTCATGTCTTTTCCACCACACAGTGAAAGCAAGCCCTGGGTTTTACTTTTTCATGTGCCTCTAATGCCTGATACACAGCAACTTATCAACAAACATGTACTGAATTTATCGATCTCATAAGTCACCCAGTTCAATGTTCCCTCTCAAGTTTATATCCTCTCATGTTATCTTTGCAAGTGCCTGTTCCAGCTTAAGGTGGATTTTCACCCACGTGGACTTGACAAAGGCTCATTTTTAGCATCTTGCCACTGTGCTGAGCCTGCTGGGATTTGGGAAGGGCCAGGCTGACTATGGTGCCTTCTCCAGGTCTCAAACCCCACGTCTGGTTTCTTTACCCACTGCTAGCATCTGCCTACCATCCTGGTCGCTCTCTTTGGAATTCCCTTGGGTTTATCCCTATCCTTCCAAAAGTGTGGTACCTAGCATAGAAGGGGACGAGTGACAGCAGTAAGGTTCTGAAGTCTGCGAGTATAACCAAAAGCATTAGCCTTAAAAATTCCTAAAGGAAGTACCAGGTACAATAACTGGGTGTGCCTTGGACTGATAATCTCCCCCTGCAATGGGACAGGTAACTGAAGAGGCTGAGCTAGACGAATGGGGCCTGCACTTAGGGTCCCTGTTGTAGGGAAGTATATGTTTTCCCAAAGCAGAATTCCATTTGAGAAGCACATGGAAGCCAAAACTGATGAGGAAACAGCAAGTAAGGTCTCCTCGCTCTCATGATCAAGAGGCAAACGGTGCATGGGACCCATCCACATGATAAATCTTGTGCACGTGTGTGTATGTGTGTGTGATGCAACCTCTTGAAAGACAGGAAATCAGGGGCGTCTGGGTGGCTCAGTTGTTAGGCGTCTGCTTTTGGCTCAGGTCATGATCCCGGGGGTCCTGGGATCAAGCCTCGCTTTGGGCTCCTTGCTCAGTGGGGGGCCTGCTTCTCTCCTACTCCCCCTGCTTCTGTTCCCTCTCTTGCTGCGTCTCTGTCAAATAAATAAAACCTTAAAAAAAAAAAAAAAAGACAGGAAAACAGAACAGAATCTCTTAGTTCACACACCCATCCATTTACCCCCATTTCTTGTGTCCGCTCTCCTTTTTCCTCACATCTGGTCGACATACTCCTTTATTTGTTAACTTTTAGAATGATATTTAATTTCGGAAGTTTTTAACCCAGAGTTCAGCATTTCTGAAATGACATCAACAGTTTGCATACACACTGGTACGTGCATGGTTCTAAGTAGAATATCCAGGTTACTTTTTCAAAGGGGTCCGAGATGCCAAAATTCTATGGACGACTGTCTTAGTGTTTACTGCATGAAGTGCAAATAGAGTTTTGAATCTTTGTTTAGAGAGTTGTTTTATCTATTTAACAAATAGTAAAATCTAAAACAAAGAAACAAAGCTATAATCTGTGGAGTTACCTATCTCCTCTGAAAAAAGTATTGGGAATTAGAGCAAAACTGCATAGTCCATGGCAGACCCTAATGTACCTTTAAGGAGAAAGCTAAAAGGCTCTTAAAAATTAATTCTCAATTCCTCTTTTTAAAGATCTTGCATCTTGTGCTCATTTTGAAAGGTTCCGTTGTTCTGGAGAAGCATAACAGGCACCTGAAGAAACCGGGTGGTTTTGGGACTGGGAATAGAAAGAATTATAGAACCGCTTAAAAGAACATGACAATGACTTGGGCCATCCTGAAATCATCTCACAGATTAGGATACACTGATCTATAATTTGGGGAAAGGGGGCATAAACACAGCCAATTCTAGAGCAGCCGGGAAGAGCATTGTTTCTGGATGCCTGGAACACTACCGGGAGGTGGGATACCATCCTTCACGTCCAGGCCCCATAGTGTGCTTGACAATGGCTTTGGACCGTCAAGTCCCCAGAGGACAAGAAAACGACCTCTGGGGAGCAAGGAATCCTTTAACACTTCAACCCTTGGGACAGGTTATGTCCACCTTTTCTTTGTTAAACACTGAGAAAAAAGGTTATTTTTCCCTTCAAATAATAAAATGCATGTTACCTTAAACGGCAAAGAAGACATGCATTTCTATGAAGCCAGGCATTAGATACTCTTGGGTATGACGATGAGAGAGCTAACACATTAGGATGCTGAGGGTGTAAGGCACTGGAATGCCAGTGGTATCCCAGGCATCCAGAAATGATGCTCTTCCCGGCTGCTCTGGAATTGGCTGTGTTTATGCCCCCTTTCTCCAAATTGTAGATCAGCGTATTCTGATCTGTGAGATGATTTCAGGATGGCCCAAGTCATTGTCATGTTCTGTTAAGTGGTTCCAGAATTATTCTTTCCATTCCCTGTCCCACCTTGTCAGTGAAGACCATGTGTGAGAGCCAACGCGGAGGTGCTGCAAGTCAAGATATAAGGCCAAACAGGCAGAACTGCTCACCCAATACCTCTATTCCCCTTCGAAGCTGTGAATCACCTGAACTTTGGGTCAATGGCATGAGATACAATGCACGATACCTTGATTCTAAAAGAGACAGTCCCTCAACCCCCAAACCAAGGTTTTCAGCGTTTTGGTAAAAGGCTGATGAGCTCTAAGCCTGGCAAAGATGGCAATACATACCCAGGATGTGGGAGGCACTGCAGAGGTGGCCACTGGTCACGCCGGGCAGCTGAGTGGCTGAGACTGCCCCGAGCAGCCAGAGATCTTCTTTTATAGTCTTCCCCTATTTCTTTCAGTTTCTTTTTTAGAAAAAGGCTCTTCTCTTTTTTTTTCCTGTTTACCCCACTCTTCAGCTATTTGCACGTAGGGATTTTTTTATAAATTACTCAGTTTCTCAGAAACACTTGAGATTCTTGACCAACCTCCTTGGTGAGACTGTCCAATCAGGGGTGGGCTGGGTGGGGGGGCTGGGTGGAGACCGAGACATTAGCCGGTCGTTGCATCAGCCAGCCCATACCCCAGATTGGCCTCCATGTAATCTCTTCACCCTCTTCCCGTTCCCCACCCTCTGTATTAACATGAGTAACTGTTCACATGTAATCGTGGGAAGGCGGAAAGGCGACTGTGAATTCCCCGCAGCTGCTCACTGAGGCAGCGCAATGCAGTGGGAAAGAGCATGAGTTCTGGGGTCGGACGGACCTAGCTTTCAATCCCAGCTTGGGCATTTTCTCGTGTCAGGACCTTGGGCAAGTGCCATTACCTCTCTGCTTCATCCTCGGGTTCCTCATCTGTGAAACGGGCATAAAGAAGCCGCCTAATTTTACCGCGGAGGGGACTGAGTGCGATACTACAGGCAAAGCCCCCAGCACGTGGCACACACTCGTTCAAAGTGGGGGCCTCTCGCCTTGGGGGAGGGGAAGAGGGAGAAGACGAGGATGGGTCGGTGCCGGCGGGAGCGGGCGACAGACGGGGACGCGGGCGCTCGGAGGAAGGGGGCGGGGGGCGCCGTGGCAGCCTCCGCGCCCCTCGTGGTGCCAGAACCCGGCGGGCAGCGAGCCGGGCTCTGAGGAGGATACTCCGGGCCCTCGCCTGCAGGCGGCTGCGGAAGAGCCAGGTCATCCGGCGCCGCCCCGGCCTCCCGCCCTCCCTCATCCCCTCACTTACCCGCCCAGCCGGGCTCTTCAGCACCGCCGGCTCAGGCACGGGTGGCCTCCTAGGCGTCCGTGGAAACTCCGTCCGGCCGGAACAACTTCCGGCCAGGCTGCCCCATCATTGGCTTTTCGCGTGGGGGCGGGGCGGAGGCCGCGGATGATTGGTTGGAGGCCCCGGAACCAGCGGAACGCACCTGGGCTGCGGAGTGCAGGCCGGACGGCCTCCGGCAGGACCGAGCGCTTCCGGTGCGTGTGGTGAGCGGCGGGCCCGTGGGCGGGAGGGGCCTGGGACCGGGCGGCGGCGGCGGGGGCGGCCTGAGTGCTCCGCGCCTCTTAGTGCGGGCTTTTGCCGTCCCTCGCCCGTCCTTCATCGCCGCTGCCTTCCGGACGGGCAGAACTCTGGGCCCGCCCTACCTCGAGCTCCTGACAGCTCGGCTAACTTCTATTCATCCTTCAAAACCCATTCCTGGTCGTCTCTTTGTTGCCTTCCTCACTCTGTGGCCTCCGGCGCAGGATTCGTGTTTTGTGTTTAAGCTCTGTACACACCAGACGCAGCATAAGGCTTGGCACAGAGTAGGTAATCAGGACGTGTTTGCTGAATGAGAATATTCTATTTCTTTTACTTTCTGTTTCCCCATCCCCCCAGGCTGCATTTCACAAATATTTCTAGACGCTGGGGACCAAACAGGGAACAAAGCACGGGAAGTCCTGTCCTCGTGGAGCTGACCTGCTAGTGACTCGCAGTGCCACTCCCCTCGTTCTGTCTTCTGCAGCGCCCTTACCGCTTCTTCCCACGGTACCTGTTCCTTTTGGTTGGATATCCCCCACCATGAAAAATTTTCCTTTTCCCCCCATTTGCCTTAGAAAAATAAAAGGCAGCAAACATTCTTCCTCTGAAGTTTCCGTTCCCAGTGGCTCCCACTCTTCTCCCCAGTTTTCCTTGAGTCACCCTTGCCGCCCCGTTTGATTTGTTGGTTCCCTCTCCAGGGCTTCTCACCACCTCTGCTCCCTCCCCTCCTCCCAATCTTGCTGACATGTCACCTTTTGTCTCAGGTCGCCCTGAAACTGCAACCCCAAGCCCACCAACACCTCTACTCTCCTCTGTTTTACTTTTCTCTGTAGGTTTTCTTACTACTGGACACCCTGTATTTCACTTGATTGTGGTCTGTCTCTCCCACTGCATGTGAACATGGTGAGCGCAGGCCATCGCTGACTGTGTGGCTTGCTGTGGTGTTCCTGGTGCCTGCTGTGGGGCTTGGCGAGTAGCCCATCAGTGCTGAATCAACCAGCGAAATGTACGCAAAGCAGGTAGTATCGGGGGCCTTATCATCCACCCTCCTGCATTCATTCAGTCCTTGCTGCCTTGCCTTGTTAGGAAGTGGCCTAATGGGCCCCCATCCCACTGCTCTCCGTTGTTTTGCCATAGACCTCTTTTTTTTTTTTTTTTTTAAGATTTATTTATTTTAGAGAGAGAGGAGAGGGAGAGAGCGAGCTTGGATGAGAGGAGGGGAGGGACAGATGGAGAGGATCTCCAGCAGATTCTGCGATGAGCGCAGAGCCTGACATGGGGCTCGATTTCACAACCCTGAGATCAGGACCTGAGCCGAAATCAAGTTGAATGCTTGACGGACTGAGCCACCCAGGTGCCCCACCATAGACCTCTTTTTAAATTCTGGCCATCGGCCTCAACCGCTGCAGACAGCTAGGTGGGTGGGAATCCATCTTAATGGCTGAGCACAGACATCCTGGTGAGGGGGGACTGGTGGGTTCCCTGTGACAGGAAGGAATGGCATGCTGTGGGGTGTGATGCTGTGCACAGGAGTTGAGACAGGTGAGATGTCTGAGCGGACCAGGCTAAGTATTTAGAGAACAGAAATGCCAAGTAGTTTGCAGAGCACAGTCCACTAGTTTATAATTATTCCATTATATAAGTTTTATTTGGACGATGGCCTTGTGTGTGGAAGGTGTTATCTGCCTAGATTAGGATGCAGGGAAGGGGGTGGTGGGATTTTTGGAGGAGGTAGACAACATTTGTTGAATGATGACATAATGTGTTGGGCAGTGGAGCCCTTCAGGCAATGGGCACCCTTTGGGGGAAAGGCGTGGATGGGGTGAAATGGCTGGATTCCAGGGGATGCGAAACCTACTGTCTAGGGAAAGAGCTGGGTGATAGGCTGAGTGGCTTAACAAAGGACCCAGAGGGAATCTCTGGCGCTGACCTGATCCCACATATGGGGAGGAGGAGCTCTGTGGTACACTGAGGTAGGGCACCTGGGGCATCTCAGAATTTGGTGCGTGGCTATTATTGCTGCTCCACCACGCCCTCTGCTGTCCTGGATGTGCTGGGCATCCTTGTTTTCCTCCCGACTGTACTTCCTCTTGAAAGCACAGAATTGAACTCCAGACTGAAGGACTTCTTTTCAGAAACTAGTTGGCAGCAATTTATTGTGTACAATGGTTCAGCATTTCAGAAAGAATTTTTTTATTTTTTTAAAGATTTTATTTATTTATTTGACAGAGAGACAGCCAGTGAGAGAGGGAACACAAGCAGGGGGAGTGGGAGAGGAAGAAGCAGGCTCCCAGCAGAGCAGGGAGCCCAATGCGGGGCTCTATCCCAGGACTCCGGGATCACACCCTGAGCCGAAGGCAGACGGTTAACGACTGAGCCACCCAGGAGCCCCATAGAAAGAATTGTTTAGAAAGGGGAGATTCACTGCTGCGTGAGTGTGTGTTTGGAGTGAAACTGGCAGATTTGGACCATACCTTCAGAATTGGGGGGACCGGTGCCTCGAACGCCGTGGTCTTGTGTTGTGGGTCTGTCTCCCCAACTGGCATATCGTTGAGATGGGATATCTAGACAGTCGGTAAAGGAGGCACTGGAGCCCAAGGGGTGGGTGAAGGTAGGGGTGACATGCTTTTCCCACTTGGTGGGTTCTGGACATCTTTCCATTTTAGTATTTTCAGACCTACCCTCAAAGGCCCAAATTGACCTTCCAAAAGGCATCTTTAAAATCCTGACTCTTTCTGTCCAGGCTTCCAATCTCCATTTAGTGAGGTCCTCTTTTTATGTCTTCAATAAAGTTTTAGTTTTCTTATTGATCTTGCTAATTTTTGGTTTAAATTATTCACACATATCCCATAGTCTTCATTTAAAAAAATTAAATCTTCTAATTATGCCTGGTGTGTAGAAAAGCTCTCTTTTTTAATATGTTTATTCTTAGAGTTTTCCAATTGTGGATTTGCTAGGTATGGCATGTTTTCTTTTAATTACACGTGGTGGTAAATATTCTTCCATGCATATTTTCTGACACTTGACTTTGTTTGGTCTCAGGTAGTTTGTCCTTGAAGGACAGCAAGAAACTGTGTCTTCAATGGCTTCGTTGGTGGCTTATGATGACTCGGAGTCAGAGGCTGAGACTGAGCCCGTGGGAAGTTTTAATGCTGCCAGCCAGACGAAAGACACCTCTGATGTGCTCAAACCTTTTGGGCAGGATTTTGCATCTGAAGCTGCAGGTGTGACAGAAGGGGCAGTGCTGCCCACAGAGCATGGTTCTTGTGAAGACCCAGCTGGCCATCGTCTCCCACTGGTTCGGCTCTGGAGAAGTGACCCAGGATCTTGTCCCAGCCAGAGGCTACAGTGGCCCAGGACGGAGCCTGATGTCACCTTCCCCACAGATAAGCCTCCTCGACCTTCCCTGTGGACTAGTCACATTCCAGCTGGCCATGTTCCCCTGGGAGCTGCCCGCTTTAGGCAGGTTAAACTCTCCTGGGGAACTTACCACTCCCCTGAACCATCCTTCTGTGCCCAAACCAAATCTGAAACCCCGGGTAAAAATGTCAACTCTCTTCAGAGGAAAAGGTGTGAGGACTGTATCGTGCCCTACACCCCAAAAAGACTACGACAGTCACAGGCATTAAGCATGGAAACTGGCAAGAGTAAAGATGGGGAGGCCCAGGGTCCGTCTGCAGGGCGTGCCCCGGCTCCTCTCTGTGTGACTCCCAGAGTGTCTGAGTTTATTCAGCCATATTTGGACAGTCAATATAAAGAAACCACGATCCCCAGGAAAGTGCTGTTCCACCTGAGAAGCCACAGGGGCCCTGTCAACAGCATTCAGTGGTGTCCGGTCTTTGCTAAGAGCCACATGCTTCTCTCAGCTTCCATGGATAAAACCTTCAAGGTAAGACTTGAGTGAAACTGCCTTTTCAGGGACTCTTAGAAGTAAAGTGCTGGGGTGTTTTGTTTTTCACAACAGTGAGGTAGGGATGCTGAACATTTCTGGAAATTCCTTTAATTCTCCCTGTTGCATTCAGGAGTGGCTTCTCAGTGGCCCACCCTGGACTGCTGGTCCATTCTGTCCCCTCCCCCTGATGCTGCCTTGCTTAGGCCACCAGAGGATGCTAGTCCTTATCCCTCGTGGAGGCACTGAGAACGTGCAGACGTACCGGAGCCCTGGGCGATGAGGTCACTGAGTGAGGGCAGACAAAGGGAGAGGAAAGCAGGCTCAGGACAAGTCCTGGGCCCCTGGGAGCCACGTGGAGTGTTGAGCCATGCCATCTCTGTGTCAGGTGCTGTGTTGGATGCCAGGGGAGCAGAAGTAGACAGACCTGGTCCCTGGCTTCAAGGAATGTGGTGTGGTAGGGGCCATGAACAAGTAGAGAGGCTCTCACAGCCCTGGGCTCAGTAGTGTGAGGACCAGATTCCCAGTGGGACACAAGTGTTCCGTGAACCCACTGGGAGGGACAGCAGCCCAGGCTGGGAGGGCTTGGTGAAGGCTTCCCGAAGGAGGGGAAGGTTCACTTGGCGAAGGGGGTGAGTTGGGGCAGAAGGATGTTCTTGGCCATAAAAGTTTTGAGGGGCCTGGTGGGGGGTGAGGGGCCCAAGGCTGCGGAAGTAGGCAGGGGCCAGACCAGGAATGGCTGTGGATGCCCTGCCGAGGACTTCGGTTTATACAGAAACTCTTTTTTCATTGTTGCTGGTTTATTTTAAAAGCTACTGAGGTCATGCAGACTTGGAGTAAGCAAGCCCCAAATACACAGGGATGTAGCGTAGCCCGTGTGTCGCACCTCCTGTAACCTGTCTCCAGCCCCCCTGGGCTATACTCTGTCCCTCCTCCTCACTCTCCTCGGCACCTTGCATCACCTATATGTAGTAGGTGCCAAGTGAATGCGAGCTGAACCAGAGCTTCCTGGAAAGAAAATGGTTTTGGAGTTGAAGGGACGTGGCGTCAGATCCAGCTTTGCTGTGGAGCAGCTGGTCGGCTGGCCCCACTCCGAGTCTGGTGTCTCATCTGTAAAGGGCCTAATTATTCCTGCGTCATGTGGTCATGTGAGAAAAAGGCTTATAAAACCCCGGCACAGAGCTGGGTATCCCACAGGTGCTCAGTAAATGTCAGCTTCCTCTGTCTGTTTTCCTCACAGTTCTGGAACTGTCCTGCCCAGGACATCGTATTTGCAAGTGATGTTTTGAGCTTTTCTCCTAGGAGGCATTTTCTGAAATGAAGAAAGGAAGCCGAAGTACCACGAAGGCTTTGAAATGAGCCAAACCGATGGGTGTCATTTTTAAGTGGCCAATTTGAGTCCTGAATCGACTTGTCTGTGTTCTCTTCTGGCAAGGCTAATAGAGTTGTGCAGGGACAGTGCCATGTTCCGCCTTTAGCGTGGAGCCCGGGGATTTTACACGCTGGGCTTTGGTGCTGTTCCTGTGAGGGTGGGGGCTCAGGTCTGCTCAGGAGGCTTCTGGTGTCCCTGGTGTGCACTGTAACATGCTTGGTTCAATCCCACAGTGCTGGGGCTTCTCAGTGCTCCTTCCTGAGAGTCAGCACCCATGGGGAGCAGAGTGGGGACTTGGCCCTTTGGTCAGGAGCACGTCCAGAGGGTTTCTGGTGGGCTCGTGTGGGGCCTGTGTAGTGCCAGGCCGTGTCTGGCTGGCCCTAGATGTGGGCTGGAGTTAGAGTGATCTGGCCTGTGGGGTCTGGCTCCATCCCCAGGAGTCTTGTGACCCTGGGCAAGACACTTAACCTCTCAGATTCTGTTTCCTCCCCGTGAAACAAACTTACGAGACCTGTGGTTGGCACTTCGAAGGTGGGACAGATGTCCAGGCATGTGTGTCTGAAGCACCCAGTCTAATGCCAAGCACATGTTCGAGTTTTGTGGAGGGTAGTTAGATTACAGGTGGGCCACCTGAGGGGCATGGACAGCCCCTTTCTAGGACCCTGGAGGGAGGGGGCCATCTGATAGATGTTGGCAGCACAGACTGGAGGAGGAGGCAGCCTTGCCAGGAGGTGTCGAAGGACAGGCTGGGTTGCTGTGGGCAGAGATGGGTGGAGGGACGTAGGGCAGCAGGTATGCCCTAGCGGATGCCTGCCACCTGCCTGCCCATCTGCGGGGTCGTGTCTCCTGATGGCGAGGGGTAGGCTTGGAGCCCTGTGAGGACTGGTTTGCATCCAGCATCAGTGAGGTGCTCTGTGGGCCCTGCTTTGATCACTTTTGCCCACCAAGTTTAGGTTTCCTAAGCAGAGGCACCCCCAATGTAGTATAGTTTTCTAAACAGAGCACATCTGAGTGAAGCCATTGATCTGGGTGTTGTGTGTGTTCAGTCGTGTAGTGGGTGTTCGTGGAGTAGAGGAGTGTGCTAGGTGCTATGCACTGGGGATGGGTGGACGTCCCCATGGAGGGGACCCTGGATCAGCCAACTAGCTGTGACACCTTGTGACCAGAAGGGGGCGCAGTTGGCCCAGCTTGGGAAGCTGCTCAGGCGCTCAGGTGGAGGGACTGCGTAGAAAAGCCTTGCTTTTTTTTTTTCACTGAGACCTGGGTCCTGGGCCGTTTGCTGTGGAACTGCCCTCAGTGGGTCCGGGTGCAGTTGCTGTGCCTGCCCTTCCCAAGGAGGTGGTGTGTGTGCTGCAGGTGATGTGGGCACTGGCCTCTTGCTCAGCCTGACAGCCTCCAGGGAGTCCTGTCCATTGCACTGTCCGTCCCTCATGGCAAGGCTGCAGGGGTGGCATTGGAGGTGGTCCAGGGACAGGGTGCGGCTGCTGTCATGGCTGCTGGGGTCAGTGTCTCCTGACCTCCTCCTTCCTGTGGGGTCTTGAAAAAGAAGGGCTTTTATAAGCCATACATGCAAATGGTTGGGCGAGGATCCTCGCTGCTTTAAGATATTTGACAGTTGGGATGCACGGGTGGCTCAGTGGCTTAATTGTCTGCCTTTGCCTCAGGTCACGATCCCGGGGTCCTGGGATGGAGTCTTGCATTGGGCTCCTTGCTCAGCGGGAGCCTGCTTCTCCCTCTGCCTGCACCTCCCCCTGCTTGTGCTCGCGCTCTCTCTCTCTGACAAATAAATAAAATAAAAAAAATCTTTAAGATATTTGACAGTTTTCAGTGACAGAGTTATTTGGCAATTTGATTTTGAGCACCTTTTCAGTGTGAAGAATGTGTGGCAGGGGCTGGAGGAACTGGGATGGGAAAACTGATTGGGGATTAGGTGGGAGCAGGGCTGGGAACTGGGGAGAGAGGTCCTGGCTGAGGCCTTGGTTTTGCTGGGGCCTCAGGTTCATGTGTAGCCTGGTGTGCAGCTGGCAGCCCCAGGTAGGATGATGTTCTTCCCCCTCCCTGGGGTCAGAGTGTGGGTGGCGCGGCAGATCTTGGGGGCCCATGAGGTGGAGAGGGGGAGTGGGAGGTGTGTGGATGCTGAGTCTGGAGTGGGTATGAGGCTGTGGGTGCTGGTAGGAGTCCTGGCTCCCTGTAGGCCAGTCCTGGGTGGAGAGCAGACAGTGCAGTGGGGAAAGAGCTAGAAGAGGAGGGTATGACAGGATGCCCCCCAACTCTGCACTTCCTTCCTAGGGTGCCTTTCCCCTTGTCTTTTGGCCTGCCAGAGTGCCTTCTTGAGCCCCACTGCGTGAGGAAGGAGGGAAGAGCCTGGGGGCTGGGGTCACAGCACTTAGTTTGAATCCTTCCTCTGCTGATGACTGGCTGTGTGATCTCCGGCAAGTTACTTCTCCGAACCTCAGCCAGTGTATGGAAGGTGGAGACGACTGTGCCTGACTTACTGGGTTTTTGCGGAGAAGATACAATGTTGGATGTGAACTCTCTGGTGCGGTGCCTGGCACATAGTAGGCACCTCCTGTGTGCTCATGCTTTTGCTCTCCCCGGGAGTCTTCTTCCTTCTTACCACGAAGTGGCATCTCATCCTGTCTGTGTAGCCGTGAACTGCCACACCTTGTAGATTTTGAGCCTCTTGAGCATGGAAACTGTGCCAGACCCATTTTTGTATTTTCCGTAGCACCTGGCACAAAGTTTTGTACATGCTAACTGATCAGTAAAGATTAAAAAAATTTTTTTTGAATTTTATTTCCAGCCTTTTGGAAAGGGTGGTCTCTTAAGTGCACAGATTTTATTTGCCACTAGGGGGCATAGTAAGACTTAATATAAGCTCACTCAAGCTTCTAGAATGTGAAAGAATCCTTGATTCAAGGTAACATTTACTGAAATATCATTTCTTTTCTGATCAAGAGAAAAACAACACAATCCATCTGATTAATCTAAAGAGTGTGAAGTGCCAGTTCCTTCATCTCCTTAAAATGTAGCTTTGGAATTCATAAATTTCAATTGGGCATATTACAGTGGAAAGATACTTATTTTAATATGTTCTAAATGTTCTGTGAGCTGTAAAATATGCTTATATTAGTTTTGAAAAATTTACAGCTGGAGAAATTAAGTAAGATAAAACAATGACTCATCACTCTGCACCGATGCTCTGTTTTCTTTCCTGATAATCCCTTCCTGCCCCTGTCTATAGCACGCATCTGTTTCTCACAGTTGTAATCCCAGCACGAATACTCTTTTATCCGCTCGTTTCATTTCCCTGTGTCCTCATTTGGCTCGATACGTTTGAATACCCACTGCACGTAAAGGTAGAATTCAGACTTGGAAGCCGTTGGAAAAAGTACAGACGTGGTCTGCTTCAGCCAAACGCAGGCAGCCTTCGCCACCGGCCCCGTGTGCAGAGCCCTCTGCTAGGCACCGGGCACATTCTCACAGGCATCTGACGTGTTTCCTGCTTCTAGGGACCACCGTCCATGCATCAGACTCAGAGTTCTGAGACACAGAAGGATTTTAAATAAAATGTATGAATTAGATGTTCCTCATTTGCTTTACAAAATGGTTTGCTTTAGGAATTCTTTCAATAACAGGCTTTCCTATGATACTTAAAAAAAAGCTTCATTTTTGATCATGAATGTAATAAAAGCTTATTGTAAAAAGCTATCAAAATGTAGAGGATATGAAGAATGAAGGAGAAAACAGAAATCATTGATAATCCTAACCCCGGGTCAGTGCCTCACTAACACTGGGGGCCTTTCTTGGTTTGGAGCCCCCCATTCCTGTCTGTTCACAGAGTTGGGCTCACTGCAGAATGTGTGCAGTTTTGATTCTGCTCCTTCCACCCCACGTCTTTTGTGCTGTTTGTAAGGGGTGTTTTTCTATCTTATTAAAAACTTTCCCCAAATGAAACATGAGAGACTATGGACTATGAGAAACAAACTGAGGGCCTCAGAGGGGAGGGGGGTGGGGGAATGGGATAGACCGGTGATGGGTAGTAAGGAGGGCACGTATTGCATGGTGCACTGGGTGTTATACACAACTAATGAATCATCGAGCCTTACATCGGAAACCGGGGATGTACTGTATGGTGACTAACATAATAAAAAATCATTAAAAAAAAAAAAACAGAAAAACCCCAAAACTTTCCCCAAACGTATTTTTAATGACTATGTCAAATTCAAGACTTGGCTTTGTCATTTCTGTGTTGTTTTTTTTATCATTACCTGCTTTTGTTTTTGAAATGGCCAGTACTTCAGTGAACATGGCTATCCATAAATGTCTTTTCTGCTGCCTTAGTGTGGGCAAGATAGGCTTTGATTTACACCCAGGCTTGAGCTAAAAGCTTTGTGTCTGGTGAGTGGAACTTGAATACATTGGCAAAGGTGCTATTGTCATATGAGACCCTTGGGTTCCTTGGGTTTCTCTTCCGTATCTGCTGCTTGGTAGCTGTGTGACTTTGGGAAAATCACTTTGCCTCTCTGATTCCCCAGCTTTCTCATTGGTAAAATGGGTGTGATGGCTGCCTATGAGGGCTGTTGCTATGTAGAAGTGAGAAGATGCAACGCGGTGCCTAGCATATGGGAGGGACTGAAAAACATGTTCCTGATTCTCCTCTTCTTTTATTGATTAAACAATTAGAAAAAAGATGAGTCACCCAGAGTCTTCCAACTTCATGTCTTTTTTTTTTTTGTGAACCTTTTAATAATCTGTCTACAGATACGTGTTTTTCCAAGTGTTCAATGTCAGTACTTCTGAGATAGATACTTTTAAAATTTCAAAGTTTTTTGGGTTTGTTTGTACCAGGCTATTTACCTGCCTCCTTTTCATGAACTGCACATTTATTTGGAAAGCATGTACTGGAGGGCTGGGTCTGTGTCTCTAAACTGATCATGTTTAAAATGTGATAGAAGAAAATGAATCGGACAGCAGTTTGCCAGCTCTCAGCGCGTTTTGTGTCTGGGCCTCTGGCAGCATGGGGAGGAGCGATTTCATACCTGAAGAGGCCAGGAGAGTGAGTCTGGGGGCAGGGAAGAGGCACCCACCCAGGGTGGCACCAAGTTCAGATGGGTCTCAGGCCGCTTTCCCTTGTGGGTGTGAAGGAAAGGATTTTGCTCTGGAGGCTGAAGACCCAGATTGGGGGTCTCATCGTGCTGTTTGCCGGCTCTGTGGCCTCTGACAGTGAGTACCGTTGAGAGGCTGGAGAGAGCTCACCGTCCCCAAGTGCTTACCACCTACGAGGAATGGTTCCAAACATTCCAGCTCCTCTTTGTGACAGGCCTGTGAAGCAAGGGCTGGTCTTCCCACTTTACAGACAAGGAAGCTGAGGCACAGAGAGGTTAAGGGATTTGTCCATGGTAACACAGCTGGTAAAATGTAGAAGCAAGATGGGAAGCTGTCAGATCACAGAACAAATAGAGCTAAAAGACTCACTCTGCTCTTCTGCCTCTGAGGATAAAAGATGGAAAAGCATATCCCTTCGCCCAAGTGGTGTGCAGGCTCTGTCCCAGCCTCAAAGTCTTGTGGTTCTGTTAAGGGACATAAGGAGAAGAGGTGATTTCAGTAGTGGTTTGGATTTGCATTTTAATGTATTACAGGATCCGTTGATCTATCACTGTTAGCGTATCTGATTATATTAGGGTATCTTAGATGTGTTTTGTAGAAAGTAATATATCTCAGATTCAAAGACAAGGAATTTATGGATTCAAGTGCCAGAGTGAAGGTTTATTTCAGTTTTGAAAGAATTATTCTTGATGGATTTTACAAATTGAGAAATGATTTGATGTGTAGAGTGAGGAGTCGTGGAGCATTATGCAGATGATTGGCAATTTATTCCAAGCACGAGGCCAGTCTATTGGAAATGAGAGCCACACGGCTGGGGAGGAGGGTTGGGTTGTGGTGGTGGGCGTTTGGTATTTGGGGAGTGAATGATTAACAGTGCGCTGAGGGTAATTAGGTGAAGGCCAAGAGAAACTCTGTGGTGTGTGTGCCTGTATGCAGAGATCATCCGCGTCCATCTTCATTTTACAGAAGCCCAGAGAGGGGAAGACACTTGCCTGAGGGCACACAGTGAAGTCAGGTGGTGATGTGGTGCTGGGATCTTGTGTAGGAAGTATTCGGATGCTTCTCAGGACGCTGTTTGCTCCTCTTCCTTCCCACCTTTTGTGTATTTTTGTTCCAGGGAAAGTTCATGGTCATCTCAGTTGTCCCAGGGGTGGGAGCAAGGACTTCAGGCTCCTTGACAGCAGGGTTGCTAAGCCTCTGGGAATTGCTGTGAGATCCTGAGCTGGAACCTTCTCTTTGTGGGAAGTGAAGTGTGTTTTTTTTTTTTTTTTTGACACTCCTCTCCCCCATATGAAAGCTGCAACGTTTCTGAGGCCAACAAATGAGACATTTCCCACTTTCCGTTTGCTTGCCAGAAGGGCCTTGCAAGCTTTCGCCTTGCAGAGAAAACCTTGAGTTGAAGGAGGAATAAGAAAAGGAAAGTGTGGCAGAACCCAAGCTGTGTTTTCTGCTTTTTGAAAACTCCATTCCGTTGAACTTTAACTGTTCAGTGTGCGTAGGGCAGGGCCATGTGCTTGCCAGATGCTGACAGGGAGAAAACAGTGCCCTGTGAAGGTGCAGACTCTGTCCTCGGGGAACCAGCCTCATCTAGTCTCATCCTGTGTCATTAAGGGAAGAATAGAGCAATTTGGGAAAATGCTTTTAATGTAATTGAAAAATGCAGATTGCAAAATTGGCACGGTTAGGAATTGAGACAGTCTAGTAAATTATTTCTTGCTGCTTTTAAAACTTGAACACCGAAGATTCTTAAAGGCACCCATTTACTGCCCAGCGATGGCTTTGTCCTCCTCCTTTAAAAAAAGTAAGTTGTTTTAGATTTAACTTAGTTTTATCATAAAAGTAGTAAAATTTTGGGAAAGAATATAAAAAAAGGTAGAAGTCAAAAATAAAACCATAGATCTCCATTCAAGCATAACAATTGTGAAGCAACTTGTAAGCAGCTTTTCCTTTCCGCATTTTTTCCCATGAGCATCAACTGGTTTTAATTATATTGTAGGTACTTTTTGTAAGCAGCATTTAAAAATTTTGTGATGGTTATCTTCCCCCCAAACTTTTACCCCTTAAAAGAAGGGGTGAGTAAGTCAGTCCAGCCTTGTCACCTTTTCTTGCAGCTTCTGCTGTCTCGGGCGTCTCCCCCAGGTGCAGACCCCCGTGGTGGGGGAGTGGGGCAGGCTGCAGGGGCGAGGGCATTGGTGATGGTCAGAAGTGTATTCGAGGGAGGTCAGTGGTGTCAGCCCAGGACCCCTGGGAACTCCCACACCTCAACCCCCTCACAAAGCGCTGTGAACCCAGGCTGAAACACAGGAGGACCAGATGGCCATAGAAACCTAGCAACAAAGTGGCCCTAGCCAGGGGTCCTGGAGCTGCTTCCAGGCCGGTCTTCGGTCTTTCCTTGCTAGGGGTGAGGCGTCAGGCACCATGTCCTCTCCTGTGGAGCAGGGGCCACAGGGAGATGGGCCATTCCCCTAGGGAGGTTCCCATCAAGGGCTTTGATTTGGGGATTCAGATTGGTTGGTCTTGCGTGTCCCTGGATGGAGGTTCTAATTTTCTTTCTAGTTCTCTCTTTGCCTTAATGTTTTGTTTTTCTGGGAAATCTCCTCCACCTTATCTTTCAATCCTTTTTTTTTTTTTTTTTTTTAGTTTTGTATTTCTGCTGCCGTATACTTAAACTTTTTTTTTTAACTGAAGTATAACTTATATTCAGAAAAGTGTTCTATTCTGATCTATCATATTTTTACATTCCAAGAGCTGTTTCTTGTTTTCTGAATGTTCCTTTTTTAAAGAATATGTCATTTTTTTATTGCATATTTACAAGGTCTTTTCTTAGCTCTTGGAGTTCTTTGAAAGTTTTCCTGTGTTTTGGAAAATGTTCCTGCCCCTTGTCACCTCCTTTTATCCTTTTGTTTTGGTATCTGTGTTTCATGTGAGGGGACGATGGGGACACTGTGCTGCTCATTCCTATTCAGGGTAGGAGGCCAGTGAAAGCCGATCTAACCAGAGGCTGTGTGTGTGTGTACGCGTGCGACCGTGCGAGGGTGTGCGAGGATGGGGCCTATCCACAGGGAGGTTGCTGCAGGGTGATGAGGTGGCCAGCTGGCACCTGGGGCAGGACCCCCCCCCCCCTTTTGAACCTCCCGAGGTGTTTTGAGTAGCCCAGGCAGTTTCCCAGGCAGGACTCTTCATGCCCTGGCTGCCTGTGTTCAGGGGAGAGGGCTGGGGTCTCCGTGTGGGGTATGCAGATGTCACTCTCTCCGTTGCATCCTCCAGTTGCTTTTTCCTCCCAGTGCTCAGATCTACCTTGTGTGCCTGTGGTGGCCTTCTGTTTATGACACACGCCATTAGTTATGTGTAAATGCCACCAAGTCTTCTTAACCCTTGACAGTGGTAGAATTATTAACTTTTTTAAACATTTGCTAATTGAGTGGTGTCTTATTTGAGAACCAAATGAATTCGTTTGCGTGCAGCTCCTTTTGAACCAGGCCGGTGTCTCGTTAATGCTCAGTGAGTGTTTGTGGGTCTTGTCCCTCAGTCTCTTGCCATCTTAGCATTTCTCTTATGCAGCAATTTACATACTAACGGTATCAACCTGTCATCATATCCCCCCCCCCCATCGTGTGTTGTTTGACTTTGAGTTTTGGTATTTAGCTATTATTATTGTTAATTTATTTTTTTACAGGGAAAACCTGATTTTTTTGTGGTCAAGTGTATGGACCTTTCGCTTTGTAATTGTCCTGTGGCCTTAGAGCATGGCATGTCCTCCCCCATCTCAAGATCTGATAAATAGTCACCTATATTTGACCTTCATCTAGCAGTGATTAGCTCAAGCCAGTTTCAATTCTCATCATCTCTTCCAGGCTTTCTGTGGGTTCGGGGCAGGCTGTGCCCGCCATGATGAATGTGCGCTCGGTGCCAGGGATCGATTGGTATATTAAGGAGCAGCCCTGCTTCGTGATGCTCCCCCACACTGGATGCTGGCTACTAATGATTTAAAATGACCTTCTTCCCATCCAGCTTATTCCGCAGGGCACGGGTGTGCCACGGCTGCCCCAGCCTTTCCTCAAAAATGAAATGTTGCTTTTGACCATAAAAGAAATACATGTACGCTATGGAAAAAACAGGAAGGTATAAAGAAAAAAATTGCCCATTATCTCTGTACCCAGAGGCAATGACTGTAGACTTTTGGTGTATTTCCATCCAGTCTTTGAAAATAAAAGGCAACATAGTTGAGTTCCAACTCTCCATGTAATTTTAAACCCGTCCTTCCCCCCACGTACGGCAGCGGCAGGGTTTTAACACTGCGACTCATTGCAGTGGTTTTCAGTGTGGTCTGTGAGCCCCCGGGGTCCTTGAGACCCTTTCATGGGGCCCGGGGGGTGAAAATTGTTTTCATAATGGTACCTCGAAGTTATTTGCCTTTTTCACTCTCATTCTCTCATGAGCATACGTGGAGTTTTCCAGAGGCGATGGGACGTGTGCTGTTACGGTAGATTAAGTACAGAAGCGGCTCTGCGAGCCCAGCTGTCTCTATTAAGCAGCCGTTAAGGAGCTGGGAAAAATGTGAACAGTGCCTTCTTGCTGATTTTTGTTTGTCTTGGAAAATGTAATTATTTTTCATAAGAGATGTTTATGTTGACACGTAATGGGTTTATTATTGATACTTTTACATAAATTAATATTTTTAAGTGTTCTCAATTTTAATTTGAAATATGCTAAATATGGATTGATGATAACCCACATTAAGCAGCAGCGTTTTGGAGTCCTCCGTAACTTCAGAGAGTGTAAAAGGGTCCCACCAAAAGCTCTGGGTAGCACGGTTTGATTTATGTCTGTAATTTCATTTTAGCGGGATGTATGTATGGGTACTAATGGTATCATCCTGCGGCTCTGGTGGAGGTGCGTAGATTCAGCCCCGGCTGCGTCACGGCCTCCTCCTGCTTGGTTAGATTTCCAAACGGTGTGACTAAAACATGACCCCAGAGTGTCCCAGCCTCCCTTGGCCTCCCTGCCCTCCCTTCTGCCTGTTGTGAAGGTGATTTAACATTACAAAATGATGGGAAAAATCCTCCCAATTCTAGTGTACACCTCAATTACGATTATCCTTTCAAGATCCTCCCATCAATTTCTGGTCCATATGGGCTTGTGTTTTTCACAGAGTGCACATACAGTTTTGCAGCCTGCTTCTCCCACTTAACATTCTCTCCCAGCCTCTCCTGCCGCAGCACCACCAGCCGCCTCTGCGTCTTTGGAGGGCCGTCAATTTGTGCTGGTTCCATGATGCTCTATCGAGTTGATTAACTGTAATTTACTTAGCCGTCCTTGGACACTTAGGTGGTTTCTAATTTTTGCTATTATAGATAATGCTGAAGTGGTTATCTTCATGCATGAAATCCTTTTCTGTTGGATTATTTCTTTCAGATTGATTCGCAGAAGTGGGACTGCTGGGTCAAAGGCTTGTACATTTTCATGGGTCCAGATACGTCTCCCGTCAGATTGCTTTCCAAAAGGATTATACCAATTTGCACTGCCACTGCAAAGCCTGCGTAATAACCAACTATTTTGCTTAACTATCATGCCTAGAATTTTCCCTTGGAGCCCTGAGGGGGCAAAGGCCCTTCTCTAAGTGAATGTGATCTATAATTATTTAGACTAACACCAAAATTGCTTTCAGAACATTTTTAACCTGCTGAGTTTAGAATTCTAATTCACATACAAGCCAACATTAACAGTATCACAAGGAGCAATTTCTCTCCCTGCTCACAGTGTGTTTACACAGCCCGACAACTGCAGGGAAAACTGAAGAGCTTTTATAAACACAAGTGGTCTCTTTCTGAACTAGTTGAAGTGTTATTTTGAAAAGTACAGAAACACAAATTAAAACACATTTTCATTGTAACCTTTGGTTAGAAAAGTTGTTTGTTTTCGTTCTGGTCTCTTTCCATGTTCTTTGCTCTCATTCAAGTGTGTTCTGAAATATCCTGGCTCCTTGGAGTCTTGCCATGATGCTGTTAGTCTGGTGACAGGGACATGTGGGGGAGCATGGCGGCTGTCTTCAGGTGCTGGTAGGGCTGTATTGGGAAGAGGAATAGGCTGTACTCCGGTTTGCTCCTAGGGCAAATGCAGGACTAATGGTGGTAACCTGAGGAAGAGGTTGGCACCCTGTGAGGAAGAACTTTCCAGCACTCAGGACTGGTCACCTTGGGGAGTGTCCATCCCTTGGAAAGGGGTGAGGATGGAAGGGTTCAGAGTCCATGTCTCCAGTGGGCCGGGAAGTAGATGCAAGCGGGGGTCAGGGACTCTAAGGCCCCTTCTGGAATGGTGTGTGCCTGTGGCTGGGCCCCTGGTGGCTGTGTGCTGCCCTGGAGAGAGCCCCGAGCCCGGCCCTGAATATAGGGGCTTGGAGCCTGGCATGGTGCTCGGCACGCTGTGAGTATGCACGTGAAGCACATCCCCACCCGGGTTTCTCTGGGCCTCCACACTCTCATCTGTGAAAGAATTATCTCACAGGGCTGTAAGGATCAGATGAGGTTAGATGTGTGAAACCACTTTGTAAACTATAAAGCCCTTACAAACGGAAGGTATTATCAAGAAATTCAAGCCAGGGTTTATTCTGTAATTGCCTGTGAAGCCAAGTTCTTAAACATGGGAGGCTTGCAATCCAGTTTGCCTCCAGTTACCTTGATTCGTTGAACAAATAATATGGTGTGCGCCTGTGGACGCCAACAGGTCTCTCAAGGAACTTGGGCTCTTCCAGATATGGCTTCCTATTTTCTGGCTTTGCAGTGTGATGTTGGCTCCTGGTGGTTGGGATGCGCTGCTAGACTTTTGTGGCCAGTGAATTGCTCAGGCCTTGTGTTAGGCTCTCCTTCTGTGGTTTGAGGGGTGAGGGCCCCAGGAACCAGGTTCCACAGAGTGCATGAGAGAGATGGCCCTTGGAGTCAGTATAGGAAGACTTGGTGTCTCCACTTCTTCATTTGGTCATCCATTGATCCAGCCATCGATTAAATGCTGGCCCATACAGGCTCTGGGCTCAGAGGGACCCGACATACCCTTGCTGGCAAGAAAGCTAATGGGGGCCAGGCACTGAAACAGACTAGAGCATGAAAATGTGACAGGCCCTCCAGAGGCCACCTGTGTGGGGTATGGGCATGCAGAGGGGAGTGGAGTGTGTCTGTCAAGGTGGGGGCAGAAGACAGGACAGGCTTCTGGGGAAGGGGAAGGTTGAGCTGGGTGTTGGAAGGTGAGATAAGTAGCCAGGTGGGTGGGGAGGAGAGCCCTGTGCTGTGACTGTCATGCTGCAGAGAGGGGCCAATGACGGCACGTCGGGGCAGTGTTGGCGTCCATTGAAGGGAGCCAGGCAGGACCTGTTACGGGTTTTAGGCCTGGACAGTCAGGGCACGTGGCTGGCTGCTGCCTCTTGTGCTTACACTGGGTAAGGCACCCACACTAGGTCTTTGCACCTTGTTGACCCACGGGTGGAGGGTAGGACAGTCAGTTGAGCTTGGGAGTCCCACTGTGGGGCTTAGCCCTGGCCCTGTGCTTTCTAACTGTGACTTGGTCTAAGTTCTATATCTCTTGGGACCTTTGTTTTTCCATCAGTAAGTGGGGATAATAATAGCATCAATTGTAGTTTTCTGAGGTTTAAACAAGAAAAATCATGGAGAGCTCTGAGGGGAGTACTAGGCATGTAGCAAGTGCTTCCTTATGTAAGCTGGCATCAGCAGCATCCTCAAGCCCGTTTTACAGATGAGAGAACTGAGGATCAGAGAGGGACAGTGAAGGACACGTGACTCCTAAATGCAGAGCTGGTGTTTGGGCTTACCCTTTTCTGCCTCTGCATCTAGGGTTGTTCTGTGTCAGCTTCCTGCTTGGGAGTTCCAGAAAGTAGTCACGTGAGTGTGGGCAAGGTCCTTAATCTTTTTGAGTCTTAATTAGTTCATCTGCACACTGGGAACTCTAATGTAAGTTCCATTATGCAGGGAACTTGTTTTCTTGATTGTTGTATCTCCAGTTCCTGGAGGAGAGCTGAACACATAGTAGGGGCTTAAGCAACACTGGTGAATGAGTGAATGACCCCTGCTCAGTCTGCCTTGCTCCTGTGGGCCTTCTTGAACTTCAGGGGGATGGAGAGTCTCAGGGGTGATCTTGCCTGCATGCCTTGGCCCTTTCCCCCACCTCTAGCCCGTGCAGGAAGCATCCCTGGGGGTGGTGGTGGTGGTGGCACTCTTTGGAGGGGACTTTGAGGACTGTAGCCGGGAGCTAAATCAAAGCAGTGATTACTCCCCATCTCTTGAAATGTTTGTGTTTACGCTCCCAGGTAATGGGCTTGGGTCGATCCTTGCATCCTGTGTGTGTGTTTATTTATTATTTATTTATAAACCATAAATCCAGAAAGGATTTCAGGAGGCTTACCATAAAAGATACGAATATAGTAAAGCTGTTAAAACAGACCATGAAAAGCCACCCTGAAAAGAGAAGGAGACACATAAATCAAGTTCAGAGCTGACCACTGTTACAGGGCTGGTGCCGTCCATCTTGCTTCGCGTGTTCCTGCAGCCTTGGGGCAGGGTGAAGGGCCTGGAGCCAACACGAGTGTCTTTGTGTGGGGACATGGGCTCGCTGGATGGTGGCGCTTGGAAGAAGGCAGCTTCTTCCAGGGCCATGTCTTGGCTGCCCTGTGATGAGATCCAGGGTCGGAGGGGGGGCCAGGGGCATTTCTTTAGAGGCCAACCTGGGGGCGATGTACAGCAGGGCTCAGGGCACTTTTCTGCAGCTCAGTTTCTCTGCTGCTGAGTGGCGGCAATAATACCCAGCTCCAATAGCCATGGTCTAGATTACATGCAGCGGTGTTGGGGCTGGGACCTGGCTCTTGGAAGGTGCAGTTGTGAATCTGCCCTGTTTGGGCTGTGGTTCCTGTGGTGAATGTTGTCCTTCACTCAGGTCCCCATGTTCAGAGGAGGTGCCGCTGGAGGGGCTGGCAGGATGGGGTGCCTCTGTGTGCCCTCAGCTCTGTCCATACAGACACTGTCCATGCTGAGCATGGCCTGTTCATTATTGCTTAAAAACACTTACCAAGTTCGATATGAAGGGAATATACTTTTTAATTATTTCCCTACTTGTCTCTGGCAGTGCTGTTGTCAAGGAAACCAAAACCTTGGAAAAGCTTTTCAGCTTCCTGGTCGGAAGAGGATGCTTGCACAGCGCTTATGTCTGTGGAAATGGACCTGTCGTGCTGTAACAAAATCTGTTTTTAAAAACCGCTGGGTTCCTTCACTTCTTACAGATAGAGCCTTTTTGACCTTTTAACATAAGATGCAATGTTGCTGTTGGTATTTTCTCTTTCAAAAGAATTGCCTGCATTCTTGACTCATTTCATTCAGCATCTGATGCAAGAGTTGGGTGCGAGGGTTGGGAGTGGGATACGGAGATGAAGAGGGCGTCTCACCCTTTCTTGAAAGGCCCTGGGCCTCTGGGAAAGAGAAACGGGTAGACAGATACTTAGAGTGTAGCATCGTACTGGCTCTCTTGGAGTGGAGGATCAAATGCTGTGGGGCACAAAGGACAGCCCCAGGGAGGGGCAGTGTCAGTGAGAGTCATAAGGAATCTCAGAGGACAGGTAGAAGTAGTTCTGTGGCGAAGAGATGGAAGAGCATTCTGGGCAGAGGGAACAGATCATGCCAGGGCTGGAGGGTGTGGAGGAGTGTGCTGCCACCAGCAGACTGCAGGAGGGTAGGGTGAGGGTGCTAGGTTGGATGCGTAAAACAAGGGAACAGGTCTGGAGAAGACTCAGGAGGCAGGAAATCGGGAGTGCGATGGAGGAGGAGAATCTGTTTTTAGAAGGACTGGCTTCCTTCACTTCTCACAGATAGAACCTTTCTGACTTCTCGTGGAGGGCCATCAGGTTGGGAGGGCAAGCTCCTCAAAGCTGTCCTCATTCTGTTGCAAGGGCCCTTGCTCCTTGATGCGTGGAGGCACGTTGTGCCTTACAGCTGCACTTCGGAGGGAAGGGACGCTGCTAACACGTTTTGAATTTAATAATTCGCTTCTGCTGCAGAAGTACAGTGTTTAGTGTAATGTTTCAGCCAGCATTCCAGTAAAACTTTATGATAGTTAAACCTTATCAAGGGCATTGGTTTTATATGAAAAAGATAAATCATTAGAAAAACAGGAGTCTTGTTTTTTTTTTTTTTTTTTTATTCGACAGAGATAGAGACAGCCAGCGAGAGAGGGAACACAAGCAGGGGGAGTGGGAGAGGAAGAAGCAGGCTCATAGCGGAGGAGCCCGATGTGGGACTCGATCCCACAACGTCGGGATCACGCCCTGAGCCAAAGGCAGACGCTTAACCGCTGTGCCACCCAGGCGCCCCTTGGTTTTTTTTTTAAGATTTTATTTATTTGACAGAGAGACAGCCAGTGAGAGAGGGAACACAAGCAGGGGGAGTGGGAGAGGGAGAAGAGGCTCCCAGCGGAACAGGAAGCCCGAAGGAGGGCTTGATCCCAGGACCCTGGGATCATGCCCTGAACCGAAGGCAGACAAACGACCAAGCCACCCAGGCGCCCCAGGAATCTTGTTTTTAAGCAGGCCTTGTTGTTTTTCTTTTAAAACTTTTGAAAATAATTTTAGATTTATAGAAGAGTTGTTAAATTCAGAGAGTTTCTATGTACCCGTCACCCGCCTTCCCCTCCACTTTACACAATCCTCGTGCATTTGTCAAAACTAATGAGTATCAGTATAACTCTGTTAACTACAGTGTAGAGTTTTTCAGATTTCACCTGTTTTTCCACTGATGTCCCTTGTCTGTTTCAGGATCCAACCCAGGATCTGATGTTGCATTTAGAGCCCTCATTCTTTTTATTGTTAATGGTTTTGGGGAGGGGGACGGGGGCAGAGAGCGGACTGAATCTCACCCTTGTTGAATCATGAGCAAGACCCTTGGAGGGTTTTTCCCTTAATGAGGCTGAACACGCTAATTCCTCACGTGCTGGTTGTTCCCCCTCTAACTGGCTGCTCTAGTGCTAAACCCGTCTCCTCCGTTCCTTCTCCTTTTCTTGCTGTTTTCCTTCTGGGTTGAACCCAGCCAGACCTGTGGGCTCATATTGACCTTTCTGAGGCCTTGAAGGACCTCTCCTCCGCTTCCCTGTGTTTACCAGATGAGCGTGTCTTGAGGTGGTGACTGGGAGTGAAGTGTGACCTTCAGTGAGGGAAGCGAGAACATTCTTTGTGCACAGGTGGGTGCACAGCCTCAGACTGAAGTCCCCACTTTCCTTCTGTCCCTTTCTTGGGTCACACTCCTCCCTGCCTTTTCCCCTCTCCCTTTCTCCTCCTTCTTCACCATTTCCATCCTGCTTTCCTGGCTTCCACCATGCCCCCTCTGCTCGCCTTTTCTTCTCTGCTCTTCCTCCTTGCCCTCCTACCTTCTGCCTCTCTCCCTCTCCAGCTCCCTGCCCTTCCTCCTTTCCTTTCCTGTGACAGGCCAGTGAAGCTGTTGCCACGGAAACAAGCCCAGCAGAAGCTCTGCTTTGCTTTCTGGATGCTTCTAACGATGATGATGACGCAGATACTGTTGAGTTCTAGAATCAGCTCAGCCCTGGCCTGTGGCCTCCGGAGTCCTTTCATTTTCCAAAGGCCAAACCGGTGCTACAGCTCATAATTCTCAGTAAATGGTCATTTTTGATTTGGAAACTTCAAAATTTGAGTAATCCATTTTCCTGTTGCTCCGGAAGACTAGTTGCAACCAGTGTGAAAAATATTCAGCTGAATCTACTTATATTAACGGGGGGAGAACACCACACAAAAGGTGGTGGCTCCATAGGCTCCACGAGTATCTTAAGTTTTAAGCGGGAGGTGGGTCTACACATTTGCTGAATTCTTGAGATGGATGACTGCTTTTAAAAGATGTTGGAGGACAGAGAAAATGTAATTGGGGCCCTAAAAAAAATCTTCAGATACTTACTTTCACTCAACAAATGTTCCGGGAGGAGTTGCGGGTCCAAGCCAGGTGCTCCTCCTCAGGAGGGAAGCTGTGCTTAAGCCACAGAGCTGGGGTGGGGGTGGGGGTGGGGGTGGGTGGTGTGTGTGTGTGTGTGTGTGTGTGTGTGTGTGTGTGTGTGTGTGTGT
>NW_024425008.1:4063859-4186291 GCF_017311325.1 Ursus maritimus | reverse complement strand
GTGTGTGTGTGTGTGTGTGTGTGTGTGTGTGTGTGTGTGTGTGTGTGTCTCGCCTGTGCTTTAGGGCAGAGTAGCTGGCACTCCCTGATATTTGTCAGAGTAATCCAGTGAGTCCAGCGTTGTCAGTTCTGCCGAACAGCCTGCGTGCCTGTACGTGAAGTAGGCTTTGTGGGCCCCTCGGAGGGCTGTCGGCTTCTGGGCCTTCGTGGAGCTGGTTTATAGTGGTGGCAGGCTTGTTCCTTGCTGTTTGTTCAGGGTTTGACTTAGGCTCAGCTTGTTGGCATTAGCTTGGATTTGGAGTTTTGCCATTCAGCCAACACCAGCTAATAGCCCAGCAGGGAAGAGTTAGTTCATGGATTATATTTAAGTTAGTACTTATTCCCAAAGGTAACTTTGCTTAATAAAAACCTTAAGCCTTTATTACTGTGCTTATGGGTATCCTGGCTCCAGGGTGTAAAAATAAGACTTATAAAATCCAAACGTTATTTGTGGAAATGCAAAAACATTTTCATTAATAGAGAGTGTGATAAGCCAAGGCTCTTTCTGTCTGTGCCTAAATGGTCTTGCTGCACTTGGGTCTTTTTATTTTCGTACTCATTCCGAGCTTATTTAAATATCACCCGTTCAGTAGTGAATTTTAAAGGAAGGAAGCTTTGGTGTGTGAATAACTTTACAACTACCCGCAGTATTTCTAGTCAGTTGCTGTGACTTAAGTTGATAATGGACCCCACACAGCAGTCACTAATGGATGATAATCTGGAGTGTTTTTGTTATTGTTGTTTTTATTTTAGAAGAAAGGTTTGAAATTAGCATAGTAAATCTCTGTGGGATCTTTGCAAATAAAAGAATATTCACGTTAAAAACAACTTTCAGGAAAGATGTATGGTAATGAATAAAACATCAGTGAGTGAAAATAAGCATGTTTAATTATTCAAGTAGAAGTAGTAATTTAAACTAATTATTGCTTGCGGATTTCATAATTCAGTTTTTGTCTCGCAATAATATTTCCTCTGGGCCTCCTGGGCGCTTCGGCGGCTGCTGGAGCAGGCGGGGCCTCTCCCCCTCCCCCGAGGCTGCAGCCCCTGCTGCACTGAGCTGCTTCTGCCCAGCCTCCTTGGTGGCCTCAGTCCCGCTTGGATCCCGCCTTGCATCACCTAATTAAGCATTTCCTTGCTTATCACCTCTGGTTACTTCAGGAGTCTCAGACCAGTCCTGCCCACGAGTTCTGAGTGTCCTGGAGGCCAGACCCCCCTTCCCCCCAGTGTCTTAGGCTTCTTGTCCCTTCCATAGCCCTGGCAGAAGTGACCCTGAGCCCACGTCCCCATGTCCCCACTTCCCCGTGAGGCAAGTCCTTGCGTGTCTGGGCTTCTCAGGTTCTGTCTCCTCTGGATGCCCCCTCCAGTCCACCCCTGGCCCCCCGCTGGAATCGATCACTTTCTTCTCCCCCTAGCTTTGTACCAGCAGGTTCTTGTGCTCCTTTTAAAAAATGTTTTGTTTTAATTTTTTTCTTGTTTTTGGCTTTTCACTTTGTTTCTAATTCTAAGAGAAAAACTGTTCATATAGAGGAACTGAAAAGTACTGGAGAGTTTAAGAAGCAGGGGCATGATGAATCACCCCGAACTCACACTGCTGGCAGCTGTCTGTCCTTTTCTCCATATGCTGGCGCTGGTGCTGGCCCTGGCCCTTTTCCCCTGGAGTTCTAGGTTAGCACAGATTCCTGGGAGTGGCCCCACCTTATCCTTGTAGGTGCCTCTTCCTGGGGTGTGACTGCCATTAGTAGGTGCTGGTGAAGGAGTAGTAAGTGCTGGACAGTACTTTTGCTCAGTTGTGCAAGGCTTTTAAAAACCCAGTTTTGATTGCTTTTCTTGTGACTGTGATGGCATGGTGGGGGGAGAGCTTTCTGTCCCTCTCTCTATTGCACAGATGCTGCCTGGAACAGATCTTGGCAATTCAGGTGAATTATTATTCTGTCCCTCAGAAAGTAAAGGGAAAGCTTTCTATTTGTAACTTCTTCCCAAGTGCCCTCTGTCAAAAGGTAGTGACATCTGCTCTCTTGACATGTGATAGCCATTATTACCTCCGTATAATCACACACTATTCCATCGCGCGCCCAAAAGCTTTCCATCCATCATGTCAGGAAAGACAACCTTTATCTAAGATACTTTTTCCCCCTTTCCTTTGTTATTACTTTTCCTAAAAAAATAATCCTCTGACTCTACAGGCGTGATCCGGGCAAGTGAGTGACTCATTTCTTTGCTGGATTATTACTGTGGACAGGGACAAGACAGGTGGGCCGCGGGGGATCGAGAGAGCAATGAGCTGGCTGTCAGGGGCCAGGAGTCCATATGTGGATCTGCCTTCCACCAGCTGAGACCCTGAGCAAGTGAGGTCAGCTCTGGCTTTGGTGTCTCATTTGGAAAACACAAAGGTTTGACTGTGATCTCCAAGGCTCTTTTATGCAGAGCGGTTTTGTGATCTCCAAACTACCTTTAGCTAAATGAGGTAATGAGAGGATTACAGGTGTCCCTCCCAAGCCTTCCTGCAGAGTTGCTGAATGGGTTTTCAGGATTCTGAATCATTTTCTCTGCACGTGACCTCCAGAGGATGTCATTAAGCAGGCAGAGAAGTTACTAACACCTGTGGCCACGGTGGAGCAAAGCCATGGGATGAAGTAAAATGCCAGGGGGAGGAAACTTAGGTGGCCAGCCTTTGGGGAGACCCACTGGGAGGACACCCTTATGTCACGAGGTTCTTTCCTCCTCGACGAATCGACAGCTGAGTTTCACTACATGTGTGAACCTGTCTTGAGTAGCTCAGGGTTTGCATACCGAAAGTGCCCCGATAAATGGTTGTTGGGGTGAATTAAAATTTACTTTGTAAATCCAATCTGATCCCTCCTATTTGATTGTGAGCTTCCTCTAGGGGAAGAAACCATTTCTCCTTACTTCATTTGAAAGCTTATTTTTAAGAATAGAAGTGCACAAATTTTGATACAAGATTAAAAAGAGACAAAAAAAAATGTACAGAGAAAACCAGGTTTCTTTCCCCTCCACCCCATCTGCCACCAGGTCCCCTGCCCTTGTTCTGGAGGATCTGTTTCTCACTCATCTCTGCATCTTAGGGAGCACCCAGCCCCCATGCAGGAAGTAAACCTGACTTGGGCTCATTTGAGTTAGAATGACCTAGCCTCCTTTCCAACCGAAGCACTATGGCCAGATATTGAGGGAGTGAATTGGATGCGAAAGCCTCAGGAATTATGGGGATCAGTGGGACTCCTGCAAGGAGCTGGGCAAGCTTGTCCTTGAGCCGTGGTTCTCTCTCGGGTGCCTAGGGAAGGTCTTCAGCCTTTCCCACCTGTTTCTTGTGAAGTGGGGCTGTCATATAGAGTCAGCAAGATGGCAGCGCTGAGTGATGCCCGGACCTTGGCATAGGCACGGGTACCTCTTGCTTCCTTTCCCATTCTTGAAACTGAAGATGGAGAATGAATATGCATCCTTTCGAAATGATAATGTAAAATCAATGTGGAGGTGTGATTCCATTAATAGGTTAGTGATTAACTCAACTTTTTAGGAGCCCATTTGTTGCCCAGAGTGAAGCTGGCTGGAATGAAGCAGAATTAGAATGGCAAGCCTACCCTTCTAATTGAAACGCACGTAAAGTCCCTGGCCCTCAGACTTGCATCGGGATGATTGTTGCGATCAATATTTCAGTTTGCTTGGCCAGCAGCTTCCAGGGAATCAGAATGGATGATGGACCTAGGGAAGCACTGCCAAACAGAGCATTAAGTTAATTTCTGTTGGCCTGGCTTCTGGCTTGCCCAGTGAAGGCCCTGAGTAGACGGTTGCTGTGCTGGCGTGGACTTTATCTGGTATCACAAGAACTCGAGGTGGTCAGCTCCCTGGGGTTGGATTTTGGTAGCAATGACAACTCCCATTTGCTGAGATCCCACTATGTGCCCAGCTCAGTGCCTGGCATCATGTACACAGTGAATCCTCCTGAACCCCTAAGACGTCGGTAGCATGCCCGTGCTACAGTCAAGGAGCAGGCCACTAGCAGGTAGCGGAGTTAGGACAAGAGACCAGGACTGTTTACTTCCAAAGCCCAAGTTCTTTCCAGTCTCCCATGTGGCCCTGAAGGACACATCAGATGGTGGATTCTCCAAGGCTTAGAGCCTTCAGCTCAATGAGAACATGTGGGCTCAAGTCCGAAGCAGAGGACAGAGTTAGCGGTGTTCGAAGTGCTCATTCTGATATTAGAGGTGTGTCCCAGCTCTGAGACCTGGAGTGACTGGCTTTGGAGGCCACTTGGATTGTTCAGTGTGGACCGTGTGGGCTTGAGTGAGGAATGTAAGGCAGGTGTGCTTCCTGTTCTGGGTACAGAGTCGGCTGTGGGATAATTCAGTGATATACTACGAAAGCAGCCACCATCTATCTACTCAGTGTTCACTGTATGCCTGGGTCTGTAGGTGGATAGCCCCACTTTCCACAAGTCACTTTTAGGCATTTTCTCTTCATTTTGCAGGCGAAGAAGTTGAGACTGAAGCAGATGGAGTCTGTATTCAGTGTGAAGAGGTGGGAGTTGAATGGGAAAGGCTGTGTGGCAGCAGGGTGGCTGGTACCAGGTCCCTCCTGGGTACCTTGCCCAGAGTCACACTACTGCCAGGTGATAGAGCTGGAATCCATGCCCCGCAGCTTCACTAATTCCTGTCCCTCTGCCCCTCCAGAGCTGGTGTCTGCCAAATGTATGCAGCCCTGCCCCCCTCCCCCATCTTCTCTCTGTCCCCTGGGCTGAGCTTTTTAAGGTCAGGGCTGCAACTTCTGCTGTACTCTCTGCCTTACACTGAGTGGTGCTGGATAGACATTTGTGTCGTGAGTGAGTGAGTGAATGAATGTGTGAATGAATGACACACATGGGAGTAGGGTAAGAGGGGCAGGCCCAGGGCAGCTGGACAGATGTGAAACATGATTTAAAGACAGGGTAGTAGGTCTGTAGCTGCTCCCTCTTTTCTTCGCCCCTCGCTTCTCTTCCTTCTGGTGTATTGGAGCCGCTCCTCGGCAGAGGGTTGCTGACTAGGACTGAAGGTACTGAGTGTGAGGAGCCTGCCTTGTGAGCTTCTTATGTGGAGTCAGCAGGAGGGAGGCAGCAGTTCCAGAGTGGAGTGGGTTACGCACAGAAGACAAAGTTTACTGAAGTCCTTCCAGGGGAAGAAGATCGATGCCAGGCTGAGCTGGCAGTTAACATCGTAACAGTAACAGGAGAGTTTCTGTGAGATTAGGTAATGATACATACTCAGCACTCAGACATTTAATTTGCATGGTGTCCTATATTCCAGAAAAGTTGCTTTCACATTCTTATTGATGTGCTCACATTTTTGGGGTAATTGTCCTTCTTTGACATGAATAACCCCCTGTTTACTCTCAGGTCCACATGCCTCTCATAGTCCAGGAGGCAGTGAGGAAAAGTCTTTAATTCAAAGCCCTATTCATCTTCCCTGCTCAGGTGAGTTGGGAGTTGGAAAGTCAGCTTGGCTGAGATAAGCGTGGCTGGCCTCCTGGGTGGTGGTTGTTGGCTTCTGGATGGGGCTGGCAGCAGTGGTGGGCAGGGGCAGAGGGATGCCTTTAAACTCTTCCACTGCCTTCTTCAGGTGTCCTTTTGGAAGGTGGTGTATTCCCAGGGCAGTGGCTACTGGTGGCGACTTCTTACATGGAAGCCAGAGAAACCCTTTGGATCACATGTACCCTGGGAGCTCTGGCTATGTTCTTTCTGCAGGCTTTGGTGGCAGCTTTCCCCTGAAGCATGAAATTATTAAGAGTATCCACAGTTTCGCACTTTAGGGCCCGAACAGGACCCAATGAACAATTTTGCTAGATTGAGCCTGGATGCCCAAGGTTGGAGTGGGTACTCTTCCCTGAGAGTTCAAGGTGCTTGCTGAATGTCCGGACAAATGAATCGAGATGGGCCTTGGAAAGGATGCTTGGCTGGTGTTGGGAAGCAAAGAGGAAGAGAGCCACGCCTGATGGGGCAGGAGAAGACATTTGAGCTGGCCCTGGGGGAGGGACAGTGGGGCTGTGAGAGAGGCGGTGCTGGCCGAGGGTCCTGGGGGCCAAGCACAGATGTTTGTTCATCAGGCGCAGGGGAGAGGGCTAAGGTAGAGAGTCATGGTAATGGCTTCGGGGGTGGGGGTGGGGGTCAGGGCTTTGTGAGGCATGTGGGTGAATCTAGAGTTTTTCCTGTAGGAAGCGGGAGCCATGGAAAGTTCGAGAACAGGTGGAATTGGAGGGAAAACCCCTGGGGAGGCCTCCCATGATGGTTCTGTGATATAATCTGGGCCCTTAGGATAGAGCAGATAGGGGTGGGGTTGTGTTAGCCCTGACTTTAGATAGTTATGCCTCTATTCCCCTCCTTTATTATAGACTCCCAAGGTTTAAGTATAAATGCAGTTATAATTTTAGGGCTTAAAAATGCCTACATTTATTGAAAACCCACTTGTACATATATTGAATTCCAATATTGCTCAACCCTGTGTGGTGGGTGTTAAGGGCTGAAGAGACCTGAGATGGGGAAAGATCCACAATTCAAGCCCCCCACACCCTCAGTGCCATTCCTTTTTCTTCCAGTCCCACCCCCCCACCTCTCCCCACCCCCCTCCCCCAGTCTCTGAAGCCTAGGGTTGGGGGTGTATAAATATTAGGAATATTTACGTAGGCCTGCATGGGATTCAGTGACGCAGCTGAGAGCCACAAGCGTTTGGTGACTCATCAGACCTTTTCCAAACACTTGTGATATTTTGCTGCTCTGAAGGGAGGAAAGTAATTAGCAGTTAACGCTGGTAGATGACGCTGGAAGAATACGCAAACCTTCCCTGCTGGTCTTTTCTGTGCCTCGGGTGTTTTGTGTTTTTTTAAAGCTATGTGAATTGTTTTCTTTTTAATAATGTTTGTTTTCTTCTGATTATTAAAATAATGTGTGCTCATTGTAGAAAATACATAAATGCATTAAATAGGAAATAAAATGCATGAATTATTTTTCCATTATAGTCTTATTAAGAATGTTTTGCTTCTGCAAAGGAAATCTGGAGCAGTAGACTTATTTTATTTGAGGGGCCTGTTGAGATAAGTCAGATTGATGGTTTGCAGCCTATACTTTGGGGGCTTTAGGGTTCCGTGGAGATTTTGGGAGGGCTGCCTCTGGGGAGGGTGAGCTAGGGGCCTTGAGACAGGATTCCCCCCTACCCCACCCCCAGTATTTCTGCATTGTCTGTCGCATGACCTGGTTTCTTCACATGGCTGCCTTTGAGCAAATGGCTCCGTGGCTTATCAGGTTGGCGACTCAGTGATCCCGACCCAGCCTGTAATTTTATGAGGAGTCTGAGGACACTGGGAGATGTGCCTGGCCTAAGGTGACATGGTGGCTTGGGGCTAGTCTTTGTGCTTTCTGACTCTGCAGTCATTGCCTTTTGGAATATGAATCAGTTAGAAATATTAGCAGTTAAACTTGAATGTCATTGTTACAAGCTATGTCACCATGCAGAGACCCCCAGGAAGCTGATCAAGGGTCTCCAAAGGGTATGCTTTTGAAGGAAGGGGAGACCTTAGACCAACTGGTGCTTGAAAAGATGAAAAGTAAAAGCCCCATCATTGCTGTTAGGCACACAAAGGAGGAGAAATTGCTCTGGGTGATCCCTGGTTGTATGAATAATGAGAAAAAATTAAGTAAAGGCCGTGTTTCCTGACACTGATGTATAGAACATGGAGTAACTTTCTACAGGAAATTGGAACAGGAATCCCTTTAAATTGAATTTGAAGCTGTGAATAGTAAGCCTACATTGGCCCTGCGTGTCCTAATGCAAGTTAAGTAAGCAGTTTCCTGGGTAAGAGTTAAGTACTTTAGGGATACAGGTTAATGCCGAGGCCAACATGGTGCAAGTTAATAAATTGCCTCTCCGGTGTATTGTCTGTGAAGACGCAGAAGAGTAATTTGCTTCCCGCAGAGCTGTGCCAGAATTCTCATACTTATTTTATTAGATTTTTGGCCCAATACATTTGTTCCCTCTCATTGGTTTTGTTGATAATAATTACCCACCCCCCTTCCATCTCCCCATGGATCTCTCTCAATTTTAATTGTTTGCAGTAGCCTCAAAAGTTTACCATTTTAGAAAATAGGTGTTTTAAAATAAGAATACTCCAGGACAGAGCCCTTTTGAGTTTCCAGAGGGAGATAGCTAAAGCTCTATTTTTAAAGTGATCTTGGGGACTGCAGCCACTGAGATTAGGAAAAGCAAGAGCTGCTTCGATCAAACATGTAAGTGTCAATCCCTGGCCTCTGGGAACTCTCTGGGAACCCTTCTGGAGTTTGGTTATGCTCAAGGGCCTCCCAGGGAGGATGGAGGGCATAGAACACGAGCCTCCCATGCTGCTTCTGTTTGGCTCTTGACCCTGCGGCCCAGGGGAGGAAGGACATTTATAGTAGCAGCCACTACTCATTGAGGACCTGTGGGGTGCCAGACACCATGCCGGGGCCAGTTACACTAGCTCACAGACTAATAGATTAATTCATTAACAAGGTAATTATAAATTACAAACTGCTATTTATTGGGAAATAGAGAAGAATGCCAGTGGGTGGGGGAGAACCCCTGGAAGATGCCATGCCGGCAGAGATTGGGGACGTGAGAAGGACTCAGTGTGAAGCGGAGGGAACAAGCAAAGGACCAGCGTGTGCAGAGGCCGAGAACAGTTTGGAGTGGCAAGAAGCAGTGTGCAAGGCCAGGCTTGTCCTCAGACTTGTCCTAGGAGAAGGTGTTTTCTTTATAGTTGAATGTGTAAGGAGTTTCTCAGATTATAGCGTGTCGTCTTAATTCTGGACTGCAAAGTGTAAGACCTGTAAATAGGTCTGGGATACTTTGCCCACCACCTAATTTGAATCGTTTGCCCACCATGCCCACGGTCTTTGGTAAACCAATTAAAGGCAAGTCGGTTTGTGAGGGGCATGTTGCTTTGTGCTGGGCTTGAACCTTAGCTCTGTAACCTCCTGGTGCCCCAGCTTCCCCATCTGTAAAATAGAGAAATCGTACAGACGGCCTCAGATTTTCTCAGTTCGTAGTGCCCTTTGTGTCATAGTAACTCCCCCCCCCCCCCCCCCCGCCATTTTCCAGGCCCAAACACTAAGCAGTGCTCTGGTCCCACTTAGTAAGGTCTTAGGGCCAGACAGTGAACATTTGGGTCCTGGCAACTTCACACCTGTTGGGCACACGCAGTTTCTCAGATGCTGGGGGCTGGTTGGGCACTGTCACCCTCCTTTCCTGTTCCACACTGATTTTCATGTGATACTTGTTCTTTATCACAGCAACTGCTGAAAACCCAGCTTTGCAAGGATATGATGTCATTCATTAAAAGACATGCAGAGCGATCTAATGTTGGAATGGTTAAGTACCTCAGCTAGTCGTCTGCATGGTATTAACAGATACTGCTGTGTTTTCTTTAAAAAGTTAAAGTGTCCCTTGGCATCCCTGTGAGTTTGCTGGGGTTCCCTTGGGTATCTTGGTGTACAATTTGGGAACTGTAGTGGTATTTACTTTGCGTGGTTTTGTGAAGGTTAAATGAAATGCTCAGAGCAGTGCCCGGTACTAGGTGCTTAGTAATCATTGCTGTTCCTCCACCTCGGAGGTTCCTTTTAGCTGGTAAGGAATGTATCCTGAGAGTGGGGAAGATACTGGTCTTTCTTTCTTTCTTTTTTTTTTAAAAGATTTTATTTATTTATTTGGTAGAGAGAGAGAGAGGGAGGGAGCGCTAGCAGGAGCAGGGGGAGGGGCAGAGGCAGAGGGAGAGGGAGAAGCAGACTCCCTGGGCTTGATCCTGGGACCCTGAGATCATGACCTGAGCTGAAGGCAGATGTGTAACCAACTGAGCCACCTAGGTGCCCTTCATTTTTTTCTTCTTCTTCTAAGATTTTATTTTTTTTTAGGTAATCTCTATACCCAGTGTGGGTCTTGACCTCACAATCCCAAGACCAGGAGTTGCCCGTTTCTCTGACTGAGCCAGCCAGGCACCCCAGGAAGACACTGATCTTGAGGATGCCTAGGGAGAGGGTGTGGTATTGGAAAAATACAGTATTTTTAAAATCTGTTATAATAGGTGATTTTAAATATGCATGTAAGCCTAAGTTAAACGAAAATATAGGTGTTTGATTATTTCTTCAGTATCTCTACAAGTATATGTATTCAGGATGGTCTCTAGACTTTTTGTTTTGTTTTTAATCTTACCATTGGAAAAATAAGGGAGGTCCCCGTGGTTTGCCTTAGATTTGGGATATTAGCAAAGGGGAGAGTAGTTTGTGTTGAGGTTGGTGATTTAGGTAGGGGTCGGTTTGTGAGAGGTCTCTATGACATGCTAGGCCTTAGGATTTATTCAGAATGAAGTAGAAAAAGCCATTGACAGTTTTTTTTTTTTTTAAAGATTTTATTTATTTATTTAACAGAGAGAGACAGCCAGCGAGAGAGGGAACACAAGCAGGGGGAGTGGGAGAGGAAGAAGCAGGCTCATAGCGGAGGAGCCTGACGTGGGGCTCGATCCCGGAACGCTGGGATCACTCCCTGAGCCGAAGGCAGACGCTTAACCGCTGTGCCACCCAGGCGCCCCAAGCCATTGACAGTTTTAAATTTTAAAAAATGAATTAACTTTATTGAGAGGTAATTTACATGTAATAAAGGGCACCCATTTTCAGGGTACTGTTGGATGAGTTTTGACAAATCTCTGCACTTGTGCATACTCACAGCCCTGGCCCCATCAAGATGGAGGAGGACATTTCCACCACCCAGAAAGTTCCTCGCGTCCTTTATCAGTCTATGTCTTCCTTCCAATCCCAGCCTCAGGCAAACACTGATCTGCTTTCTGTCACTATGGATTAATTTTGCTTGTTGTAGAATTTTATATAAAATAGAATTATACTACGTGTAATTTTCTGGATCTGGCTTCTCTCACTTGATGTAATGTTTGTGAGATTTATCCCCGTTGCTGTGTGCATCATCCCTCTTCATTGCTGAATAGTATTCCGTTGGGTGAAAAGACCATGCTTTGTTTATCCATTCTAGGGTTGATGGGCATTTGGTTTGTTTCCAGTTTGGAGATATTAGATATAGTACTTTAAAAAAAATCTTTATTTATTTGAAAGAGAGAGAGAGCGCGCCAGCACCAGCGAGTTACGGGAGGGGCAGAGGGAGAGAATCTTTAGTCAGACTCCCTGCCGAGTGCGGAGCCTGAGGCAGGGTCTGATCTCAATCCAAGAGATCATGACCTGAGCTGGAGCCTAGAGTTGGACGCTTAACTGACTGAACCTACCCAGGTGCCCCTAGAGATAGTACTTTTTTGTACTATCCACTTGTGTGGACCTTTGTTTTCGTTTCTCTTAGGTAAATATCTGAGAGTGGAACTGCTGAGTTGTGTGGTAAGTGTATATTCAACTTGGTAGGAAACCACCTGTTTTGAGCAGGGGTGTAACACTTCTTTATTTACATCTTTTAGAGGTTCCTTTGTCTCTGGATGGAGAGGGGCTGGACTGGAAGCAGGGAGAGCTGTGAATTGGCTGTTAGCAGTGTCAGGCGAGTGAGGCCAGTGGCTGGATGGGGATGACAGAGGGGCAGTGTCTGGCTCGGAGGGTTGGTTTGGGGACAGAATGGCAGAGGCTTGGTGATGGATTGCATGATGCTGGGAGTCATAGGTGACTCTAGGTGCTCCGGGCAGAACTGGGAAGACCCAGTTACTTCATTTCTCAGAGGCTCATTTCTGTCCTTCCCAGTGGCACTGGAAAGTAAACGTTAGTTTTGTTTCCTAAACAAGAAAAGGGGAAGAGATGCTTAGATGGGAGGCAGGCAGCTAAAGGTGTCTAAGTGGAGGTAGGAGTCACACTGGCTGCACACATGTGGCGCCTGCTGGGAGACAGTACTTGGGTCACTCACATTTCTGCACAGTCTTTTGAGCAAAGCCGTGAACAGTTCCTTTGGCCTATCTTTTCAAAGATGTTTATATAGACAGCAGAAGATTAGAGGTAGTGTCTGCATTTGGAGTGAATTTACTTGTAGTCCAGAAATAAAGACAGTGTTTCCCTCCAGGAGAGAGGTTGTGCAGGTTTCCTGCAGCCCCTTATCCAAGACTGGGGGCTTCCTGATATCAGGGTTCTCCTCCTATAATGCATCCCACTCTGTGCAGATCACACCTGGCCTCCATCGAGTCACCCTGGGGGAATGGGGACTTGGAACCCGTGCTGCATTCTTACTCTGGCTACTACTGTTGTTACAAGTGATAAACTGTGTTTTGTCTCTGACCCTGGAGTCTCATGCCTTCTGCTGGTATGTGTAAAACTGTGACAGACTAACTTGTTAGTTGGCTAGCAGGGTAATCTCCAAGCCTACAGAGCTGTTTTTTGTTTGTTTTTAAAGAGATAGAGAGTGTGTGCTCGAGGGAAGGGTAGAGAGGGAATCTTAAGCAGGCTTCACGCCCAGCACCAGCATGAAGCCCAATGCGGGGCTCAATCTCATGACCCTGAGATTATGACCTGAGCTGAAATCAAGGGTCAGACACTCACCTGACTGAGCCACCGAGGTGCTCCAGAGCCTCTGCAGTTCCTGATGATGCCTTTGGGCTGCCTCAGCACAGCTGGCTGTGTCACCTCCTCTCCCTGCCCTGCTGCTGTTCTTTTGTCCCTCTCTCTCTCTGTAGACGCTGCTGCCCACATCTTTGTTGAGTACCTGTTAGTGGCAGGTTGAGGGTCAGGAGACAGTGTGAATAGGACACATAGGGTTTCAGTCCTCACAGAGCAAATGTTGTTCACTCTTTGCTGTTCTATCCATTGCTAAGTTGTGACTTATCTACTCCGTCCTCATGGCTACTTGGTCTCTCTCTGTGGGATGTATATCTTCATGGTTGTTGCAAGAGCAAGAGTCAGTTCTGGGGAAGGGGCTGGTACAGTTCCTGGTAAACAGTAGATACCTACATGATGACTGCTGTTGGCATTTATGTGATTGATTATTATAAAGTCTGATTGTCGTTCCTTGATGTAAACCCTTTGTTTTTGCCCCAGCCCATAGTATGGAATGTGGCCTGGAAGATACAGGATGCAAGCTAAACCCTGTTTCACCCTCTCCCTGGTCGAATACCTAGCCACCTTCCATGAGCCTGAACTCTTACCAGTTGGTCTGGTTGCTCTTCCCCAAACATGACACATCCCTCTATGCCTTTGTCTTTTCTTTCCTTCTCTTTCAGTCAAAGTCTTATTTACCCCTTAGGACTCAGTTCCAGGATCGCCTTCTCTCTGTACCTTCCTTGAGGTTGCTTTTTTCCCTTATTCCAGGCTGGCATAAACTGCAGCACGGTGCACCTGACCTGCCTTTGTACTAACTGGGAGGGGACTGCGGGGCCATGTGACCCTAGGGAGCAGCACAGTGATGTCACAGACTGTGTGGGATACTCTGATCTAGCAGGCATTTGGGACTTACGTGTATGACTTAGTACCTTGGCAGCCATGAGCTGCTTGATGTGAACTGAAGGGAAAATGCCATGATACCCATCCTAGGGAGAGTCACCCTCACCAGCCCTGGTCCAGAGGACCCATGCTGGCCCAGTGGTAAGATCTGGGCCAAGACTTAGAAATCAAATTATTCCTAAAAGCCTGTGACTTGGCAGCATCATTTAACCTTGGAGGAAAGAGTCTGGCAGGACAGTCCAGCTATACCAGACCAGGGGGTAAGCCTTGGTGAGCCAAACCTGAATCCTGCCCCTGACCCTCTTCTCTGTGGGCCTAGGGAAACAGGCTACTTCGCACCAGGGCTGCTCTACTGGTGGGTTTCATGGCCGATTCTTCTGCTCACAGCCTCGCCATCTGTTACCTATGGGTGTTTCCTGTGCCAGACCAGCACTGACACCAGCTAAGGGAGGAAGCAGCCATACCTCGAGGAGCTCTTAGGCAGAACACTTAGCACATGCCAGTGCTTTCCATACTTCAGTCTTCCAATCACCCAGTGAGGTCGGGAGGGAGTACCTCAGGCCTGCAGAGCTAGAGGTGGAGCAAGGTTTGGGGCCAGGCTCTTTCCCACGACTTGGGTAACCTCCCCTGGAAGGACCGGAACAGCCAGGCTATTGCTCCAGCCATCCGCTCCCTGCTCTGATGCTGCTGTGAGCCATTTTTCCCCTGCGGGGGGAGAGGAAGAGCTGCCTGAGTGTTACCTCCTCTTGCAGATAGGGGTGCTAGAGACCGAGTCTTTTCCTGGTCGACTGTGCCCGTGAGGCATGGAGAGGGTGAGACAGGAGCATGTCTCTTCTACCTTGATGCTGTGTGATGTGTCTGCGTGACAGACACAGAGCCATGATCCCATTTTCTGCCCGACTTCTCTCTGGTTGCGTTGACCCTGAGCTGTTCCTGGCCACTGCTGTCCACCTTCCTTCACCTCCGTAACGGATGGGCTTATTGTTGTGACCGGTTCTGCCCACACTAGCCCGTATGCTTAGGCTCTGTGCGTGTTCTTTTAGATTGGCGTGAAGGTCATTATTGATGTCCTTACGACCTGCTTTCTCGCTGTCCATGATTTCATGCATTGTACACACAGGGACCCCCCACTGAATTTCTGAATTCCATGCATGTATGAAATGGAAACATTTGAACCCTGCTTGTGGTATTCTCAGCCAGGAGGGTAAAGGGCAGGTTCTGTGGGTTTACCGGACAGCCCTGGGGTTGACCTTCAGGCCACAATTAGTGGGTGGAAGTTCCCTCCCCATCAGATGGGCCTGTGAGGGTGGGGCAGGGATGGGGGGGTCCTCACACCCCCAACTCACCCTATTGCCTCTGCTCTATTTTCTTGGGGCTCTGGCCTTCAAATGCCACGCTGTAAGAAAATTCTGTTTCCCTTCTCCGTGGGGGCCTTCTCTCTGTGGCTTCCCGGGCTCGTCTTCTTCCCACCTGCCTCTCACTTCCTTCCCCTGCTGTCTGCCCTATAATGTGATCGCCTTCTCAGGGAGTCTTCAAATGAACAGTTTTTAGAATTGTTGAAAGCTCTGTTGGAAAACAGAAAAGGCTATTTCATGGGAAGATGATGACCTTATTAACTATAATTAGGCAATTCACAGAGGTTTCCAATATAGTCCAGCATCTTGCCTTGTTGAAATGGGGGGAAAATTCTGTGGTAATGTCTTTGGGGGATGTAATAGTCTTTAACACATTACCAGTTTAATTTCTTCTAGAAGGTTTGGCAGCCTGGCGTTTTCATTTAGAAAGCCGAGGTATAGTTTTACAGTCATCCACATTAATATAATAATTACAATTTTGAGCAAGTAATTTCAGACACTGACATCGAGAGTTGTTTTTATAGCTGGAGGACGATCTCGGGTAAGGAGGTGGAACCTCACATCTAATCTCCCACGAATGGCGTGACATTGCAAACACAGGCAGTTCACGTCCCCAAGCTAGGCTTTGTATTTTGGGGCAGGCATGTAAATGAGCAGAAATTCTTCCTGTGTTAAATCCTCCGAGAACAGGCATATTCGAACTTAATGGGGAATTTTCTTCTCTGAAGAGTTTTGCACACACCAGTCCATGCTCTGAGATTTCTCCTGGCTCCTCCTGTCAGGTGTCTCACACACTGGGGCTGTGCGAGAAGGCAGCTGGGAGTGGACAGCTCACCTAGCTGTGTTGCCTGGACCTTTGAGGGCACCTGGAGGCCTGGAAGCTGCCGCCTCCTGGGCAAGCAGACCCTTCCTGCCTCCATGGTTCCAACCTGCATGTGACGTCAGGCCCCTTCCTTCTCCACCTCCATTTGCTGGTTCGGGCATCCCAGCCCACAGCAAATAACTTGGGTTTGGTGTTTTACCATTCCCTCGTGAACATATTTTTTTTTACAGTTCTCTAAGCATTATTCGCGTATCATTTTGGATCCTGTTTTTGAAACTTAATCACTATCCCTATTTTTACAGCCTTCAAAATAGTCATCTTCTTTCATGTGGTTGTACCACAGTTTACTAAATTGCATCCCTATTGCTGAACATTGAGGTTTGTTCCAGCAGGTTTTTTATTGTTGTTTTATAGGCAAGACTTCAGTGATCATCTTTATGTACATAATATTTAGCTTCTATGTAGTTATTTTCTTAGGCTTGATTCCTAGGGCCACAATTACTAGCCAAGACTAAGGACAACTTTTTTTTTTTTTTAAATACAATTTTTCTTATTATGGTAATACTATTTAGAAAATAGAAAAAGGTAGAGAAGGGAAAATCAAGATGGCCAGATTCCCATCATGTCATGTTCATCACCGTGTCAGCTAGGAATGTGCTAGGCTGCAAATAACAGGGGACCCACTGAGCACTGCTTAACAAGGTGGAGGCTTACTGTCTCCAGGACTGGTTCCTGGGTGAAGCCATGTCAGGAGAGACCCTAGCTGTTTTCCTCCCTCTGCCCTCCTGTCCCTGGCCGTGTCATGTTGGCCCCCTTCCTCTTCCTTCTCTTCATCTCTCCCCCCGGGCATCTTTACTCCGCCTTTCCACTGCCTCTCTCACCTCTTCCACTGGGTGAACCTTTTTATTTCTGCCTGCTTTTGGTCCTCAGACAGCGTCTCATGCATTTGGGGCCATTACAGTGAGATATTTACTTCTTTTTTCTGCCTGTCCTGCATTTGCAACTGCCTGTTTGTGACATACCGTTCGGCCAAGGCTGAAATTTCAGCAGTGCTAAGGCAGAGAAGAGAAGCGTGCACCCCAGGACTAGGAAGGAGCTCATCTTTCTTTCTAATGGAATTGTCGTCTTTTATCCTTTGTTTCTAGTCCTGCCAAGTCCCTTGGGTTAGAAAATATCCTTTGCTCTCTGCTTGGTTCTCTTTTACCAGGGGAGGGAACAGAATCTCCCTGGGGCCTGTCAGTTCCTTTGATTAGTCTTGCAAGGGGAAGTCTGTCAAGCACCCACCAGGTGTAGGGGGACTGTGAGTGCCGGCATTGCCTTCAGGGAGCTCCCAGAAGAGTGGGGGAGACAGGCAGAAACACCATTACTGTTAGTCACATAAACCAAGCCAAGCAGGCATAGAAACGAGTGATTTGTGACTTACCCTAATCCTACAGAAAATAAAAGGTAATAAAAGACTCCCATGGACCCACCACCAGATTTAACAGTCACTAATATTCTGCCATATTTGTGTTAGGTCTCTCTGTTTTGTGAGGGGTAAAATATTGCACATACAGCTAAAAAAGCCCTGCCTCCCTCCCTTCCCAGCAATGGCTACTCTGCTGAGGTTGGGGGGTATGTGCTTTTGAACACTGACTACTGTGTTTAACCATAAACAGTATGTAATACTAGCTTTGTATTTTAAAGATTTATAGAAATGTTATCACACTTAATATTCTTTTGTAATTTGTAAAACATGAAACATTTTTGCGGATTTTACATACACACACACACACGCGCACATCTGTCTGGAACATTCATTTGTAGCAGCTGTACAGTATTCCACTGTGTGGATAAACTAGCGTTTATTCATTCCCCCCACTGGTTGAGGTTAAATTGTTCTTACTTTTTGGTCTCTTGGAAACAATATGGCAGTGAACATGTGTTCCAGTTATCTACTTCCATATAATAAAGCCTCTCTGAACTTAGTAACTTCAAACAGTAATGTGTGTGGTTTTTTTTTATGAACCTGCAGTTTGGGCTGGGTTTAGTAAGAAGAGCTCATCTACGTTCTACTTGGTGTCATGTGCAGTGGCTCGAGGGCTGTAGCCTGTTCACTGCCATAGCTGAGGTTGCTTTTGTGTGTCAGCTGGGTCCCTAGCTGTGCTGTTGGCTGCAGCACCGCGTGTGGCCTCTCCATGTGACCTGGTCTTCCTCACAGGGCAGCAAGAGAGTCAGGCCAACACTGGATTGTCTCTATGATTTAGCCTCCTGTTTGCCTCATGCTGTCACTAAAAGCAAGTCTCTAAGGCTTGCTCCCATTTAGGGGAAGGGGAATTGGGACCCGCTTGTAATGAATGGGCGTCACAGAGGGTGCACAGCTGTTTTAAAACCAATACCCTTAGATGTGCCTCCTTGTACACACCTGTGGGAGGTTCTCAGACCCCTCCAGGTGTGTCCAGGTGGCATGTGGCCAGGTTGCTGTTCTGCGTGTTTGTTCCACTGACGCCCCACAGTACTTGAGAGTTCCATTTCTTCACACCCTCTCCTACAGTTGCTGTTACGGATTTTGATTTTTGCCCCTCTGGTGGGTGTGAAATAGGATTTTGTTTTAATTTGCCTGCCCACTGGTGAGGCTGAGCCCTGCACCGCCCTCCTGGGATGGTGTTGGATTCCCTTTCCCAGCTGGTTGCCCTTAAGAAGACAGAAACGTCAAAGTGCTGTTTTTTGGCTTATGATGTCGATTTTTCAAGAGAGAAGTGGTGAGTATCCCACAGAGTTTATTGCAAACTATTATGAAGACCTTGGAGCTGCTATTGGTATGACTCACTTATGAAAAAAATATGATTTCAGTAACTGCAGGCTGTATCTGTAATGTGATGGATTTTCATTTAATCTCTCACCTCTCTGTAATTTGCCCAATTTAAAAATGCCCCGAAGCTTGCTTTCTCCTTGTCTGGGAGTCCTGTTCTTGCTATGTGTTATCACAATAATAGTAATAAGAAATGGTGCCAATATGTGTCTCTCTTCGAGTTCTTGCTGTCTCCTTGGTCATTTAATTACTTCTGGTACTGATTTCTCCTACTCTGGTCTTCTGCTAGAAAAGTCTTTGTGGGAAGCTTCCGGGGAGAATGCCACCCCGAACTGACTTACTGTCAGGGGTCGGCAGGCTCTGGATTAAGAAGCTCACCTGGACCCATGAGCTGCATTGGGGTCCCCTCTGGTTCTCAGGCACCCCATTGCTCAGTCACATCTTGTTTAGTGACATCATGAGGTCACAGAGGGCAGTCCATCACCTTTAGGTCTGGCAACAAAGCCTTGTACCTGGGAGCATTCAGGAAATATGCACTGAACCAAATAATTAAGAATGCTTAGTTATAATGATTAGTCTGACCTACTGTCTCTTAAAGACATCTGGAAAAAGGCCATGTCTGACCAAGAGTTTTACAATGAATTCCTAAGCTTTCCTTGAAAAGTGAACTTTTGGCTACTTTTAAATTTAATCAGGTTCTGTCTGAACACTCTGTGCGTGGCTTGCTAGAGAACATTATCTTCTCTGCCGCTCTACGAAGGGGTGCTCGGCTTCTTATCAGTGTTTAGAACCAGAGCCTCTGCTGCGGAAATGAAGCCTCGTCTGTGTGCCGAGAGTCAGCTCAGACCTTCTCTAGACGTTCTGAAAGCAGCCTCTGCATTCAAACCAGGGCCCTGGTGAACCAAGTGCGCTGGCCAAATCTTCTAGATTGGGTGGGTGCAGTATGTCCTCCCAGTGTCACTGGTGCCTCACAGTGGGGCCATAGGTCACTCCAGGAAGTTCAGGGATATCATTCGCCCAGGCCAGGCTCATGGCTGGTTCTGGGGAGGCTGGTGACTGGTGTTGCATCACAGAACAGGGGGGACAACCGGTGCTACCACTGCCTGTCTCACCGGGCTCTCCCTGTACCAACCAGAGTGTGTATAAATGAGGAATTTGTTATCTCTTGTTCTCAGGGAGGAAGGCTTTGGGGTGTGTTTGTTTCCTCTTTCATGGAAAGCTGCTGGGTCGGCCCCGGCTAGTTGGGCAATGCCTCCTAGGCTGGTGGAGTGGGTGCCCCTGAGCCCAGGCACTGTCAGGACCATACCACGTACAGGGAGTCAAGTTTCAGAGCCTGTGGAGTTTTCACACCACATTCTAGGTGCCAGCAAAAGTCTAACGGGGGCAGGGCATTAGCTCCATTTCTCTGACAAGGTTGTTCACGGCCTAACTGTGAACTGTGTAAACAAACACTAGTGCCTGCTGTCCTAGTCAAACCTCAGACCTCATTTGCATGTTGAGAGTTTGCAGGACATACTCTTTGCTGTTCGGGACCTACCCACTGACCCTAGGGCTTTTTGGTCTGGTGACCCAGATGTGACCCTGCCTGTGCTTAGCCAAGGGGCCCCAACCTCCTCTGGGGTCTTGAAGGTGAGGACTCTTCCAGCTGCTTGGTGTCTGGGCTGGAGCATCCTGGGCCTCGGGAGCCAGAGCTTGGCTTCTGGGATCAGTCTTTCCTGGTCAGGGTCTTGGTTTCCTTGTCAGTGAGATTCAGGAGTTGGGCTGATCTCAGGGCCCCTTCCGGCAGCAGCTGCCACCCTCACCAGCTAGGGAGCACCTGCTGGGGACCAGACTCTGTTGGGTGTCTCACGGTCATGCAGAGCAGGAGTTTAATCATTCTGTTGCACTGATAGGGAAACTAAGGCCTGACAAGCTGATACTTTTCCTTGCACACATGCTCCTTCTGCCTGCCCCTCATGGTGAAGGATCCCATGCCTGCTTGGTGACTCCCTCCTGCCCCCCACCCCCGCCTGCTGTCATCTTGTCGGTTGTATAGCCTGTGGCTTCCCTCTGAAGTGCATCTTGGGTCTATCTCCTTCAGTCTTCATTGATACCTCCTTGGTCCATGCCACCACCCTTTTGTACAGCAGTCTGAGAAATGTTCTTCCTTGCCTCCCCGTATCCCCCTAGACAACCCGAATCAGCGTGTCCCTCACTAGCCTCACAGCCTGCAGGGCTCAGGATCAAGCCTGCCCTCCTCGATGTGATGCTTGCCTGTTCTCTAGCCTGCTGCCCTCAGTGTGCACATCCAGGGGCCCCCATGGGCCTGAGCTGTGACAGGACAGAGCTGTCACTCATGCTGACCAGTGCCCAGCGTGGGGGAGGCATGTAGCAGATAATAGGGAGTAGCTGTTGGGTGAATATACAAATGTTGCCGTAGGGTGTACAGATGAAAATGAGGAAGATGGTGGTTTGGACTCCCATCTGTTAGATTCTAAAACCTCTACTCTTTCTGACCCCTCCCACTGATTACTGAATTCTTGACAGGGAGAGATACCCAGGCCAAAGCCTGACCTGTGTATTTCACAGTAAGTGTCCCTGGCAGCCTGGCTGGCCCGTGCACGAAACCCATTAGGCAGTGCTATTGTATGTCGCTGACGGTGGGAAGGGCCCATGTCAACACTTGCTCGGCAGGCCGTTATGAAGGCCTTGTCAAGTTTTTGTTTTGAAGGACTTCTCAGAAATGACAGGCTTCATTTCAGGGGTCTTAGTTAATCTAACAGTGTTTCTTGGCTGAAACGTGTGGACTGTTTACCAAAGCTCTTGCATGTAATGATCTGGGGGCAGAATTAAAATGATTTCAGCTTCGATTCAGGCGAGTGTATGTAGCCAGAGAAGTCATCTGAGGGGAGGAGCCCTCAACATGAACCAAGGGACATCCAAGTGGGGTCAGGGTTAGACCCGGAGCTTTCCAGGGGCTCTGTGCTGACATTTCTGCCATGAGCTGGATTTGCATAAGCACAAAACAAGTGTACGGTTATTCTTGGCACGGTGTTATCGTGTATATGCATTCCGCAGCTTCGCATGGGGCAGTTTAAAGAATTAATAGATATGTCCTTTATTTCTCTCTCTATGAGCCAATGCTTGGAATTAATTTTTTCTGGCCCACTAACTCTTGTGGTTAAAAGTACAAATTAAGCTTTCCGGGAGAATCCATCACAAAATTATTGAAAAGTCAGTGTGGAGAAGATAATGGGCTTTATATTGGGTTATGTCTATAGGGTTATTGTTTTCTGCAATTACGCTTTTCTTTGTTTTTCTTCTTTTGTGCTTTGGGAAATCAACCCGAGAATGGGCTTCCAACTCGGAAGAGTTATTGGCTATTTTTCCCAAATGGGATTGCCCTTCCAGAGAACAGTGGGCATCTATTTGACAACAAGTTATAAATTTGTGCTCCAAGTTCTCTGAAGAAAGCATGAATCTTAGACAATGGCGCTGTGGCACTATATTTCAGGCGGGCGTGTAGAGCTGTCAGAAGTCCATAAAGTCCTCAGGCGCCAGCTTGTACCCAGCCAGCATTTGTCAAGTGTTCTGCATGTACTTTGTGCAGGATTAGAAGGTGGATTACAGCAAGTTCTCCATCGCTTTTCACTCTGCTACTTCCCAGTGCCCCAGAGCCTGTCGTAGTGTGTTGTCTGTTGGAGCCCCAGCCCCCTGGAATGAGTGCCCTCCCCACGCTGTCTCATAGCATCTTTCCCATTGAAGGGGAAGAGCCCCCACGCCCCATTTGCCAGGACCTGCTGGGTGCCAGGTGTCGTGCCAGGTGGTAGAGCACATAGAACGAAAAATGGGCCCCTGCCCCAGAGATGCTGCCTGGTGTGGCTGCTGCCCAGTCTTCCCTGCTGTCTGCTTCCCAGACCCTGGGAGACCCTGCCGGCTGTGCCCATTGCTGGCTGTGCTTGTTGCCGGCTGTGCCCAATGCCAGCTGTGCTTGTTCCTCTTGCAGCAGCTACTGAAGTTGTAGGCAGAGGGTCTTAAACACCAGTTGAGCACCCAGTGTTTTGCCTAAAACCCTCCAAAGGTTCCCCTCTGTCTCCAGAATGGAGCCCAGATCCCTCAGTGTGCCTCTGAGGCCTTCTGAGGGCCTCCTCTTCACCTCTTGTGCTTCATCTGAGTAATTCTTCCTTCTCCTTTTCCCAGGAAGCCCCCGCCCCAACCCCCCAGGCTGGGTCAGGTGCCCCCTCCCACTGGCCCCTAATCTCCCTCACAGCACTTTCTGTCACCTTGCAGACTGCGTCCCATTTGTAAACCGTGGTGCAGGGATGCACGGCTGTATTTACTGTTGTATCCCCAGCATGATCACAGTGAGTGACACTCAGTAGGTGCTTTGTAAACATTTGTGGAGTGACACACAGTGCCCTGGAGGAAGGAGCTGTCTCTGTGGGGCCGCCCTCCCACTGCGGCGCAGGTGACGGCCTTGGCAGCTGTCACCGTGTTAATGGAGGTTGCTGAGGCACAGGCTGCAAGTGGCATGTGGTGCGGGATGTGCGCTGGGGCCCTAGTCATCACTTTCTTTATTAAACTGGTCCTATCACTTGACATCCTTCACCACTGAGGGAAAAATAGCCTGTTTCAATGTACAAATTCAGGGGTATCTGGGCTGCTGCCGCCTGTGGGAAAAATGACTTCTGGCCAGAGCACTGGGCTGGCAGGGCTGGCCAGCAGGCCCATACTAATGGGCTTCCTTCACCACCCACACCCTGTTGTAGGGACAGGGACCCTGAGGTTGGAGAGGAGGGGTGGGGCTGCAGTGATGGCCTCCTGACCTCTAGTCTTGATTCCTTCCTCATCCCTGCTGTTGCTCCAGGCGGGGAGAAGGAGGGCCAAGCAGTGGGGAGGCCCGGGGGGTTGGGGTGGGTTACCTTGCAGGATGACCAGCTGGCGCTTGTGGTGACTTTGCTGTTCCCTCATGCTGGTGCTCCTTCACCTCGAGGTGGAGACCACTCTCTTTCCTTTCTCAGGGAAGCCTGGTTCCCTGGGGAGTGCTCACTGAGGCCACTTTTCCCTTCCAAGGGAACATCTGTCGTGCTCTGACCAAAGCATAGCTGCTGGTGCATGAGAATGTGGTGTCCAGAACTCTGAGTGCGTGCAGTGCCCGAGATGAGACTTGCGGCTGTGCGGTGGCCATCTCGGGTCCTCAGACACGGGCTAGGTGCAGGTGCCCTCCACCTCCAGGCAGCAAGGGTGCCCTGGGAGGCGGGTGGCCCCATAGGGGCAGGAAGGCCTGAGCTCAGGTGCCTTCCCCACCGCTCCGTGTGTGTGTGTGTGTGTGTGTGTGTGTGTGTGTGGTAAGGTGGGTCAGCATGGTGGCCAGGGTCAGGTGGCCTGGGCACTGGGCCTGGATCTGCCACTCACTAGCCTTTGTGGGCCACCATCGCAGCCTCTCTGGGCCTCAGTTCCTGTCTGTGGATGGGGTAGCCCTGAGCTGGTCACTTGGGGGCACTGACAGTGGGTATGGCCTGTTAAGCCTCATCAGGAGAGCAGGCCCTTCCTTCTTGCTTTTCCCTCTGAGATGCCCTACCTGGAGTTGCCCCTGTGAGGAGCCATCTCACTTCTTTAATCAAATGGATATGTATATATTTTTTTTATCTAATACCTCTTTCAAAAGTACAGTACCTTAGTTTTTATTCCACTTTGAATGTAACTTTAATTTAGTTGCACATTCATTTTTAAAATCTCATATGTATTAATTTCATATTGGTTTGTTTTTCTTCTTACCTTTCACGAAGCAATATTACTGAGCTTTCTCCGGCGTCTCTGGCACTGGAGTCATCGTGGTCCCCCGGGCACTGTGAGTCATCTAATGTAGTTTTCCAGAGCGTGTCAGCTTCACTTCCGTCTCAGTCATTTCAGACCCGCACTTCCTGAGTCAGTGTGTGGTGTGGCCACTGGAGACTTTGTACCTAGTGCGGGTGTTCATTTGTAAAACTTTGGAACATTTTGTTTTTCCATTTGTGTTTTCTTCCCCCGGCTTTGATCTATGGCTGCGGGACAGGACCCATCCCCACCGTCTGCCCTCAGCTGTCTGCTCTATCAAAGGAGGTCCACCCCCCTTCTAGAACTCTGACCCTCAGCTTGTCACCGGCAGCTCTTCTCCATGGGGACAGGGGGAGCTTTGGAGGCAGGACAGCACGGCAAGGGCCAGCTTGCCATGAGGAGAGGGGGCATGTCATGCGCTCCCCACTTCGGCTTGATGGGAGTCTTACCTTTCAGCAGCTGAGTGGGACCTGGAGTGGAGGGGAAGAGAAGGGGAGCCATCCCCTCTGGTCTAGGGGCTCAAATGGTTCAGGATATATGTCTCTCCCTCTTACAGGAGAATTCACTGTCTATCTGTCAAGATGCCTTTTATAAACAAGATCCCAGTGGCTTCGGGGAGGCCAGCGCCGTCCTATACATTTAGCTTTTGAGAGCCCCAGAAAATCAAGGATTCAGTCCAGTACTATATATGAAATGCCGTGTCTCAGTCCGCCTGGGCTGCCATAACAAAACACCACAGACTGTGTGGCTTACATAACAGAAATTTATTTTCTCGCGGTTCTGGAGACTTGAATTCCAAGATCAAGGTGCCAGCAGGTGGCTGGAGCCTGGTGAGGTGTTTCCCCTTATGGAGCAGATGGCTCCCTTCCCACTGTATCTTCACATGGGCTTTTCTCCTATGTGGAGAGGGGGAGTAAGCAAGCTCTCTGGGGTCTCTTACTGAGGACACTAATATCAGATCAGGGCCCCACCCTTATGACATCATGTAACTTCACTTTCGTAGAGGTCCCATCTGAATACAGCTGTGGGTTAAGCTTTCAATATATGAATTTTGGGGGCGGGGGATACAGTTCAGTCCATAACACATGTAGTACCTCGCTTGAACATGGTGGGTGCTCCTCAGTGACTGTTCATTGCATTTGAATCTGAAAGATTTTAGGGTACAGGAAGAGGAAATGGAATTGGCCGCAGAGGTCTGGCCAGATCCTAAAGACCAGGAGTCCCCAGGGAGTGGTGTGTATTCTCAGGAAGACAAGTCCTGAGGTCAGCCTGCTGGCTCTGGTCGGTACAGGTGGCAGGCTGGAAATGAGGTCCACCTTTGGTTTCCAATCTGAGCTTCTCCATCTCCCCAGCCCCTGGTCTCTGACCTCCCAACCCTCTCGGGGGAAACGGAGGAATTGTAACATTTGGATAAGGTGAGGAGAAGGTACTAATGGAGTCGTATACTGTGGAGCCCGAGTTCTTAATCTGTTAATAATAATACTTGATTTTTGAGTAATTAGCTCCAGGAAAGCAGGGAATTTGACTATTTTACCGCCAGCATGGCACTAAGTAGGTGTTCTCTAAATGTGTGTTGACTTAATTAAAGGAATGGAGGGTCCCAGTGGTGGGCAAAACGATTTCCCACGCTGGCAACCTTGCAGCTTAGGACAGGCAGATCTGCTGTTCCCATTGGCATGTGAGGACACTGAGGCACGAAAGGGACTTGTGGTTTGTTCCAGGTGACCCAGCGAGGGAGCTTGTGCCCTGCTGGGCTTGGGGAGGGATGTAGGGGGAGCCTCGGGAGGATCGGGCTGGGTGGACCTTATGGGTGGGGCTTACTCCTCATCCCCTGCACCTGGCGCCTGTGTCTTTCTGGCTAGCGGGGAGGGGCCCTGGAGGTGCCCACTCCAGAGGCGCCCTCCAGCCTCAGCCTGCTTGGACAAACTGCTGGGGAAAGCCTTCTTTCTGGCCCGTCTAGGGTCTGCAAGTAGCAAGGATGTCCTAAGTGAGTGAGTCAATGGAAGGAGACATTAACCACACTTACAGGTTTAAATCAATGCTCTTTCGGCTCAGCTAGTTAACCTGTCACTCTCTGTGGCCCCTGACATTCATTCTTAGGTGTATTCTTATTTTATTAGTGTGGCTAATTAATGCATGACATTAAAATATTGACATGAATTGATTTGGTTATCTGTATCCTTGGAGCTTCAGTTAATAAGACAACTTTTGATAAGACTAGTGGTTTTAGAACATTTGGAGTTAATTATATTTTCTAAAGGATTTTTCTAGAATTGCATAACTGCCTGGCAAGCTACTTCAATTCCCTGGTTAACTGGAAGAAATTGGTTTTTCATTTGGTTTTGCTTAATACAAATTAAAAGTAATATACATTTGATAAAAGGAGTTAAAGGATTATTTATTAAAGTCTCCCTCTTTATATATTGGGAAAAAAAATCCATAAGCGCTGAGTAATTCTGAGGGCGGTGTGCACAGAATCTAACAGTTGGAGAGCTATTTGACCTGAAGAAACAGGCATGCATTTCTGTTTAAACTTCCGCTGTGACTGTCCCTCAAGGATGAGTGCTATTCTTGTGCGCGTGACTTCTGTGCAGTAGACATGTTACTCTTGCGCATCTCAATTCAGCACCAGCCGGTGGTGAATTAGGACAGTGGTTGAGAGCGGAGAGCTGGGAAGAATTCAGGGGTTTATTCTCATCTTGATTAGGTTAGGAGCTAAGAAGTCTGCCAAAGATAGCAGTTGGAAAATAAAGAAGTATGGGGCGCCTGGGTGGCGCAGTCGTTAAGCGTCTGCCTTCGGCTCAGGGCGTGATCCCAGCGTTCTGGGATCGAGCCCCACGTCAGGCTCCTCCACTAGGAGCCTGCTTCTTCCTCTCCCACTCCCCCTGCTTGTGTTCCCTCTCTCGCTGGCTGTCTCTGTCAAATAAATAAATAAAATCTTTAAAAAAAAATAAAGAAGTAAAAAAAAAGGGAACTATTTTGTAGAAACACTAACTGTAAAGAAGATGTAATTAAGTCAGTAGTTGTTACCCCACTTGCAAGACTCAATTCCTCTCAGTTACTAGCTGTTTTTAGAAAGCTTACCGTCAGAATGCCAAAACTCTCCCAAAATTTTAGACTGCCATAATGGACCTTACAAATAATTCTATCAAATTTACCAGCCTACAAAAAAACAGAAGCAGAGACAGAAACCTTATAAAAACTCACCAAAAAAAGAAAACTTCTCTCTTTTCTTCTTTTTAAAAACAATTTTTGGGTACCTGGGTGGCTCAGTCAGTTTAGCGTCTGCCTTCGGTTTAGGTCATGATCCCACAGTCCCGGGATTGAGCCCCTTGTTGCATCGGGCTCCCTGCTCAGTGGGGAGTCTGCTTCTCCCTCTGCCTCTTACCCTGCTCTCGTGCTCTTTCTCACTCTCTCAAATAAATACATAAAATCTTAAAAAAATAAAAATAAGTAAAAAATAAAATTGTTAAAAAAAATTTTTTTTGACATAATCTCGGACTTACAGAAGAGTTGTGAGAATAGTAGAAAGAATTCCCAGAAAACCTTTACCCAGATTCCCCAAGTGTTAATATTATTTTGTCTTTTCTCTCCGTATATAAAGATGTATAGAGTTATGGATGTGTAGGTATATAGATAAATGCATATTCATATATACATATTTTTTTTCCTGAACCATTTAAGAGTAAGTTGCAGACTAATGGCCCTTTACCCCAAATACTTCAGTGTGTATTTTCTAAAAACAAGGAATTGTCTGACATAACCACAGTGCAGTGATCAAAATCAGGAAAACAACGCTGAAACAACATCATTGTCTAATCTACCGTATGTACCTTACTGAGATTTTTTCAACAGTGTCATAGTAATGGCCTTTATAGCAAAAGAAAATTCAAGATCATGCATTACCATTATTGTCCTGTCTTTAGTTTAGAAAAGTTAAATATGACATTCACATATTTGAAGAGTGCAAGCCAGTAATTTTGTAAACTATCTTTCATTTTGGGTTTGTCTGGTGCTTCCTCGTGATTAGATTCAGATTATGGACTTCCTGGCAGGAATGTCCCCAGGGGTGATGTTGTGTCTTCTTGGTGCATCATATCAGGAGGCACATGCTGTCAATTGGCCCAATTGCTGGAGATGTTAATTTTGATCATTTTGTTAGGATGACATCTGCCAGGTTTCTCCAGTATAGTTACTGTTTTACTTTTTGTAATTAAGAAGTATCATGTGGGGAGACACTACCTAAATAACCTGCTTTTCCTCAAACTTTTATCCAGTATTTGTAGCTTTCATTGATGATTCCTACCTTTATCAGTTTCTATGATGATAGTGGACAAATGGTGATTTTTAATTCTACAATTTCTTCTTCTTATAAAAAGGAGTCATTTCCTATACACCCCCCCAGTCTGTTTATTTATTTTGTATCACTGTGGATTCATTGATTCTTACTTTAATAAATTCTAATCTGATTTTATAATCCGACCAATAGAAGCTCTTTCAAGCTGGCTTCTGAGTCTACTTGAGATGTCTCCATCATTCTTTGAACAAGTTCTTACTTTTTACACAGCAAGATGTTCCAATGTCATCTTGTTCTGTTTCTGCCCCATCTCCAAAGAGCTCCAAGGAGCTCTGTTCCTTTTAGTAAGAGAAAGGCATTTAGAAACCAAGATTTGGGTGTTAGGTGTGCTCACTGCTACTGGGATGTCAGTACTTCTCCGAAGACAGATCTGGACAGTAGATGTGTGCACACACATACCCACGCACACTTCTGTCCACTTCTTTCTGTTAAACCTGCGAGTTCACGTGGATTTTTCATCTTTCCATCCAGTACTGTGGGGTTCATTCTGCCTTTTTCCACTTTCATATTTGTAACTCACTTCTCCGGTAGTGTGAAACTTGGCTCCCATTTTTACAGCATATGTACATACTTGCTTGATCCCAGGATGTCAAAAATCTGTTTCACAATTGCTAACCTCTGCAAAAAAAGCTTACTAATTTGAATTTGTTCTTAGAGTTCTTTTGCCTTTAGCTTGAGAGCATATAGTGTTCAGATGTTCCTTGGCCTGTTTTTTTTTTTTTTCTCTTTTCTCCTTCAGTGTGGTTTTATTATTTGTTTGAAATACAGTTTGCTCATTTGTTTTTCTTTGAATTCTTTTTTAGGGTTCCCCCAATCTCGTAGACTTCCTCCCTTTCCCCTTTCTCCACTCCCTACCTCCTTTCCTCCGTCCTTCCTTACACCCATGCCAACCACTAACATATTTCCAAAAGTTAAGTCTATACAAAAAGTTCAAAAAGTGAGGTATCCTCTCCACCCCCACCCCATTCCCTTTATCCCATCTGCCCAGTTTGCAACCCTGCCCTATAGGTAGCCAGTCTCATTAGTCTTTGGGTTTTCCTCCCATGTTTTTTTTTTTTTTTTCTCAAATGAGTTATTTCTTATTTGCTCTTCTTCTTCTTCATAAGAAGTAGCATATTCTAGATCCTCTTTTGCATTTCGCTCCCTGTCCCCCCCCTTACCAACATGTTCCATCAGCCACACCAGTCCCTAGAGCTGCCCTGGTGCTTTGTCACAGCTGCAGAGTACTCCATTTATCTCCTTTCTTTTTTTTTTTTTTTTAGATTTTATTTATTTATTTGACAGAGAGAGAGACAGACAGCCAGCGAGAGAGGGAACACAAGCAGGGGGAGTGCGAGAGGAAGAAGCAGTCTCCCAGCGGAGGAGCCTGATGCGGGGCTCGATCCTAGAACGCTGGGATCACGCCTTGAGCTGAAGGCAGACGCTTAACGACTGAGCCACCCAGGCGCCCCTCATTTATCTCCTTTCTTTGTGGCTGTTATTTGGTTGCATGGCAATGAACTGTACTCTGTGTATCTAGGTGCTGGTGATAGTATCCACCTTCCTGGACATCATCTCATTTCCACCTGACGTTAGAAGAGTGGCAGTGTGCTTAGAGGAGGAAACTGAGGCGTGACCATGTTACACACGTGAGAGCTGGGCCTGGGGGTTTGAGGTCAGTTTGTGTGGTGCTGGAGCTCAGGATTTTGCAGTTTCTAGGTGCCTGTCCTTGGTCAGAAGACGAGGATCACCCAGAGGGTGCTCCTAATTCACAGCAGGGCTCACGTCCTGGTGCCGCACACAGACCCAGGAGACAGCACTGGACACTTCACTTAGGTGTTTTTCATATCATCTTTCTGAAATTTCTGTTTGTGTGTGTACATGTTTCATAATGTATGTAATAAATCAGTAGAATAGAGTTTATGTACTTAAGGTTGTATGCTCAAAAAAATCTAAAAATAGTAGAGATAATGTGATTTAAAAAAAAAAGTTTGGAGGCCACTGAACGAATTGCTGTCCTAGCTGCCTTGGAGTGGAAAGAGCATGTCTGGGTCTCAGGTCCAGAGGAGGGGGGGCAGGGTTGGCAAGAGGCGCACATTCATTGATTCATTCACTTAGTTCGGCCCTGGGCAGTGAGGTTAATGTGGTGACTGGAAGGGTGTTGCCCAGACCTCAGGGAGCAGATTCCATTCCAAATGGGGACTCCCAGGGCTTGAAGGGCAGTTGGGCTGCTTGAGGAAGAATGCTGTGTGTGGCTCTCCTGGGAGAGCCGCCCACGTGACATAACTGTCCTCAGTGTAGGTGAGTGTCTTCAGATGAAGAAGGGCTGGCAGGCCCTCTGGGGTGTGGAAGAGGGGAAAGCCATGGCTGCTGACTGGGCACAGTCATTAATCTCCTTTGTGGGAAACTATCACACCACCAGCCCCTAGGGTGGGCCCTTCAAGTCTTTTCAGATTACTGGAGAGGCTTGGGTCCTAGACTCAGGCATTGCATTCCTTGGCTCTTCTGCCGACCAGCTCCGTGTCTTTGGGACATGTCAGGTCTGAGCCTCGCTGTGTGACTTTCATCTCATCTCATCTCATTTCATTTAATCCTCCCAGCAATTAATCAGTCAGTGCCGTATTTCTCATAGAGGACCTTGAGGCTCTGAGAGATTAAATGCTTGTGGAGGGTCATACAGCTAGTTGGAGACTGAGGCAAGGTGGGAATGCAGGGCTGACTGCCAAGTCGGAGCTTGGCTTTTCACCAAGGACTGAATGCTTTTATTACTTAGAATTCTCTTGTACTTGAAAAAGGGGTTCAGTTTGCTTTATGTTACTTTAATGCTTTTTGGAATCCATTTCCTTTGTTTATTTTACAGCAGTATAATTTGCAATGAAATAGTTTTCATTGAGCTCACATGTTTTAATGGTGTTTTAATGGCATCTTAATGATGTCTCCATGAATATGCAGTCAGATACTTTTGTCATCCTAACTTCCCATGTAATGGCACCACGTGATAGCATGGCCATGAACTGTGGCCGGAGGTGCCCTTCATGCTGGTCGAGGAGTCTTCGAGTTGGGGGTTCAGTGTCTCTTGGGGTGTGGAGGCCTCCATGCACTGGGGAGAGGAGAAGAGAAAGTCAGTCTCTATGTAGCTTGGCTTCACTTTGCCAGGTCATTGGGTTGTCCCTGAGGTTGTTTCCTACCTAGTGACATCTGGCCAGGCATCATCTCTGTGGAAGAGAAAGTCCAAGCGTCTGCCTTCAAGCCCCTTGAGATGTGGCAGGCATGCACACACCCCGGAAGCTAGAATGCTGGCTCCAGAGGGCCTCGGTTTGCTAGGGTGCCCTGCTTTCAGTTGTTGTCCCTGTGCCATGCCATATGCTGAACCATCTGTTCTGCCTTTTTGTTTTGGAAAACGTGGCACAACAGTTAGAGGCTTGCCTGGTGGAGCACAGAAGGCCCTTTTAGGGCTGGGGCTGCTCCTTAGCCATTTGGGTCTCTCCAGTGCTTGGCATGGGAACTCAGTCTTGGTTGTTAAATAAATGAGTGAATGCATGATTGTTACTACTAAGGGCTGAAGGTGATGGTGAGAAAGGGGGAGGTGAAACCCGATCCCAGGAACTTCTGTTTAGGACTAGCCCCCTTATTATTAGCCTTGCTCCTAGGAAAGCATCCAGCTGCAGAGAGCTGACCCCTACCATCGCCGCCACCATCCAACCTCAGCCCCATCTTCCCCTTTAGAGACCCGCACAGCTTGGCTGTAGCAAGACCTACATCGAGGCTCCAGCCGGTACCTGTTGGGGCCGAGCCTCACTGTACTTGTGGTTTTAGTACCCAGCACATGGTGCTGGTGTGCTGGTAAAAACCACCCAAAGCTGTGCTCTTACCCTGGCTCTGGTGCTCATTAGCTGTGTGGCCTTGGACAAGGTGGTTGCTCAACTTCCGTCAGCCTTGGTTTCCTTATCTGTAGATGGGGATCGTACCTCTCAGTGAGCAGAGGGTGGTTGTGGGAATTTGGGGTAACTTGGGTACTGCCCAGCACCCAGACACGGGGACATTGGTTGCTGTAGTCATTGTCATTGCTATTACTGTTCCACCCCCACTGTCCTTCGCTAGCACTCGCCATTCCTGTGTTCACCCACAGCCCTAGGGTGTTAGCCTGCCCTTCAGAGAGAAGAGAGGAGCGCAGCCCACACAGGTGCTCAAGCCGGCCACACTGCTCAGAGTTCTGGGCTCACAACTGAGGATCAAAGCTGCCCTCCCTCCCTCCTTGCTCGCTCATCCTCCTCTCTCCTGGAGCACCACTGTTTGCTTAAGGAAAAAAAAAAAAAAGGAAAAGAAGATAAGAAAAAAAAGAAAAAGAAATGGTTTGAATCAGGGAGAGAAATCCCCAGGGCCCCGTTTCACACGATTGTCCCATTTCTAAACTTGAGTTAATAAGAATAAATAAAGTAGTAGGTGGATTTGCACAGAAGAATATTAATCTGACGATTATGTAAATATTTATATGTTCTGGTTTTCTCATTTTGTTACTGGTGTCTAATTTCCTAGTCTCATAATGAAGTGTAATTTGGAGAAGCTTTGCAAAGACAGGCGCGGCAGTGAAATAATTTGATTTGTTCAGTAAACTTGGTTTTAGTTATTCCTTTTCATCAGTTCTTTTAGAACCCTTCAAGTTCTTTGTGATTTGACAACAGCTTTCAGCCCAATGAAGATATGACTCTTACATTGCCAGGAATTCGGAAGAGGCTTATGATATTGTCACTTAATAAGAAAATGCATTCATCGGCAGGATATAAAATTTATGGGCTTCAAATGGATTTGAGTTTGTAGTTTTAGCCCTCTGTGCTCCTGCCATTTTCGAGGCTATGAGTAAGGTTTTTTAATTAAGTCAAATTGAATTGAATGAGCTTTTATTGAGCGCCCACTCCCTGCCAGACATAGTCTCCTTAACCCTTGCACTGCCTGTATGGTGACTCTGGGCGGTGAGCCAGTGGAGGCCCAGCCATGTTTACCCCATGTCCATGGTCATCCAGCTGGCAGATATGGGAGGTGGGATTTGATGTGAGGTCTGATTCTTACGCACTTTCATCCCAGCTGATTACATACAGGGCTGTTTACAGAGATGAGACAGGTTGGGTGACTTTGTATACAAGGTCATCTCATTGGTTCTTGTTTAATCTTCTCAAACCCTCGTTCCTCTGTGAAGTTCAAGTTCAGTGCATTTTCCCTATTTTACATCTAAAGAAACTAAGGTTCAGAATGGTGCAGTGATGTGCCATGGGTCACACAGCTGGTAGGAGACAGAACTGGGATTTGAACACAGAACCTTCTGGCTCCAAAGCTAGAGTTCCTTCTGGAAACCCCCTGGGGTTCTGCATGTCCTCCAGCACATGACTGACCACTTGCCTGTGAAAATGGCCTGGTCCTGGTGGTGGGGGTGCCTTCCTGTAAACAGAGGCAAGGGGTGGTACGGAGGTGGTGTTAGCCTTCAGTTTCCTGGGCACTTTCTAACTCTGGGGACCCTGGTAAAGGGCCTCTCTCCCCTCTCATCTTCTCTCTCCCCGTTGGTGAATGAACGGGTGTCATGTTGTCAACCTGGGTTGTTGGTAGGATGACAGATAATATGTGTGAGGCCCCTGGCTGTGTCTGGCACCTGGTGGGTCCTGCAGCAAGGAGCCGTGCCCTCTGGAGTTGTTGCTTGTTCCCAGCACCAGCCTTGGCCAGGAAGCTGCTGTTGCTTCAGCCCCCGGACTCCTGGGCATCACACAGCTGATTGCCAGTGGAGACTGGTGACTCATTTGATGGCATTTTGTGTGGCATTGTGCACCCACAGCAGGTATTCAAGAGCCATTAGTGTTTATGAAGGTGATAAAATTGCCAAAATGGAGCGAAGCCATCAAAATAAGAGCCTTTGCCTGTCTTGTGAAAGTTAACTTGCAAACCTAATGACTGTTAGGCTGTCGAAAAAGTGTCATCTGGATTTCTCACTGGAGACAGAACTCTCTGGAAGGGCAGTCGGGCAGCCCCTGATTGCTGTGTGGGGGCGGAGGCTTTTTATATGACAGTGAGTTGCAGAAATTAATAGTGGTCTCAGAGGACTTGTGCTCAGCTTAACCCTTCCAACTGCAAAAGCTTTAAAACAAATCTGGGAAATACTTGTATATTCTTCATACTCTCTGTGTTTTATCTGCAAATAAAAGCGATTTTGAATATTTGAGGTTCATGTAACAAAAACTCCTCCCACTTGTAAAGCATGTTGTAGTAGACGGAGCAGAACCAGTGTGCCCCAGTCCCATGTGCTATGGGGGAGGCCGAGAGGTCTGTCCTAGCCCCACTTCGAACTGGGGAAAGCAGGGACCCTGACTTTTGGTCCGTGGCCAAATCTACTGATCAAGGAAAGGATTCATTGTTTAAAAACAAAGGTGGGAAACTGTCACTCGAGAGCCCCTGGATAGTCATTTTCACGTCATTCTCCGATAAAGATAGAATGCTTAATTTAGGCAAATTTAACGATTTCAGAGCATTTGAAGTGGTCCTGGGGTAGAAAGCAGTGTTTTCGTTTTTTCAATTTCAACCTGACTCCATTCCTATCTTTATGTGTTAAGTGTCAGTTATACCAGGGGAGCATTTTCCTCTTGGATGCATTTGCACCTGGCAATTTGAATGTGCAGGAATTCCTTGATTGCAAAATAGCTACTCTCAAAATGTAGACAGGCAGCCACACTCAGGATCCCCTTGGCTGCGGGCAGCGGTGTGGCGCCAGACACCTGGGTTTGCTTCCCCGTTGTGGCGTGCTACTTAGTCTGTTCTAAGCTGCTGTTCGCTGGCTTCTAGAATAGGGGTAGAATGGGACCCCACACTACCCCAGGCCAGTGTGATGCAGACTGTTAGCTCCGTGGGGGTGTGCTTGGCACTGAGGGACCTTGGGGTAGAAAGAGGGGCTGCACCACACCTACCCCCAGGCAGCCTGCACCCTCAGGGTATTTACAGTCTCATTCTTTGCTTTGTTCTCTTTCTCGTTTAGGGAGAGTGAGAGCAGCAATTCTTAGGTCAGGTTATTTGGGAGATCCATATTACTTCTGATTATTTACGAAGGGACAGGCCAGGGGGAGGTAACCAACTCGATTAATTTGTCAGCAAGGCAGCTGGAGGGATGTGTGACAAACAGACCAGGCTGTCATTTGGCCAGAGATTGTCTGTGCTGGGATTGTTCCCCCAGGATAGCCATGATGACAAATGTAATTGACATTTTTTATTAACCCTGAAATGATTAAAGATGCCGCTGCTGAATTTGTGTCAAAGTGCCCGGTCCCTGGCATTTTGCGCGAGGGTTCTATGTGGAGCCAATAAACAGCCTTGTGTTTACTTCCTGCTCATCGCTTTAATCAAACAAGGCATACAGAGCCCTGCCTGATTTGGTCTTGAAACCAGGCCAGGGAGCCAAGGCTCTGCTTCTTGGCTGAAGTTTTCAGAACATTCTGGTACCAGCGTCATGGTGGACACTTAGGAGACACTCTGTTCATTTACCCACTTAGGCATCAAGCATTAGCTGAGCTCCTACTATGTGCTGGGCCCCGATGTGCAGAGGTGTGGATTGAGAGTCCTCCCCTGAAGGGTGCCATCACTGCGGAGTGGGGGATGGATAGATGTCCATGGGAATAACTGTGTGACCTGAGTCGTTGGCGACAGGACTAGGGTTGTCTTCATTGCTATGGGGAGGTGGCGCAGGGGGTGATTTGGATATCGGAGGGGCTCTCTCTCACCTCAGGGGCTTTCCAGGCAGAGGCTGGAGTGCTGGCATGGAGGGGCATGGGGGTGGGAGGGTGAAAGGCATATAGGGCCACTGGCTAGAGTGTCCTGGGAAAGCTCAGCTTGTCCCTGCAGGTAGGCTGGGGGCTTAATGGAGAACAGTTTGCTGCTTCCTAGACTGCCTCTGAAGTTACTGAAGCTCCCTGTGCTCAGTTTTCCCATCTGTGAAATGGGGGCCGTCATGACCTCACATCTGTCAGGTCCATTTAGGATGAAATAATAGTGGGAGTGAAGCTCTGGACCAACCTGTGCTTGGTAGGGGACCCTAGTCAATGCAGGCCTGCAGGAATGCTGTCGGAGGAGGAGGAGGGAGCTTTGTGGAGATGTACAGTTGCCTCAGCAGTGGTTATGTATTGAGCGCTTACTGCATGCCGTGTGCTGGGCTTCATTAGGTATTTTGATTCTCATTTTATAGCTGAGAGACCTCTTGTTAAGAGTTGAGCAGCTGCCGAAAGTCACACAGGGCTGGAGAGAGACTCTCATACAGGGCTACTGCTTGCCCTCGAGTGCTTCCTTTTGGAAGACAGACAGCCATGTAGGCAGTGCAAGGATTGGGGGCATGGGAGCTCCTGTAAGGGGAATGGGTGTGTGTAGGAGAGGGGGTTTAGATGTGGCCTGCCCCCAAATGGAGCGAGGAGTTTGACCTTTCCTGACTACCTGTTTTGTGGCCAGCCCTCTGCTGGGGGTACACACACTTACTCGGTCACTAAGCCAGGATTTAGTAAGTGCCCACGGCAGGCTAGGCATGTGGCCCAAGCCTGCATACCCTGTGGGTACCCAGAGGGGAAAGAAGGAAAGAAAAGAAAAAAAAAAATCGTGTGCCTAGCAGTGTGGATAAGTGACATTTCAACGTTGAAATAGTGGTACGTGTTATTAAAATTTTATGTTAGACCCCCCCCCCCAAAACTCCAACTAAACCCCCCTCCTTTTCCCCACATGGTACAGACTTAGAAGGAGATTTATCACTTGTGACTTGGACCTGTTGCTTGGAAGCCTTTCCCATCAGTTTAATTTCTTCTCCCTTTTAATCCTGTGGCTGGCAGGATGTTGCAGGGGCAGTAATTTAATAAAAGTATGCCGTTTGTAAAGCAGCTGCTATTCTGTGTACTAAGCACATTTGCCAACCTTTTCAGGGAAACCTCCAAGCTGTTCTTGGAACTTGGTGATATTGCAGGGAAAAAAAGTTATATTTAATAACATTTCATCCTTTGGGTTCTGCAGCTAATAGAAGCATAAATGGAAGCCATGTCTGAAAGCCATTTCTTTCTGTGATTCAGAGAATCAGGACGCAGCAATTACAGTGTGTATGAGATTTATGAAAACATTAATGCCTAACGAGAAGAAAACATCTCAGTAAGTTATTTAATTTGAAGTTGCAGGCCTGGTTGCTGGTTCCTAATTCAGACCTCGTGTTCTGCTCGTCAGCCCCCAGGCGCTGGCTCACCAGACACTCACTCACTGCCCCTGTTTTGCCCAGAGGTGGGCGCCTGGGTCTGCAGGGGGCCCCCGGGGGAGGGGTATGTGTCAGGGCACTGAGGAGCTGGCTTTGAATCCCATCCGTCCAAGCCCAAGCCTGGCTCTCCCCACCCCTGCACAGGACATCCTTGTTATGTTCGTAACGTGTGGCAGCTGCAGGATCTGCTGGGTAAGAGACACACATTTAAAAAAATTTACGTGCCACATGCTTTTCCTTTATTTCTCTTTCCCCTGAACTGACATAAAAAGGAGAGTCACACACAAGCAGATGTCAAAATGACTGCCGCGCTTTGCCTCATCAACTGGAAAAGCCACCGATTGAATTACTCCCGACACTGTTTCTGTTTCTGGCAGATGCGGAACGGGAGTGCGGGGTGGGGGCCATATATTTTCCTGTTTTCCATGATAGCTGAAGCCTTAATTCAAAAACAAATTAAGTCCTTCAGCTGTCACTTGGTTGTTCTCTCTGATCTTTGGGGATAAATATCATGGCTCCTGCCTCGTATCTTCTTCTCTCCCCTTTTCCCCAAAGCTTTTCTCCCCTTATTTTTTTCTCTCTGCCCAGAACTCAACATTTCTTTGACAAAAGCATGCATTATTTAGAGCCTGTCGCCTCTTGAAGTTCTTTAATTACAGAATTAAAGCAAAGTAATGACAGTTTAATTTGTTCTTTCATTAATTGGGAGCGCTCGGGGCTGATGTGAGATGAGTGCATTTGGAAAGCACGAAGAATATTTGTTGAGTGATTGGAGCATGAGTAATAATAATCGCTGTCGTTAGTGCCTGGTGTTGTGCATATTCTCACTTAGCCTCCCAGCAGCCTTGGGTGGGGGATACTACCTTTTCTGTCCTATAGATTAGGATCTTGAAGCTCAGAGAGGGGATGGAGTGAGGCCCTGAGAAGCGCGCAGTCGTGCCCCGCTGGGAGCTGAAGCCGGAGGACACGTAGGAGGGGCTGGGGGCTTCACTGAAGCCAGGTCATTTTTCTACTTTGAAAGTAGTGGTTTATCCTTCTGAGAGATGTGGAGACACAGAGGCGTGCTTTCAAGTTCATCCTGTTCCCTTTAGTTGTGGGTCAGGAAAGCTGCCACAGTGAACAGCAGGACTGATGTCTATCTAAAGCCTGAGGTATAAAGGAGACCCCCTCAGTCCTGGTCTTCTGGGTTCCTGGGCTTCACTCTCTCCAGGGCCTGGGCCCGCTCTGTCCTGTGTTGGGACAGGTCTTACCAGGCCCTCGCTGAAACCAAGGCCAGGGCAGATGCTGCAGGCCGAGACAGCGGTTGTCAGGACAGTTGCCTTTCCATGGATGCACATGGCCCAGGTATCCTCCTCCTCACACTGGCTGCAGGGCCCATCATACCTCCCATGTTGGCCTCAGATGTCCCCCTCAGGTCTGCACTGGGCTGGGGCTTTGGGGTGGACAGTTGATCCATTCACATGTGCTCCTGACTCATCTGGTTGGCCAGTGTCCTAAAGGAAGGCACCCAAACAGCTTCTCTTCAGTCTTACTTTTCAGGGTCTTGAGCCCTGTGTGCACCATTGCTGGGTCATTTTGGTAGCAGGTGGTAAAGGGTAGGAAAGAGAACGAATGGTTCATGGTGCCTTCACTTGTGCTTTCTACTTTGTGCAGCTTCCCCAGGACTCTGGGAAGTGGTCGTATTGGCCCCATTTTCTAGCCGTGTAAATGGCAGCTCAGAGACATGGTCCTCCGCTCAGGCCATGTTGCTTGAAGGGGTGCAAGTGGGGTTAGGATTCGGGGTATCTGATGTGCCCTGTGGAACCCAGGCCCTGATGTCCTTGTTGTTGTCACCCTGTGTGTGTCGTCCTCCCCCTCACCCCCTTGCTTCCTCAGTGTTCCTGTGCCCTGGAGTCTTAGAGTTCTACACTGTGAGTTGTCACACGGAACTCTGGAATTTATTAATGCATTTCTCTGCAGCAAAGTCTAGATGAATTTAGGATTAGAGGGTTCAGTTACACTTTATTATTGTTTGCCATTAAAAATCATGCAAATAAGCCAGGAAATAAAGCAGCTTGTATTGTTTTGGACATCGGATTTACATGTTTACTGGAAGAAAAATGACACTGAACTCCTTCAAGGTGGTAATAAGATTTTTGCCTCAGAGCCTTGGCTTTGTTGGTCTTTATTTATAATTTATGCCACGACAACTTCCAAAAGAGATTTTCAACTAGTTTATCATAAAAACTTACACATAGCAAGAGGGATTTTTAAGCTTACTTTGTGAAGATGAGAAAGCTTAGAATCCATAGAGCACAGAAGGTGGAAGTGGTGGGGGAGAGATGAGCCCAGTCGTTGGACCTAGGGTCTGGGAGGTCAGCCAGAGGCTGCCTCGTTGCCCGAGCTGAAAGGGAGACTTGCTGGGTCATAGGCTTCTCATTTATGGATTAACAAGAAGCTTCCACACACCTTTGTTCTGAAGCCCCTTGGTTGCTTCACTGAGCTTTTGACTTCCCTGTAGGAAGAAGAGCTGGGATAGAAAGACTGCTCCATCCTAACCTGAGTGTCAAGTGTCAAGTGTAGGCAGCCCCCCAGGAGGCTGTTCCCACCGCTGTGGGGTTTAGAACCCTGCACTTGGACTCAGTGCTGCCTGCCAGGTGATACCGACCTTAAGGGGAAAGACTTTAGGTTAGCAGTCCTGTTAAAGGAAAAGAAGGCTCAATGGCCTCCCACCCCCACCCTTGCTGACATTGGCCCCCCCCCCCAGCCCCCCGCCCATTTATTTCAGCCCTGTGGCTCATCCCTTTCCTGAGGCCGTGAGGTCCAGAGGAGAAGCAGGCCTGGCTTCGTACACAGCTGCTCCTGGGGGCCTGAGGGGTGTTCATGAGTGACACGGAGCCACAACAGGTACATTGCTGGTGATCAGCATCAGTAAAAATGTAGTAATTGCAACATGGGGCACATAGCGCAGTACTGATAATAACTAATTTAAAAACAACAGCTTAAAAGTTAAGTAGCAATTATGCTGTTTTTCTGTTAAAAAAAAAATTGGAAGCCATGCGTCGTATCCAAAAGCTAGTGAACAAGAGTGCAGAAGAGACAGACGGATTAACTAATAGACAAACAGGCTTTCGGTAGTCAGTCCCGATATTGCTGATCACGGACCTGGCTCTTGGAGGAACTGCTGTCCCTGACATCGAGGTTCTTGTTGCTGTCAGCACAGCTACAGATAAAGGGATTTCTGGCTGCCATGCTCACAGCCAGGCAGCTTCGGTAAATTACAGGCTTTGTGACCACAAAAGTCATTGACTTAAGTGCTACAGACTTATCACTGTTATTCCATTATGTAACTCTCTTTAGTCCTTTGGAATCACTTGTTAAACTTTTATAGGTAAAATAATTTCGTCCACATTGAAGTAATACAAGACTAATTCAAGACCTTAGAAATTTTGGGGGCTCCCTTTATAATACCACTTAATGCATTCAAGGTATAGTTTGTTAGGGAGTGATAAATATTCAACCTCAAAGAACCCCAGGCCTGGGCCTGAGCTTGGGTACTGAGGAATTTTTTTTTTTTTCAAGATTTTATTTATTTATTTATTTGACAGAGACAGCCAGTGAGAGAGGGAACACAAGCAGGGGGAGTGGGAGAGGAAGAAGCAGGCTCATAGTGGAGGAGCCTGATGTGGGGCTCGATCCCAGAACGCTGGGATCACGCCCTGAGCCGAAGGCAGACGCCTAACGACTGTGCCACCCAGGCGCCCCATTGAGTACTGAGGAATTTTGAGTGACTGGTCAGTTTATTCTTAGCTGGTCCCTTTTAGAAGTAATTAGACTTGGGGATTATTTCTGAGCATTGGACTTGAGACCCATAAAGCTACTATGATTTTATTTTTAGACACCAACCTAGAGACACAGAGAGAACTTCTGGGGAGTTAACAGCGGTGCTGTACTGCATGTGGCCACTTCTGCTGAGGCGTGGGTGTATGAGCCTCTAGGTGGAGACAGGAGTTGTTCTTTGTCGAGTTTTAGCCCCCCCCCCTTTACTCTTGCTGAATTTAGCAGGTCAGGGTGGGCCAAGAGAACATTATACTTGTCTTTCAGGAGGGGTTCGGGGTCCTCTGGGCCCGGGGGCTCAGCCTGCACCCACCCCAGACTTGAGTGCTCTGAGTGTGTTGATGCCTGATGCGGTGACAGGGGTGCTGTTAGGCAGGTGGGGAGGCAGCGGAAGCCAGGCCTGCAGAATGACATTTTTGTGGCCTAATGATTTTCGAAAACCATTTGCGAGATTGAGGTAATGTATTTCCCAGACTCAAGCAATTTGCTCCTTCCCACCGTGCTGAATCAGGCTGTTAAATCCTCTTGCTGTGTGCATGTAGCTGTTGGCACCAGGGGGAAATGGTCAAGTTCAAGGCCCCCGCTGTATCTGTGCTCGGCTTTTCTGGAATTGATGAGTAACTGTATTTCTGAAAATGAAGTTTTTAAGAACATTGGAGAATGTTAAGTGAAGAAAGCAGGATGCTGGATTTGTGTATTCGGAAGGATCTCAGGAAAAACAAAGTATGCATAGAAAAATACTGCAGCGACACTGCCCGCAGGTTCACAGTGGTGACTTTGAGCGCAAGGATTAGACTCAGTGTTACCCTCCGTTCCTTTCGGTGCCTTACTCAACTGCCCTTGGCCCAGGGTGGTGACCCTGGCACAGGGAGAAGCAAGCACATGGACGCTGGCCAGGAGTCTTGGGCCTGTGACTTGCTGATTGTGGAACCTTGGGTGGCTTCCTTTGTACCTGGAGCCTCAGGCTCCTCCTCTGTAAAACAGCCTGGGTATACCCACCAGAAAGCGGTGTAAACATCTGTTGGTAATGAAGCACCTGGCAGTGTGGGGCATGTAGGGATTTAAAGAAATGATAGCTCTTGTGGTAGTGATGGGGGTTATAAAAATATTATAAAAATGCATAGATTCTTTTCAAAATCAGAAGGACAGGATATATAAGAAATGGGGAAAAGGAGTAATGACTAAAAATAGAAAAACCAAGCAGTCCCGCTAGCTGCACGACCCCCCGACCACCCTTACCCAGCCACAATGCCCACTCTTGACTTGTTTTCAGGAGAGAGGAGGTCAGATGGCAACCAGACCCTTACCACATGGTGCATCCAGCTCTGCCGGAGGGAAAGCATGGAGCACTGTGGGAACATCCCCTGGGACCTTACCTGAGCCTGGGGGATCAGGAGGGCTTCCTGGAAGAAGGAAATCATAGCTGAGACTGGAAGGAAGAGTAGGGGCCAACCTGGTGGGGAGGGAAGAAACAGCTTCAAGTAGAGGGAGGGGCATGTGTAAAAACAGAGGTTGCCAAGAGTAGGATACATTTGGAAAATGTGGCTGGAACGTGACATGTGAAGGGGAAGAGGTGACAGGTGGGGCTGGGCGAGTGAGTGGGGCCTTCTGTGTCAGCTGAAGGCTTTCCTGTTAGGCTGGTCCCATTTACAACCCCGCTCTGAGCACCTGGGTGTGCCCAGCAGAAGCCTGTAGCCAGATAAGTCCTTATGACCAGAAGACTCCTAGAGTACCTCCTTATTGGGTTTCTGGATAGAGTTTTGGGAGTGAAGGTTTGCCACTGATTTTTATGCATATTGAGGAGTCTTGATGAAAATGACCACCCCTATCCCAACCCCGTCATGGAGGGCTGGTGACAACCATGGCTTTGGCCAGCAGTGTGGGCCTTGTTGGAGCTCCGTCTGGTGCTGAGTGGAGACAGCCTGGCACTGGCCTGTGGCGGTTGCCATGGCAGCAGGACCTGAGTGACCTCACTTTCTGAGAGTGGTCACTTCTGTTGTAGGGCCCTGCTCTGGCTGGCTGTTGGGTGCGGGTGGGAGAAACTGTCTCAACTGGGTTTCTGGAAGAGCTGTCAGGAGGCTACCCCTGGGACAAGGCTGTGTATTACAGCCAGGAAACCAGGGCTCCCCCCCAGCTACTCCCTGCCCCGCCCGCTGCCTGGGCCTGTGGAAGGAATTAAGTTGGAGGCCATTAGAACTAAGTAAGACTGTGCTCTAAGGAGCCCCCACTAAGTAACTGCCAGGAGGGGCCCCCGTCTCTACATACGGAAGAAGCAGACACAGTGACTTTGAGCCAGCTCCTCGTCCTGGCTCAGGTGGGGTGTATCCCCACTCCCTGCCACTGCCATCACTTGTAAAGGTGACACTGTGATGAGGAGGAGAAGTCCCAGGTTCTTTTCTCCCTGCTGCGATCACAGTGTGATAGGAAGCATGTGCTCCCCCATGGTGTCCCCACAGCCCCAGCACCCCACCTCTCAGCTCCTCTCCTTCCACTTCACTATCCACTCTGATCCACTCCCAAGTCCTAGCAACCCTTCTCCAGAATGGATGTCCAGTGTGTCCTCTGTTCTCTGGCTTGCTCGTTGCCCCCTGGGACCCAGCCTGTTCTTCCCTCTGGACACCCTCTTCACTGGTCCCTCCATATTATTCTGGCCTCTTATATAGCAGCATGAGTTTTCTAAAAAGGAAAATCTGATTATTGCTTTGCTCTGCTATGTTGAACCCTTCAGCCACCTGCTGTTGTATACAGAGGGAGATGGGCTTGCCCCTTCCCCTCCCTGGAGGCTTCTTCCCACTAGCCTCACTCCTTCAGAATCCTGCCCACCTCCCCAGTTGAAGTTACATTTCACCTGCTGTTACTACCTCCCAGAGCCCCGTTCTTTCCTTCCACGGCATTTCTCTCCAGGGGTATCTATTTATGCATTTGCTCAATGTCTGTCTTTTTCACTAGGCTCTCATGAGCAGCTCTTTTCCCCCTGGGGTTCTAGCCTTGAGCAATGCTCCTGGCATATACTGGGCCCTGAATAAGTCTTTGTTGAATAAACCCAGTGAATGAGTGAGAGTGGTCCACCCTTTCTTTTTCTTTTTCTTTTTTAAAAACATTTATTTATTTGGGGGGGAGGGGCAGAGGGAGAGGGAGGGAGAATCTTAAGCAGACTCCCCACTGAGCACAGAGTCCCAGGCGGGGCTCAATCTTGTGACCCTGAGGTCAGACCTGAGCTGACACCAAGAGTCAGATGCTCAAGGGACTGAGCCGCCTAGGTGCTCCTGGTCCACCCTTTCTAAGTCTTCCTTACAGGATTTACCCACCTGTAAAATGGAGTTAACTTCTCTGCTGACTTGCGAGTCCATGCGAGGATCACATGATAGCGTCATTCGGGAAGTGCTGTGGGATGTGGTGCACAAAAGCTAAAGTATGATGTTATTACTGCTTCTAACCAGGTCAGGCCCTCCTCTTTTTCCCTCCCATTTTTGAAGGAGAGAGTACTACTTAGCATAAAAGAGTAGGGAGCAGGGAGTTATCTCTTAGTTCAGGACAGTAGAGAGGTGTGGCTAAAGGATGATGTGACAGGCAGCCTGGAAAGTTCCCTCGGTGCTTTTCCCAGCCCCCAGCAGGCAAGGCTGGTGTGCAGGAGCAGCTGGCAGTGCTAAGTGAGCCCCTGCAGTGCTGCCAGCTGTGGCCATGCTGAGAAATTATGGGGAGTGGCAGAGCTGGGAAGACTAGAGGTGGCAAGTGTTCAACCTGTCTTCTGAGAGAGAAGAAAGCTGCTGTAAGAAGCCATCCGTAACATTAGTGTTGACTCATGGCAAAATTGTAGAAGGATTAGAAAGATTTGTGTGAAAACTTTGGATTGCAAGCGACAGGATACTCAGTTCCTAGTAGCTGAAGCAAAAAAGTGAATCTGTTGGCTCAGAGGCGACAAGGTCAAGGATTGTGCAGCTTCAGGGGTGGTTGCACTCGGCCCAGGTGTCCTTGTGTCTTGGTCTCATCTTCTCTGTCTCTTGGCATGCCCTGGTCCCAGGGACATGTCATGCCTCTGGTGTCCCCTTTTTGGCTTCAGGGTGACTGCTTTGCTACCCCAGTGGAGAGGAAATGCCTCTTCCCTTTTACTGCCTGCCGAAGCCCTGGGCTTGTACCTCACTGCCCAGTTGGCCAGTCTTGGGTTACATGTCCTTTGTAGAAGTTAGAGTCAGTGCCTCATGTACCTCAGTGACTGAGTGGGATTTGAATGGTTCTCCATGGAAGAGTGGATGCTTGTACCAGAAAAAGGGCAAATGGACGTTGGGCAGGCAGTAGAATCCAGGGCCTTGCAGGATTAAATACTGATGAGCTTGTCAAGAGCCAGCATTTATTCACCAAAATCATTCACCCTTCTATGAGTTCTTAGACTCATAGGATCTATGTGTATTGAGGCCAGAGACCAAGTGAATCTTGATTTGGAAAGGCATGTGACACTTAAAGAACCCAGGCCTTTAGAACCTTAGAGATTTCATCTCACCCTTATTTTATAGAGGAGCGGGAGCCAGCCCAAAGTCCTCATGGTGCCAGTGCCAGAGTCCAGACTATTCTTGTGAAAGTGGGGGGGAGGTGTTTACCAGGTGAATGACTTGTTGAAAAATAGTACCCAACTGAAAGAATTCATGATTTATGGTCAGAGTAGGGAAGGTCTCTCCCTGAGGCAGAGGGTCTGATGTGTGCAAGGAGCAGCCAGGAGGCTACTGTGGCTTGAGTGGAAATGGCATGGGATTTATTCCAAGAGTGATGGGGAACCATGGTGCGGGGAGGTCAGCAGAGGAGGGGTGTGACCTGACTTCTGACTCAGGGCCACTCGGGCTGCTGTGTGGCAGCAGATTGTGGGGCTGAGTGGAGGCTGAGACCCCAGTTTTGAGGCTCTTGTGGGGGTGCAGGGGGTGAGGTGTTGGTGTCTCAGATGAGGGTGGTAGCAGTAGAGCTGTTGAGAAGTGGATACATTGGGGATATATTTGGATGATGGAGCTGATGGGTCGGGAGAAAGCCCCTAAGGAGGACTGTAGTACTTTGGAACAGCACAGTAGGAGTCAGTGATTCAGTGGGGGAGTTAACGTGAAACAGCTAAGGGGCTATCAGTGGGCAGAGGGGTCAGTCTGGCTTGGTGCTGTGTTCTCCACAGAGCAGGACTGGGAGCAGTTGGCGGACCATGGGGTACATTGCAGGTGGAAGGTGGAAGAGTGTTGGTGTTAAGCCAGCAGGCTCTCAAGCTGGACTGCCGGGGCCTGATTCCCTGCTCTGCCTCTCACAGTGTGGCCCTGGGGGAGATGACTTCTCTGTGCTTCAGTTCCTTCATCTGTCAGATGGCATTTATAATAATAGCTACTTCATAGGTTATGGTAAGGATTGGGTTAATTCTTGCAAAGTGCTTAAAAGCATGCCTGATGTGTAGTAACTGCTGAATTCATGATGACAGTTACCTGGAGGTGGGAGGTGAGGTGGTATTTTGCCTCAGAATACTGTCTGGGATTGTGATGCTTTCAGAAGGAGCTCTGGCTCCTCTTGGAGTCCTGCAATCATCACCATTGGATGTGCTGCACCACCTGCTGGGGACCCTGCAGGCTGCTGAGGGGTCATCCCACTCTACAAGGAGGGTGGACCTGATGACCTCCAGCTCCCCATGCGTTCTTCAGCAACCTCTGTGATGTGTCTTGCTCTTAATCCTTTCTACTCTAAGAAAACTCTTCTTTGCCCTTTTGCAGCTTCTGCTGACATTTAAAACTCCTTCCCTTTGTACTGACCGTATTGAATAGAGAGAATTATTTCTTGGAATTCTCTGTATAATGAATGCTCATGTACTTACACATTCTGATTGAGTTTCTCCTCATTCTTTCCTTTAAGGGACTTTGCATCATTTGGTATAGAAAACATTTTGGGAAGCACTTAGGAAGATGGTGTAAAATGAAGAGACTCTTTTGGTTCTCATTATTTCTGCAAATGTGAGCCCCTTGTAACACGTCTACCAGCTGAGGTACCCTGCCCTTAGGGAATCAAGTGAAACTGGTTCAGACTTCTATGCCATGTATCCTGGGAACCCTGCAAGGTTTCCCAGGCTCTCTACAAGCTTTCCTGAAGCTGGCAGGGCTTGGGGAATAGTGTGGGTAGGATCATTTCCTCAAATCATTCTTGGCTCCTCATTCCTGCCTGCAGTAAATGACATCAGTTTATAGACCACTTCTGGCCTTCTTGTCACCTCTGTGACACAGCAGCTCACACACACAGACACTCCAATCTCCTCACTCTTCTAAATAGTCCTACCAGAAGCAGGGTGCAGGGAGATTGTTACTGAAGTATTGGGGTAATGGGGTGTGTGTGTGTGTGTGTGTGTGTGTGTGTGTGGCAGGCACAGGGGTGGAAATGAAGAGGTGGGTTGATGTGTTACTCTCCAGTATGGCAAAACAGATGCTTAAAACTGGGTATTAGATGTGGCTTCCAGTAATGAAGGAGCAGTTCCTATCAGAATAACTGTACAGCTGCCAACCATAAACTCTGAACAACAACAACAACAACAACAACAACTACAACAACAACAACAACAACAACAAGAAGCTACCTGAAGGTATTGGAGAGCAACAAAAAGCAGGCAGACACTGGAAGGGAGCTCTTAGAAGAAGGAAATGGCACTGGGTGGGTCTCCTGCTTTTGTGTTTTCCTGCTTGAGGGTGGGTTCCAGTTTGTGCCAGGCAGAGCAGCTAAGAGTTAGAAAGAAAACCTGCAGTGTTACTGGCTTGAAGAAGCAGAGGACAGACTTTGGGGCAACCACAGCAGCTAGAAAGTAAGGAGGGAAATCTCAGAAAGGAAAGAGTCAGAGAAGAGGAGCCATAAATTCTGTGTAGAGGCTCTGCCCAGATCTCTGGATGACTTCTGAACCCATGGAGTAGACTCCCAAGCCTCTGAGCTGACACTAGGAGAACTGAATAGAAATTGCTGCTGCTGCATACAATAGAGACAGTTTAAAATGTGGGTAGAGCCAAGTAAGCTGACTGTTTAAAAAAAAAAAAGTTCAGAGAAACATAACAATCCAGAGTTTATACAATATAAATTTGGTGATTATCTAGTATTCCACCCCAAATTACTCACTATAGGAAGAAACAGGAAGAGGGAACCCATAGTCAAGAGAAAGGCAATCAGTGAAGCTTGTCTGAAAGATATACAGATGTTGAAATTAAAGTATTTTAATACAGTTATTATTAAAGTGCTGAAGGACACAAAGGAAAATATATTCACAATGAATAAAAAGATAGGAAATCTCTGTAGAGAAATAGCAACTATAAAGAAAAACAAATAGAAATCCTAGAACTGGAAAATACAGTATCTGAAATAAAGAATCCATTGTTTGAACTCCATTGCAGAATGGAGATATCAGAAGAAAGAGCCAGTGAACTCGGAGATAGAATAATAGATATTATTCAACCTGAAGTCAGAGAAAAAGAATAGGGAAAAAAAAGAACAGATACTCAGGGACCTCTGGACAATATCCAAAGATGTTCGTGTAATATAGTAATCCTGTATGTATAATTGAGTTCCGGAAGGAGATGAGAATGAGGAAAAAAAACTATTTGAAGAAATAATACCAGAAAACTTCCAAATTTGATGAAATATGTATATTTACAGATTCAAAAGAAGAACAAAAAACTTTGCAAACCCCAAGCAGAACAAATATAAAGAAAATCACACCATGGTGTATCATAGTCAATTGAACATGTGGAAACCAAAGAAAAGAAAAATTTTTTAAAGTAGCCAGAGAAAAATGAATTTCATGTGGAGAAGAATAATGATATGAAAATCACTGACTTCTCATCAGAATCCATGGAGTCTGAAAGCAGTGGAATGGCATCTTTAAAGTCCTGGTAAACAAACAAACATGTCAATTCGTGATTCTGTATCCTCTTAAGAACGGAGGTGGCTTAAAGACATTTTCAATTCTAAGTGAAAATTCATTGACAGCAGACAGGCACTACAGAAACATTAAAGGAAGTTCTTTAAGATAAAGAAATATGATACCAGATAGGAACTCAGATCTTTAGGAAGGAGTGAAGAGCCTGGAAATGGTAAATATGTGGGAAAATATAGAAGACTATTTTTTCCTCTTAAATTAAAAAAAAATGCATATGACTATTTAAAGCAAAAATGATCATATTCCTTGTGGGGTTTATAACATGTGGATGTGGTACATGTGACAACTATGTAGAGTAAAGAATGGGATAAAAGACATGGTTTCAAGCTTCTTAATGTTTTATGTAAATTGGTACAATATTAACTGTAAAAAGACTTTGAGATACTCAGAATGCATATTATAAGCCCTAGAGCAACCACTAAAAAAATAACATTGAAGAATAGCTAACAAGCCAATAAGTAAAATGGAATTGTAAAAATAATTATTTGAAAATAAGTCAGTAAAGGAAGAAGAGAGGAATAAAACAGAAGTAAAAACAGAAAACAAGAAAATGATAGATGTAAATCTGATCATACCAATAATCATATGAAATGTAAATGGATTAAACACTATAATTGAAAGATTGTCAGAATGGATACAAAAGTAAAACTAAATTATATGCTGTCAAAAAGAGGTATACTTTAAGTAAAAAAGAAAGAAATAGGCTAAAATTAAGTAGATGGAATAAAGAGATACCATCCAAATAGTAGGCGTAAGAAAATTGGAAGTATTGTTAATACTAACATAAAAGAGACTTCAAGACAAAGGACATTACCAGAGATAAGAAATAAGACATTTCATAGTATTCAAGAATTTATCAGGAAGACATAACAATCATGTATGCACTGAATAACAGAGCTTCAAAATACATGAAATTTTTTTTCATAGAATTAAAGGGAGAATAAAAAGATTCGTAACTTACACATGGAGATTTCAACACTCTAAGTAATTGGTTGAACAACTAGACAGATAAATAAAGATGGAAGATCAACTACTTTCACTTAATTGACATTTATAGAACACTATACATAACAGGTGCAGAATACATTTGCTTTTCAAATTCAAATAGTACTTTACTAAGATAGGTCATAAACAAATCTCAATACATTTAAAAAGATTGAAACAACAGAGAGCCTAGTCTCTGTTTACAGTGGAATTAAATTAATAATAAATACGGAGATACTGAGCAATAAGAAAAACCATAAACATTTGGCAATTAAACCACACACTTCTAAATATCTTATGGGGACATGCACTTTCAGCTAAGATGGAGTCGTAGGGACCAGATTTATGCTCCAATCTTAAACGATTTAAAAAATCAGACAAAATGTCAGAAGCAGTGGTTTTTCAGACATCGAATACTAGGCAGTGTAGACGGTGATGCCTGAGAGAGGGGGAAGCAAAATGAAATGGGCCCTGTGACTGCTCCAGCTGGTGAGAGTTTCCCAGACTGCAGCACAGGGAGGAGAAATCCAGATGGGTCCCAGTGGTCATTCTGACCCGAGGAGACAAAGCTGGGAGTCCAGGAAGTCATGGCCACTAGGGTTCTCAGGACAGAGAAGCAGAGATTAGAGAGCTGCAGCAAGAGAAGGCTCCAGAGATCTGTAGGAGGCTCCTTCAGAGTCTTCAGTGGAGTACTTGGTCAGCATGTGTATGAGAAAGTTCCTGGAAGTGGGAGAAGAACCACTCAAAAAGAACAGGGTGAGCAATCCCCAGAGCTTCACAAGACCAAGAATAGTTCATAGTGCCACAAGCCAGAGTGGGAAGTCCACATAATTCATTAGAGTATTCTTTCGGTAGCAGGGTAAAATAGCCCTGGACTAAATGGTGCTCTAGTCCCTCCTATCAGAGCTTCGAAACTATCCTGCAAGGAGTGAACTGTTTCCAAGTAATTTAACTGTGTCCCAGAACAAACCTCAAAAGTATTTATAGGAATACATAAATATAAAACATTCACTAAAGTAAAATGCACTGTGTCTGGCATCCAAACAGGGAGTACAAGGAATGCAAAGAAGTAGAAAAATCCAAACTATGATTAGAAGAAAAGTCAATCAATAGAAGCAGACCCAGAAATGGCACAGATGGTGGAATTAGTCAATAAGAATAGTAAGCCAACTATTATAAATATGCTCCATATATGCAAAAAGGTAGAGAAAAGCATAAACATGTTAAGGAGAGACAAGGAAGATAGAACAAAGATCCAAATTGAACTCTAGAACTGAAAAAAAATCTCCGATGAAAATTGCACTAGATAGGATTAACAGCAAATCAGAAACAAAACGTTAGCAAATTTGAGAACATAGTCATAGATACATTTTAGAAGGTAATACAGAGAGTAGAAAGCTTGGGGAAAAAATGACGAGCTGTGGGACAACTTCGAGCTCATCTGCTATACATGAAATTTAAGTCCTCAAAGGAAGAGCAGAAAAAAATATTCAAAAGAAATAATGCTGAAAGTTTTCCAAATTTGATGAAAATTAGAAACGAAGAACAGAACCAAAGAACCTCAGTGACATGCACAAGAAACATGAAGAAAAAAGTTCACCAAGGTACATCTTAATGGAATTTCTTATAACCAATGATAAAGAAAAACATTTTGAAAACAGCCAGACGGGGAGAAAAAGGCAAATTACATACTGAGGTATGAAGCTAAGGATGACAGCAGACTTCTTATTGGAAATAATGCCAGAAGCCAGTGGAACAATGTACTTTAAAGTACTGAAAGAAAAAAGAACAAACCAAACCATCGTCAGCCTCTAAAATGTAATACCCAGCAAAATATGTGTTTAAAAGAAAGGCAGAATGCTTTTTTTAGATATTTATAAGCTGAAATAATTCATCACCAGCAGACTTGCACTATAGGAAATGTTAAATAAATTTCTCAAAGCAAAAGGAAAATAATGCCAGATAGAAATCTACATTTACACAGGGGAATGAGCACCAGAAGTGGTAAATATGTGGGTAAATGTAAATAATTTTTGTTCTTACTTAAAAATCACTTTAAATGATGATTGATTGTTTAAAGTAAAAACAATAACCACGTTTTATGGGGTTTGTGTAAAATGTATGATAATGCATACAAGCTGATATGTGGGAAATGGTATTTATTATTATTACGGTTCTTATAAAACAAGCGCTAATATTACTTGAAGTTTATCTGTGATAGGTTACAGATGTATGCTATAAACCTTAAAGCAACTAGTAATAAAACAAAACAAAGATTTATGGTTAGTAATCTAACAGTGGGAGATAAAATGAAACAAAAAATACTCAATTCAAAAGAAAGCAAAAAAGGGAAAGNNNNAACAAAGGATAGATGAGATGAATGGAAAACAAATAGCATGGGGTGCCTGGGTGGTTCAGTCAGTTAAGTGCCCCACTCTTGATTTCGGGTCAGGTTATGATCTCAGGTTTGTGGGATCGAGCCCTGCATGAGGCTCTGCACTCAACATGGAGTCTGCTTGTCCTCCCTCTGCTCCTCCCTGGCTCACTCTTTCTTTCTCTCTACCTCTCAAATGAATAAATAAATAACATCTTTAAAAAAATCCAAGAAAACAAATAGCAAATTTAAACCCAAACTGTATCAATAATAGATGAAATGGTCTAAATATCTATTTACGTATGTATGTATGTATGTAAGTAAGTAAGTATATATAGAGAGAGAGTATGCATGAGCGGGGGCAACTTGGGGCCCAGTCTCATGACCCTGAGATCATGACCTGAGCCAAAATCAAGAGTTGACTACTTAACCGACTGAGCCACCCAGGCACCCTGGTCTAAATCCCATTTTAAAAAAAACAAAGATTGTTAGATTGCATAAAAAGGCAACTATATAATGCCTATAAGAAACCCACTTCAAATATTAAGATGCAAGAAGTTAAATGTGAAAGGATAGGATAAGATATACCACACTAGTACTAATTTAAAAAAGTTAGAATGGCCATATTAATATCAGACAATAGATTTCAGAGCAAAGAATATTAGCATGGAATAGAGTTATCTTATAATGATAAAGGGGTCAATTCATCAAAGGACATACCATTATGCTCCTAATAAGAGCTTTAAAATACATGAAGCAAAACTAATAGAACTGAATGAAGAAATAATCAAATCCACAATTGTAGTTGCAGGTTTCAACACCCTTTTCTCAATAATCAATAGATCAAGTAGACAGAAAATCCGTAAAGATACAGAATATTTAAATAACAGTTGGCCTGATTGACATTTATAAAACACCCTATGTAACAACAGCAGAATGTACATTCTTTTGAAGTGTACATAGAATGTTTACCAGGGTAGACCAAATTCTAGGCCATAAAACAAGTCTCAGTAAATTGAAAAGGATTGAAATCATTCAAGTATATTCTCTAATGATCATGGAATTAAATAAAAAATCAATAATAGGTATCTGGAAAATTCCCAAATATTTGGAAACTAAAAACATACTTCTAAATAATCCCTGAGTCCAGGAAGAAACTATTAGGGATATTAGAAAATATTTTGAACTGAATGCAAATGACAGCCCAACATGAAAATTTGTGGAATGTAGTTAGAGCAGTTCTCAGCTGGTAATTTATAGCACTAAATGCCTATATTCATAGGAAAAAAAAAAAAAGAAAATTTCAAATCTGTGATCTCAGCTTCCACTTTAAGACATAAGAAAAAAAAGAGCAAATTCAACCCAATGTCAGCAAAAGAAAGGAGATTAAGATAAGAGCAGAAATAATTGAAATAGAAAACAGATAAACAGAAAAATCAGTAAAACCAAAAGCTGGTTCTTTAAGACCATTGAAACTGATAAACCTTCAGTCACTCATCAGGAATGAAATAGAAAAGACACATACTAACATAGTATGAGAAGTGACTTAATTACAAATTCTAAAGACATTAAAAGGCTACTAAGGTAATGTTATGATCAACTTTATGCCAGTGAATTCTACAACTTAGATGACATGGATAAATCCCTTGAAAGACCCAAACAGGACAAGCTCACTCCTGAAGAAATTGATAACCCCCAAAGCCCCATATCCATTAAAGTTGAATTCATAGTTAAAAACCTTCCCACAAAGAAAACTCCAGGCCCAAATGACTTCACTAGTGAATCTTACCAAACATTTAAGAGAAATAATACCAGTTTGTTATAGGTTGAGTTGTGTCTCTCTTAAAATTTATATTTTTAAGTCCTAACCGCCAGTGCCTCAGAATGTGTCCTTATTTGGAAATAAGGCCTTTACAGAGATAATCAAGTTAAAATGAGGTCATTAGGATGGGCCTTAATTCAGTATAATTGGTATCCTAATAAAAAGGGATACAGAGAGAATACCATGTGAATGAGACAGCCATGTACAAGTCAAAAAGAAAGGTCTGGAACAGATCCTTCCCTCATGGCCCTCAGAAAGGGCCAACTCTGCTAACACCTTGATTTCTGACTTTTAGTTTCCTTAATCATGAGATATAATACATTTCTGTTGTTTAAGCCACTCAGTTTATGGTACTTTGTTATGGCAGCCCTAGGAAACTACTACACAATTCTATTCAAACTCTTCCAGAAAATCATAGAGAAGGAAACTCTTTTCAGCTCATTCTGTGAGGCCATCGTTACCTTATACCCACAAGAAAAAGACACTGTAAGAGAAGAAAATGATAGATCAGTATCTTTTATGAACACAGATACAAAAATTTTAAATAAAATTTTAGTAGATTAATCCACCTGTAGGGGTGTGTGTGTGTGTGTGTGTGTGTATACACATACTTATTTCTATGTGCTTATAATATCATGACCAAGTAAGAGCTGTCTCAGGAATGCAAGGTTCACCTAATATTTGGAAATCAATGCATTTCAGCATATTAATGAACTACAAAAGAAGAACCAAATGATCGTGTGAAGAGATACAGAAGGAGCATTTGACAATATACAGTATTCATGTCGATAAAAACTTTGTGCAAACCAGAAATAGAAGAGAATTTTCTCAAACTGATAAGGGGAATTTATGAAAACATTAACTTTCACATTGTACTTAACTGTGTAAAAGACTGATTGCTTTCCCCATCAGATCAGGAACAAAGCAAGGGTGTCCAGTCTCACCATGTCTGTTCAGCACTGTACTGGAGATTCTAGCCAGTGCAATAAGGCAAGAAAAAGAAACAAAAAATATCCATATTGGAAAGGAGGAAGTAAAACTTTTATTTGCAGAGAATCCAATTGTCTATTGGGAAATTCTACTGAATCTACAAAAAAAACCCTTCAAGAATTGAAAAGTTGGTTTAGCAAGATTGTAAAATTCAAGGTAAATATGCAAAAATTAATTGTATTTCTGTGCATTGAAAATGAAGAACCTAAAATTAAAAATCAAAAATACCATTTACAATATCATCAAAACATGAAGTAATTAGGGATAAGTTTGATAAAAGATGTGCAAGAGTTTTTCATTAAAAAACTAAAAACCATTGCCTAGAGAAATTAAGGAAGACCTAAATAAAAGGAGGAATATATCCTATTCATCCATTGGAAAACTCAGTATTGTTAAGACATCCTCCCAGATTGGTCTGTAGATGCGGTGCAGTTCTAGCCCTTGACACACACATTGTAAAGGAATCCCAAAGCTTTTGCAGGCAGATGGCTTGGTGAAGGTTTGGGCACTGGTTGCACAGGCTTGCTGATCTAGTGAGTCTGAGAGTGGTCTCTAGAATGATATCCTGGGGCAGCAGGGGCTGTCAAAGGGTGGAGAAGAGGCCAGGAGGTGTGGCTGAACTAGGAAGGTCTGCAAGGTAGGAGCTGTCAGGGAGGGGCCAAATGGGAGGCAAAGTTCACCCAGAAGTTTGATAGCCTTTGTGTCCAGGTGGTAGAATTATGGACGATTCTTATTTTTTTCTGTTTCTCTGTTCCCGCCCCCCTCCCGAGCAGACTTACTTCTAATATAATCAGAGAAACCACAATCTTGTAGTTGATTCCTATGGGATATTGTTTTTTTGCATATCTATATAATTTGAATATTTTACAAGGAGATTGTATTTGTTTTGTAATCAAAAACAAAAGGCACACAGGTAGGCAGGAAGAACATTGCCACAGCAATGGGTTTTAGGAGATTGTGAGGAACTCCTGGTGGTGTCATGTATCAGTCACCAGGACATGGAAACCACAGTAAATGTGGGACAGCCAAGCAAATGCACATTTTACTTGTCATGTTCTTTCCGAATCTGACTTCTGTTGGACACATAGAATGTCTCTGTCTAGTTAATGCATCAAGTCATCTTAGAACATTTGACAGAAGACTTAACTCCTTAATTCCATGGAGGCAGATGGGGATCTCTAATTACTTAATTGAAAAAAGGTACACACTTCAGGCTGCCACAGTGTTTGGGAATTAATCTTTAAAACCTGACAGTGAACATTAAATTCAATTAGGGAGAGCGATTAGCAGAGATTCTTCTCTCCTTCACCCTGGGTAGCTTTGAGAAGTGGCTGACTGGTCTGCATTGATTCTGACGCTATCCTTGTGTATATATCAACCAGGAGAGCCAAGTATGCATTTTTCACTTCAGAGGAGAGTTATCGGACAATTTACAGATTGACGGATTTCCTTAAACATGTCTCCGTGGCTGATTCAGAAGGCCCCGTGGCCAAGAATTCAGACTCAGCCAGTTTGCTGCTTTGGGCCTTGGTGCTTTCTTCTCCTCTTCTCTTTTCTTCCCCTCTTCCTCCTTCCTTAACTTTCTCCTCCTTCTTCTTATTTTGTTGGTTCTACCTTCCAAGCAAAGCCACTTTTTCACTGCCACCAAGTGGTCCAACCGTGCTCCTCTCTCCCGTGGATTCTTACAGAAGCTCCACACTGTCTTCCGTGTCTCCCTTGCCCCGCATGCTCCTCCTGGCACAGCAGCCTGCAGGGTTCTTCCCCAATTTCTGTATAGCTCCTTTCCTCACCACTTCAGATCTTCCTTCAAAGCCATCTTCTCGGAGAGGCCCTTCCTGGCCACCATTTCAGTCCTTCTCCTGGCCCTAGAGCTCCTTTCTTGCTCAATTATGCCCTGGGTCTTTACCACTACCTTACTACATAGATTCTGCTTGTTTCTCTTGTTCAGTGTCTGTCTCATTGAAGGCAGGGGTTTTTGTCTTGTTTACTGCTGAACAATGCCTGGCTAATAGCAGGTACTCAGGAAATGTTTGTTGAATGAATGAAAAAATGAGTTTATTTTTATTTTTTAAATTTATTTTTAGAGTGGGGGAGGGGCATAGGGAGAGATAATATTAAGTAGGCTTAGTGCCCAGCACGGAGCCCAATGTGGGGCTCGATCTCACAACCCTGAGATCATGACCTGAATCGAAATCAAGGGCTGGACGTTTAACTGACTGAGCCACCCAGGCACCCCAAAAATGAAGTTTCATAGATGGAAACATTTGGGAATATTTGCTTCAGAGCATAGTCATTCCCACCACCCCCCTCAGAAATACAGCATAGTGTTCACAGTGCCCTTCTCTCAGCCCCATCCCTCGCCCACCACTCCCTGGAGTGACCGTCATCTTCATACATATTTGTTACAGTCTTACTGTAAATGCACAAATAAATATGATAGAATTTTGCATCATGTGTGTTTTTAAGATTGTGGTGACATGCATATAGCACAGGATTTAACTCTTTTTGTTTCACAAAACTAAAACTCTGTCCCCATTAAACACTGACTCCCCACTCTCCCCTCCCCCAACCCCTGTCCCGTGTAAGTGGAATGATACAGTATTTCCCCTCTGTGTCTGGCTTATGTCACTCAGCACAGTATCTTCAAGGTCCATCCATGCTGGGGCAGGTGTCAGAATCTCCTTCCTTTTTAAGGCTAAATAGTATCATATGGATGGACCACGTGTTGTTGATCCATTCATCCGTTGATGGGCACTGGGGTTGCTTCCGCCTTTTGGCTCCACTGAATAATGCTGCTATGAACTTTGGTGTCTCTTTGAGGTATCTCTTTGAGACCCTGCTTTCAGTTTTTTGGGTATACGCACACAAATGGGATTGCTGGATCCTGTGGTGACTCAATGCATAATTTTTTTTTTCTCTATGCATAATTTTAAAAAAAGATTTTATTTGAGAGAGAGTACGAGAGAGAGAGCATGAGTGGTGGGGAGGGGCAGAGGGAGAGGGAGAAGCAGGCTCCCCGCGGAGCAGGAGCCCGAGGGTGACACAGGACTCGATCCCAGGACCCTGAGATCATGACCTGAGCCGAAGGCAGACACTTAACTGACTGAGCCCCCCAGGCGCCCCTATGCATAATTTTTTAAAGAAACTGTTGTACCGTTGTCCACACAGGCTGCACCATTTCACATTCCCCCCAGCAGTGCACGGAGCTTCTAGTTCCTCCACATTCTCCCCAACACTTGTTCTATTCGTTCTTTTTTTTTCTTTTCTTTCTTTCCTTTCGTTTCCTTTCCTTTTCCTTTTTCTTGTTTCCTTTTTCTTTTTCTTTCTTTCTCTTCCTTCCTCCCTCCCTACCTTCCTCCCTTTCTTCTCCCTCCTTCTCCTCCTCCACTTCCTCCTCCTCCCCTTCTTCTTCTTCTTCTTCTTCTTCTTCTTCTTCTTCTTCTTCTTCTTCTTCGATAAAAGCACTGTTTCTTGTGTTTTAATAACTTAGATGGTATCTTGCTGCATATGTGCAGCTTGTCTTATGTAATCTATATTTTTTATTTTTTAGCCATGTTAATCCTGTAGGTGTAATCATAAATTTTACTTTATTCTTTCTATTAAAGAGTCATACTTGTACATAGTTTTGAAAAAACTGCACTCTGTTCTTCTACCACAAACTCCCACTCCACTTTGAAGGCTTCTTGCTGTTTCTTCCATTCTTTCTTTCTTTCTTTTTTTTTTTTTTTATTGTGTTATGTTAGTCACCATACAGTACATCCCTAGTTTTTGATGGAATGTTCCATGATTCATTACTTGCATATAACACCCAGTGTACTATGCAATACATGCCCACCTTAATGCCCATCACCGGCCTGTCCCAATCCCAACTTTTTTTTTTTTTATTGTGTTATGTTAGTCACCATACAGTACATCCCTAGTTTTTGATGTAATGTTCCATGATTCATTACTTGCATATAACACCCAGTGTACTATGCAATACATGCCCTCCTTAATGCCCATCACCAGCCTGTCCCAATCCCCCTCTGAAGCCCTCAGTTTGTTTCCCAGAGTCCATAGTCTCTCATGGTTCATTCCCCCTTCTGATTACCCCCCCTTCATTCTTCCCTTCCTTCTCCTACTGATCTTCCTATTTCTTATGTTCCATAAATGAGTGAAACCATATGATAATTGTCTTTCTCTGCTTGACTTATTTCACTTAGCATTATCTCCCCCAGTCCCATCCATGTTGCTGCAAATGTTGTGAAATCGTTCTTTTTGATGGCTGAGTAATATTCCATTGTATGTATGGACCACATCTTCTTAATCCAGTCCTCTGTTGAAGGGCATCTTGGCTCCTTCCACAATTTAGCTATTGCGGACAATGCTGCTATGAACAAAAGTTAGAAATATGGACAGAAATAATGAAAGAACATATTTTCATGTGGGCTAACAGACACATGAAAAAATGTTCTTCCATTATTTCTGTCCATATTTCTAACTTTTTTTTTTAAGTAGGCTCCACACCCAGCATGGGGCTGGAACTCACGTGGAGATAAGAGTCACGGTGCTCTACCACCTGAGCTAGCCAGGCACCCCTGTGTCCGTGTTTCAAATGTAAATGATGCTCTTTCTTGATTTTTCAGTTTGAGACCCCAGCTATTAACCCCTAAGAAGAAAAAAAGGATCTGAGCTCTATTAGTATTCTTTGATGGCTGCTATTGACCTCTTGTTTTTTTAAGCTCAGACATTTACATATGCCCAGGAAACATACTTTCAGAATTCTGATCCTTTGCATTTTGAGGACCTTCAGGATGCAGCAGGATGAATTTTGCCATCTTGAAAGGGAAGTCTTATCTCCAGATTGGGTCTGTGGATGTGTGGTACACTTTGGGTTATTAGGGAAATGAAGGACATGAAGCTTGGGTTCCCTGATGTAACTGAGAGAGGGTCAGAGAGCACTGCTATTAAGAACTACATGTATGGGGGCGCCTGGGTGGCACAGCGGTTAAGCGTCTGCCTTCGGCTCAGGGCGTGATCCCGGCGTTATGGGATCGAGCCCCACATCAGGCTCCTCTGCTATGAGCCTGCTTCTTCCTCTCCCACTCCCCCTGCTTGTGTTCCCTCTCTCGCTGGCTGTCTCTATCTCTGTCAAATAAATAAATAAAATCTTTAAAAAAAGAAAGATTTAAAAAAAAAAGAACTACGTGTATGGCAAGCCCCAAGGAGCATGCCCGCCAGCCCCACTCATTCCTCACCACAGTCGTTGGGATGGGGCTCTTCTTATCCCCACTTCGTGGAGGAGACTAAGGCCTAGGCAGGTTGAGCTGCTTGGCCAAGTCACATGGCCTGCAAGCAGAAGCATCCCATGGCAGGCACTTGACTCCAATGCCCGTGTTTTGACTGCAGGTGCTCTTCCTGCTTCTCATGTTCCATCCTCTAAGCCACCTCAGACGGTGGGCGGGAGCATCCCCTGCTTCTTGGAGTGACAGTGAGGGTAGGAGACTAGCCCTGCTGAGTCTGCATGCCAGGCCCAGAGCCAGCCCTGTCAGGCTCATGCTAACCAGCTTTTCCCTGGGGTTCCTGGGACAGCTGGTAAAGGGCTCTCTCATGCGTGGAGTGGCCCCGGTTCTTGGAATGTGCGGTTCTGTACTTGAGGGCTTAAGAACGTATTTCAGAAGTCATTGAATATACATGGGGCTTCCTGCCACAGGCCTCATCACCGTGGAAAGCCAGGGTGGGAATGAGGGATAATGCCTTCTCCCCAGAAAAAAGAACAGCTGGCCCTTTGGGCAGATAGATACTGGCTCTTTGCCCCATTGTAAGCACTGGTGTGGCAAGGGTCTGTTTTGGATCTTACTCTTAAAGCAGTACCCGTGAAGATAGCCTGACCTGGTGCAGCGTCCATTGCAGGGCTCACAAAGCCCCATCTCAGAGGACAGATGTCAGAGGTGCAGGTGAGGTTGGGCTAGAAGCAGGCGAGCAGGGCAGGATATGTGGTGGTGAGCAGCTTCCAAGTGGATGGGAAGGGCTGGGTGGCTGAGTGGCAGAACTTGGACATGCTGTTTTCTTGCCCAAGGCTGGCTGGTATCAGCATCCATGTTGCCTTTTCCTCCCTGGGCTTCTGGGGGGCTCCCTTAACCCCAGGAAAGATTTTGGGTAAAGCTCCCCCTCAACTTGCCAGCCCCAAGCCTTTACACTTCAGCAAGGAAAAGTCTAACAGCTAGGTATTGTTTTGATGGTAAAATAATAGGAATCTGGTTCCACTGTGAAACTCTCTGCTCCTGTAGAGGGGTCAAGTTGAGCCCTAGAGATCAGGCTCCCATTTTGACATCTGGCACTGTGTTTACCTTGTAGGTGTGGAACGCTGTGGACTCAGGCCGCTGCCTGCAGACCTACTCCCTGCACAGCGAGGCGGTGCGGGCTGCCCGGTGGTCTCCCTGTGGTCAGCGCATCCTCAGCGGTGGCTTCGACTTCACCCTACACCTAACAGACCTTGAAACAGGTGTGTTTTCCTGCATTGTTATCCTGAGGCACCCCTTTCTCATTGGGAAGCTTCTCTGGGCGGGACAGCAGCCACAACCTGTGTACGGTTTCAGGGCAGTAGGAGATAGCCCTCAGGAGAGGCTCTTACTTGGTGAGTATGTTTCCAGGGCATTTGCCTGGAACCAAGACTCTCCATGGAGGGTTTGAGGTCGGCCTCTGCCAGCCTGCCCAGAGGACAGAGCCCTGAGGTTGTCTCAGCCCCAAGCTGTGGGGCTGGATAAAGAGGTGGCTTTTTAATCAACTTCTGACATGTGATTTGTACCAAAATAGATTTAGCTTTATCACAATGTCCTTTGGTTGAAATCAGTTTAGAATTCCTGTCAATTCATTATTGTTGAAAGGCTGTAAGGAATGATTCCAGCTCATAAGGAAAGTCTGCAAACGAGTTCTGCTTTAATGCCTACACTGAAAAGGCACTTGGGTAAGATGGATTTGTGCTGGGTAAATCCTAAGGGGCCTCCTGACAAGCAGGGCGACAAGGAGAGAGAAGTCAGCGGAAGGAACTTGACAGTACTGGATGCTCCTGTGCAATAGGCACTCTCAGCACCTAATCCAGCCACAGGCCCCGAGTGGGGTCCTATCCATGCTCTTCAGGTGAGGACAGAGCCAGCAGGTGCCGAGCTGGCTTAGAACCTCTGCCCCTGACTCCGGCAGGCTGGTCTCAGCACCCACGTTGCCTTTGCCTCCCTGGGCTTCTTCTGGTCACTTTTCTGCTAGGCACTATTGCCAGGGTCAGGAGGGGAGGCTAGAGTTCCCACCCATCCCTGGGGTGTCCCCTTCAGTCTTCAGAGAGGCCTCCCATGCCCAGCAGTGGAGGCACTGGGGTCTGTGCCTTTCCCAGGGCCTGGCAAGCAGGAGATGACAGTTCTGGGCCCAACCACACAGCTCCTCCCCAGCAGCTTGGCAGGGGTGCAGGGAAGGAGCACAGTGGTTGGATTGGGGTAACTGTGGAGTTTGTTTCCCACCCCGAGCACCCTCATCTCCTCTGGCCTGCTGAGGGGTGGCCTCGCAGCTCCTCTGACGGAGCCCCACACGCCCTCTCTGGGGATGATGACAAGACCCATGGCCATGTCAGTGGCCGGTACTGGGCCACAGGCTTTATACATAATGTATCAGTCCTCACCACAGCCTGCTTCCCGTGATTCTTTCCCGCATTTTATGGGTGAGAAGTCTGAGGCTCACGACAGCGAGTAGCTTCCTCAGAGCCTCCCAGTGGTGCGTGGCAAGTGGGGATTTAGAACCATGTCTGCATCTTCAAATCCTGTGCCCTTTCTACCGTGCTGAGTGTATCGTGTTTTTCTTCTCCAGAGTGTTTCCCCAACCATTTGTCGTCTTACCGTGAGCCCCACAGGGCCAACGAGGGGGCTATGGCTCAGGGGTTTGGTGCCACTTAGTTGGTAATGATGATAGCAGGTAATGTTCTCCTACAGCCTCACATACGGGGTCTCATTTAGGCCCCAGTCACCCTTCAGGGCTGGCACCACCAGACTCCTCTTTTCACGCACAGGTCTGCCAGGCTCACCATGTTGCCTGTGTGCCCAGTAAGCCATGCTCGGCATTGGAGACACAGAGGTGAACAAGACCCAGGATCCACCCCAGAAGCTCTTGTTTGCTGGGGGAGACAGAAGTGCAGAGAGAATCCCAGGTTACAGCGATGGAGCGAGATACAGGAAGTGCAAGGACATCTAGCCTAGAAGATCAAGAAAGACTTCCAGGAGGAAGTGGAACCTACCCTGAGGCAGGAACTAGGGGGACAGAGGTCTAGGTGAAGGGGGCACGGTTGAGGGTGAGGGAAGTGGGTTCTCAGTAGACAGGAGAATGAGGACAGAGTTGTTACAGGAACATGAACCTCATGGTGTGTGTGGATATGTGGGGTGTGGGGATCTGGGGCAGCGAGTCTGGAGCTGCAGGAATAGGAGCGTGAGCTTCATGCAGTTCTTGGCCTATGAGGTATGCGTTCTCCAGGCACTGTTCCCCACTCTGGGGTCACCGAGCACCCGTGGGTACCTGCACTGCCCACCCACCGAGTGAAGGAGTGATGCCTTTCACATACTGGGGGTGATGTTGCATTAATCAAATACAAGTTCATTTCATGACATTAATGGATTCCTAGTGGCGCTTTGTCCTAATGGATCTTCTCGATCAACAGATGTTAAACAGACAGTGCCATTGTGGGTGTGTGTGTGTGTGAGTGTGTGTGTGTGTGGGGGGGGGTGGTTCCGAAAGTTTTAGATGTTGAAAGAGAGTCTTCCTTCCTGACAAGTTAGGGACTGCCACAGCAGATGGCAGTAGGGGGCCATTGTCGAGTTTGGAGCAGGAGAGAACCATGGCTTGATTTGCACTCTGGGCAGTTCTCCCTAGTATCTGCAGCTGGTTGGGTATGACCCCAGGCAGGGTAGAGAGCGGGAGGAGGGGAGGAGGCATGCCTTGTCCCGTTGGTGGCAGAACTTCAGGGAGAGAAGCTTGTCTGGCCCCAGGCCCAGCGTGCACCCCTGGCTGTGGTGTGTTGGGTGGTATAGGGAAGGCACAGCCCCTGTCCTCAGGGCTTTGCCTGAGATGGAGGACTTCTCCACTCCACCCCTTTCCCAGGAATAGCACTTCTCACCTGGTTCATCTGTTGAGGGCTCAGTTCCATTCATTAAGTAGGTACTTACTGAGCACGTACTATGTACAGGATCTGGTGGGGGCTGTAGTGGTGAGCTTGTTGGATATTCTTTGTCCCTTGGGGGCAAGGGTCTCAGGGTTTGGGCCTTACCCTTGGGAAAGCCCTCCAGTCCCTAGATGGGGCCTCTCCTGCCAAGGGGGTTGCTGGTTTCTGTGTCTGTCTCCCTGACTAGTGTGGGTGCTCCTTGAGAATGGGGCCTGTCCTAGGAGTCTTGCTATGCCCATCATCTGGCCAGGGCTGGCTCGGAGCAGCTGCTCAGTGTGTGAGTGGAGGCTGGCCCTTGCTGGGCAGTGAAACCTGTCGGTGGCTGTAGGGGAGTTAGCTCTCCCCAGGTCTCCCACTTCAGCTGTGTATCCCCACCCCAGGTTGTACTAGGTGCTCTCTTTAGCAGAGGTCGGTGGGCTTGGGCAGCCCCCGTGGCTCTCGGCCTGGTTTGACTTATCTCGTCCTTTCTCATCACTGAGTCTGATTTTCCTTTTTACTTGATCTGCGTCTTTCTGCCCTTGGTGATTTGGCTTTTTCATTTCAATCTAATTAGAACTCCCTGCCAGGAGAAGGCAACGCAGGGCGTTCTCACCGCAGTGCTTTGGGAATTAGTCACTCGGTGCCCATTGTCGTTAATGGGAATTTGGCGCCAAGGCCATTTATCCTGGTGTCCTCAATCAATACAGTTAAAAATCTGTGGATTCTAAAATGTCAATACCCGGCCTGAAATATGGAGGGCTAGCAACATTTTATCTCATTAATTTATAGTTCTGACGGGCTGTTGGCTTATAGGACAACCATGAATCAACACCTAAATAAAATCCGCTCACAGATTCATTATTTTTGGTGCTCCCGCTTCAGTCTGTAATCTTCCTAACAAAACGTCTCTAGTGCATTAGGCTGAGGTGGCCTCAGGGAACCCTGGCCGACTCCATCAGGGCCCGAATGTCGCCTGCCTTATGAGTCAGCTGTCCTGCACACCAGATCGGCCAGTCTCCTCAAAATCCTCCAAAGACCTTGTTCAGTTCAGTTCTGCTGGCCCTGGTCTCTTGCAGGTTCCAGCCCCTCAAGCAGTTGCCCCCAGCCTGGCTGTTAAGGCCTCAGCGGTCTGCAGGGCCTCGTACTTGGCATTTGTTGGCTGGAAAGGAGATTTACCTCTCCCTGGAGCCCCCAGGGCCCTGGCTAGAGAGGACACCCTGTCCTCCTTCCTTTGGCCTGGTCAGCTTTCTTGATGTGTGTCCAGCCTGTCCCGGACATCCGTGCAGTGCCACCTGGCCTCAGGTACCTGATGCTGGAGGCAGTGCAGTGGGATAGAAGGAGCATGGATGGGGTGCAGATGTGTTCTTCCACTTACCTGAGCTCAGTGTCCTTGGAAAAAATGCCTTTACCTCTGTTTCCGCATCTGTGGAAGGTGGTAACTGGACCTGGCTGGTGGTGGGGTGATTGAGGGCAATAGCTGAGTTAATGTTTGTGGATGCTTTACAGAATGCCTGGCCCAAGGTAGGCACTCAGCAAAAGATATCCCTTCCCTTCCTCCATCACTGCCCTGTGAGACCCTTCAGATGGTGGGAAAGAATGACCTTGTTCCTGCTGAGGGTCCAGAGAACCCCAGTTGCTGGCCCATTTCTTCATGTGGAGTGGCTTTGGTGGCTTGGCTTCAAAAGCCCCCAGTCTGATCATCCCCCAGGCGGCTTACTAGTGTGGCCCTTGGTCCCCTATGTGGGTCTTGGGTGCAGGCTGGGAAGAAGACAGGCCTTCCAGGGTTCTCCCAGCTTCTCCTCCATATTTTGCTTCTCTGTGACAAAATACTACTGGTGGTAGGCTAGCAGCTTCCTCCTGGTGCTGGGACAGCAACTGCCCTTTATTTAGGGTGGGCATGCAGACCTCCCACAGCCCAGCCTGACCCTCTCTCCAGAGCTCAAGGTGCCCAGTGGCCTTCTTTACTCAGATACCCACTGCCTGCAGCCTTGCCATCACCAGCCCCTGGTTCACTCCTCCTGCTCTGGGGGTCCCTATGCCTTTCAGTGGGGGTTTTGGGGCATGAAAATGAGCAGCCGACTGGAACTGGACCCATATATGACCATTTCTCCTGTTTTCCAAGAAGTGTGTTCTGGTTAACATGACTGGGGCCTTTGTCACAGAAGGACTCCAAGAAAGGGCAATATCCCATTGGCTGAGTATGCACCATGGGCCAGGCCCTAGGTGATGGAGCCCTGGTTCCTAGCATTCTGCTTGGCCTGTATGAAGCCGAGATGAATAAAGAGGTGTTAGTTCCTTTGCTTAGTATGTATTTAGCCCCTACTCTAACCTGTGAAGGCGGTGTTTTTATCCCCATTTCATTGACCTAGACACTGAGGTCTGGAACATTGAGGGACTTGCTCGAGGCCTCACAGCCAACAGTGACAGAGCTGGGATCCACCTCTGGCCTGTGTGACTGGCAGAGGCTGCCACATCTGTTTCCCTGCCATGGATGAACCGTTTGCTTAAGGGAGCCTGCTTGGCTCTCCCCTGGGCAGCTGGCTTGCCACCTGTGGAGGATGACTTAGGGCCTCCAGGAAGAAGGCGACTGAGATGGATCTTGACTGGGCCTTCTGAAGGAGGCTTCTCTGGCTTTTGACAGCCACTGCTCCAGTGGGAGAAATGTTAGCCCTGGCGATTTGAGTATGCTTGCCATAGGAAGGGTCTGATGAAGAAGACCAGGAGCTCATGGGGCTTTAGAGAAGAGGCTGCAGATGGGGCTCCTTTTGGGCTGAGTGGTGCCACCTGCCAGGTCTTGGAGGGGTGCCTGTAGAGGGGCTGGGGCTTCTCCATTCTTTGGCTTTTGAGCACCGTGTCAGAGTGTCCCCCCAGTACAGCTCAGAGAAACTCAGGCATCCTTCAGGTGCCTGTGGAGGCCAGGAAGGCAGACACCCAGCTGCATCACGAGGCCCCAGCCAGTGGGCACACTTGTGCAGCTCCTGATGGTATTGGCACGTTTTGTGTCGTCAGTCCTTTGGGCCAGGGGTTTTGCCACTGGATCGAGATGCGGAGTCTTTGAGGGGCTCCGGAGCCCTGCGAGGTCTGAGCTGACATTGGTCCTGGTGCTGCCCCTCCAGTGCCTTCTTGCCTGGAGCAGCTGCCCACACTCCCTCCCACTGATGCAGGGAGGCCCCCCGCTGACTCCTCTGCTTTTCCTTTGTCCTCAACCACCCCTCTTTCTCCTAAGCTCATTTCTTCACTGACACCCCATTCCTGGCCTGCTTTTAAATGTGCTTGTTCTCAGGGCTGCGCCTTCTTTGGCCCTAGGCACCCAGACCCATTCCCATGCACACCCTTTCTCTTTCACTCTGAAGAGTCTTTCTCTCCAGTCTCAGCCGTGTTCTCTCCCCTCTTTCTGTACAGCTTTGGGGTGAGAAGCCAGCCCTTGTTATGGATATTAAATCCGATGTTAGTCAGCTTCAGTGAAACACCCTGACAGCCCGTATCTCACTTTGGAAGGTGCCTGCAGGTTCTGCCGCATGTCCGTACACGTCCATGCCGTACCCCTCTGGGTGGATAAAAGGAGGGTTTTCCGTGACAGTGCTAGTTCACTGGCTCCCATCATGGCACGGGGGGCGGTGGGGTGGCGCATTGTCTCTGCACATGCTCAGTGGCAGCTGTGCAGCAGTGTGGCTGCCCCGCGGGTCAGACCACCTCCGGGGACTGCTGGGGAGCCTGAACACAGGTGCCTGCAGGGCCCCAGAAAGCCAACGTGAGGCAAAATTTTTGGACACACCTTGTTTGCAAGTCGAGAACTCTTTTTTTTTTTTTTTTTTTTAATTTTAGAAAATTCAGTTTTGTCCAGATAATTAAGAGCAGTGGCCAGACTTGATGTACAAGAGGTTTCGCCACCATGGCCGCTGTTTCTTTGTTGCTGCTGCTGTTGCTCTGCACCCACCGTCTGTGGGCCTCTCATTGGTCTGGGCCTGCCAGCTTCCGTGCCTCTCTCTGATTCAGGACAGCTTCTTTAGCTACACTTTATTATGCTGGTTTTGCGGATCGGAGAGGCCTGCTGGGCTGAGCCGGAGGCCCCCACTTGTCCATGGGGGGCCTGCAGATGCAGGCCTGTCTGCCTCTCACCCGGACCCTTTGCAGGACTCTGCCAGGCGTGCCAAGACGGCCCCTGTTTCTGATTCATAGAGTTTGATTTGAAAGTTAGTAAGCTCCTTTTCTCGTTAACTTTGAGTCAGGATGGTTAGATTTACAGCTGGCCGAGTACTTCCCAGAGGATGAGTGTAATGATATTGATTTTAGCGAAATGAGTCATATGCCGCCTGCCTGGGAACACAAGCTCAATCACCACGAGCCGACAGCATCAGCTTTCCCTTGTCAACGTCTCCCCTACATGTTCGTGAGTCCGTGGATGTGAACAAAGAGCTAAGGAGAAGGAAAGGTCACGTATAGCTTGTGGGCAGGCGAGGCAGGGTGCGGAGAGCAGGGCTCTGGGGTCAGACAGGTCTAGCCTCTCTCCCAGCATGGCTGACTTGTGTGGCCCTTGATGAGGCCTTACCTCCCTGAGCTTTCATTTCTCCTGCTATGAAATGGGCTAATTACACCTACCACAGAGGGTTGTGGCATGACACTTGGAAGCCGCGTGTAAGCTGGAGGTAACAGGTGCCCTCTCCCTGCAGAGGAGGGCATGAACTTCCCCTTTCTTTCTTGGGGATCCATACTTGGGTTTCATCTGACCTAGATCAAATGTCTGTTGTGTGCCAGGAACTAGGCTGGGGGCCAGACATACTGAGTGGAAGAGGAGGACCCTTTGGGGACCCAGAGCTGTGCATGCTGATAGGGTTCCCCAAGGTAGGCGTTAGCCAGGGAGTGGCTAGCCACTCCCTAATACTAGCCAGGGAATTCCTCAGAGTTGCCCCTCTTCCTTTCTCAGGTGGAGACCCAGGTGACCACCAGCCACGTTACCAGCTGCCTTACCTTAGCAACATTGGTGATGGAAGCATGGGTAGTCATAATAGTGTCAAGAGAACAAATTGAGATTCTGCATTCTGTTTTAAACATATTTTTGCTCTAATGACGATTTATAGTTTATTTGTATCATTATTGATTCAAGGAGGAGGAGAAGTGGTTTTTCCTAACTCCAAGAGGATCTGAACAGTTCTTATACTGGTTGAGTTCATTATAACCAGATCAATAAAGCCAGTGTTAGTGCATTAAATATTTTAAAACTCATATAAGCAGCATACAGTGAATGAATAGAACTTTCTGTAACAAACATGTAAACAAGCACAGATAGTCTCAAGGTTAAAGGTTACGTAGTAACTAACCATTGTGCTTAAAGTAGCATTGCCAGACAGGACATGATAAACAAGGTACTCAATGTATGAAAAGGTAGAGTGGGAACAAATCTGACAGGAAAGGACCTTCACCTTCACCGTGGCTAGTGTTCACATTGGAGATAGTTTCTGATAAATATTTCCAGCCTTTGTCCATATCTCTTCACCAAAATGTAAAGGCTAGCCCAGGGCATTGTGTTCTCATAGCCTCAAGACAGAAACTCCAGATTATTCCTCTCTCAAGTTTCCTGCTGTTAAAATCTTACAGCCTTTGGTTTTAGCTTTTAACTTAACCAAGGATGAATTCAGAAATTTGGGGTTTAATTTTTTTCAAACAGTTAAAGGCTCCCTTTTGTTGTTCGCTCCCTGCCGTGTCCTCTAGAGCACTTTATGTAATATGTAGTATGTATGTTGCGTGTCGCCCTCCGGATGGCCTTACGGGTATGAGGCTGGGCAACACCACAGTGAGGGGCCTGCCCTGGAAGGGGCAGGGATGGGATGGCACCTGGGTCTGTGCGGCTCCCAGCCCCTCTGCTGCACCACCTCCTGCTCGAGCACAGTGCTGGATGACGGCAGCTGGGGTCCTGATTTCTGAGCCGCAGTCTCATGCTCAACCTCCTTCCCTTCGTGTTTCCCATTACGTATCTGGAAGCTTATTAAAACTTTTAAAATCTTTTAGTTTTAGGCCCTTTTAACAAACAAATACAGCAAAGACCTAGTTCTCATAAGCAAAACTAGGAGAAAAGACATAAACCATAGCTTGTCTTCTAAGAAGAACATTTTAGTATTTAGACATAGATTCTCAGTCTCTTTAGGAGGTTGGAGAATAACATGCAGAAATACATGGGGTTTTTTTTTAGCAGAAAAAGCTCAGTCCTCATCTTTTAGCAACTCAGCTTTCGCTTTCCTCCCATCTTTTCCCCATTGTTGGCAAGACTGTATCACTGCACTTTTTGAAAAAAGATGGCTAATTCACTGCCGTTTCTGAAATAAGCATATGGTTATGTGCCATGGTCCAAGAAACGAGGAACATTTTTTCTCTAGGCAGATAGTTTGTTTTTCCTTTTGGGCTTAAGGACTGGCAGTGAATCTGAATGAGCAAGAGGTCAGCAGTAGGCACAGTTGTCTCTGTCAGGAGGACAGATTTCTGGCCTGCTGGGGCCTTTTTGGTGGTGTGGGGGCCACAGTGGCGTCTGTGTGCTCCTCTTCCATCTAGGGGACGTGGTGGTCATCCCTTCCCTCATCCTGCAGACAGATCCCCTAGCTGCTTACCTGGAGCAAGGGTCCTGAGGCCTGAGCTGCAGTTCTGATGCCCATCCTGAGATCTCCACAAGTGCTGCTCTGAGTCCTGGCTTGGGTATATGGACACTGGGGCAGGCAGCCCTCTGCTCCATCCTCCCTAGGAGGGGGCATCTGCTAACTGGGCACATCATGGGCAGTTTCTGACCACCAACTGTAGCTTGAATGAGATTTAGGATAGAAGAGGAAGCTCAAGGAATACCAGGTTTCCAGTTAGGTTAATTCCTGGGGAGGGGAGTTTTTGTTTGTTTGAAAGAGTTTCTCATCTGTTGACCTAATGAGAGAGACACCTAGGACTCTGACGAAAGTCTCCTCATCTTTCTGATGCCTTTTTGGAAGAATTCTTTATTTCTTAAAAAAAAAAAAAAATCATGACAACAATATTAGTATAATTTAAAAAGTTTTCTCACTATCCCTAAAACAATTCACTTCAAGTTAATGAATCTCTTCCCAGTCTCTGTCCGTGCCAATCCCTACTTAATACTTTTGTATTTCAAGACTAGGTATCAGGCATTGTCTGCTTGCCAAAGAGCACCGTTCATGATTCCAGTTTGAAACAGCTTTTCAGCATTCTACGAGGCAGACACCTGTATTTACCTTAAGTGCTCCCCTTGGGTTGGACAGCTGGGCTGTTGTTTATAGTCCCTTCACCATTACAGGGGACAGGACCTGCAGTGCCCGGCTCTTGACAACATTGCAGCGACACAGGATGACCATGAAAATCTTTGTGCCTGAGTGTTTCAGCGACAGTTAGGGGCTTTGTTGAGCTTAAACAAGTGTAGAATCTTCATTTACCAAACCTCAAGTGTTTCCCAAATTTTCTGTGACTACAAGTAATTGCAAATTGTGGGCCCCTGGAAGGTGTTAGAAAAAAATCACAATCTTCCATCATGGGAAAGGTGACACTTTAATAAAAAACAAGAGAGTAACTGCTTTCCAAGAAGTTTGTACCGTGGGAAGAACATTTTGAAAACAGATGTTTTTGTTTCCATCATTCTGTAAGTTTTGTTGCCAAAAACTATGTGAATATGTTACCTATTAAAAACGCCAATATTTGCACTCTTAACTTGGGAGCAGTTTTTCTAGTCTCCTTTAAAAGCCTTTAAATGAAAGTTTCGGTGGATTTTGAATTTGGTTGTTAAAAATATGAGAATGCAGTAATACCCTCTGATTAGTTGCAGGAACCATTCTTTGACCTGAGGGGAAATGGAGCTTTCCTAGTGAAATGTTCACACCATCCTTTGTGTCAGTGGTGGGATGGGAGTAGACAATGTTTCCCTTGATGCCAGTGGTGAATGTCTTCCGTCTAGGTCTGTGCATCTCTGGGAGAGGTCTTTGCTGGCTCTGACAGACTTCGATGAGTAAACCGAAGCTGTAACTGGGCTACTTTGAAATCACTGAGTCACAGAAAGTTCCCTACATTTGGAAAAAGTGGAAGTGGAGCCAGTTCGGTAGCTCTCGTTAAAAATGTTATAACTCATTTGATTTAATGATTTCAAAGAGCTTTGTTGATGCACTTAGTAAATGGCATGTTAAAATATATTTGAAAATACTGGTTATTTTGTCCTTGTCTCATCCTTTAAAATGGCTTATTTTTGGTATTTTAATGCTCATAATTTATTGGCATGGTAGCACACTGTGTAACGTAAAAACAAACACACATCTTGGAAATACGTGCTTAAGGGCTTTTCCTTGATGGGGCCTGCTGTCAGAAGAGTGCAGAGACCACGGATCTAGGCAAACTGGATTTATAAAGGCTCCCGCTGTAACTCGAGAGTACCAGTCGATGACTTTCATTTCCTTACCTGGTGAGCTGGTAGAGCACTGTGTGGGGGTCCTGAACACAAAGCAGGCAGCTGGAAGTGCTTTCTGAAATGAATGAGCAAACACGGTTTCTGAGTTCCTAGAAGAGGAAATGATGCTTGAGATCTTGGTGTCACATTGGTCTTCTTGGCCACCAGCTTCTTGTATCCATAACTGCCCACTGCCTCTCCAGCAGAGGAGTTTCTGTGAGCCAAGGGCAGTCAAAGTTGTCCCTCTTGGGCTGTGGGCGCCCTTGCTGACATCTCTGAGGGGTGCCACCTTCAGGTTCCTGGTGGGTGTGGTGCATAGCAGGGACCTGGGATATGTGGAATGGCCTGGCCCCCGGGGATATGTTTAGAGGCAGCACTGAGACCACCGGTGGTGAGAATGGCTTCTAAGGCCAGTCTGGTTTCTGTATGCGTTTTGAGTGGTGTTGAATTGAACACATGAGAAGTACAGCCAGTGCTCTAGGTTATAAGGTGGCACCACATAGAGGAAGAGAGTGCTGGCTTTGGAACCCAGCAGACCTGAGTTCAGGGTCAGAGATCCATTCCCCACATTCCCTGAGTTCAATCTATTTATATAGCTTATCTCTAAAAGATCCCAGTGACAAAACAGACGTTTTCCACACTGTATGTGTATATGTACACACATTTGCACTTGCATGTGAGTGCCTAACAGCAGTTTCATGATAGATAGATAGATAAGGGAAAAGGACTGTTTTGAATCCTGCAGAACCAGTGAGATCCCTGTTCACCATACCACCTGTCCATGCTGGCGCTCGGGCCCCCGTGGTGTCATGTTCTCATTTGTTGCCCAGAGTATTATGTCACCCCTACCTGCCACAGCCTGTAGCAAACCATTCATGGGTTGTTGTAAGGTCGTGATTGTAAGATGGCTGATCCTAAAAAGACCACTTTGGAGCATCCTGCTTTATCATTTCTAGACTCCTAGGTAAATAATCTCTGTACTAATATGCGACTTTGGTAATTTTACCTAATCTCCCTGAGCCTTGTCTTTTTCCAGTTGTGGAGCAGGTGTAGGGAGTTGTGTGGTTTAGATGAGTTGATGCACGGTATTTACAGAACACAGGAAAGGAGGCGGCGTTCATGGGTCCAGCCATTAGCTTAGCCCTTGGGGAGTTCAGCTAGTCAAGTGTTGGGGGGCTGGCTAGATCATGAGGCAGAAGTTGCTGCTGCCCATGTTGTGCTTCCAGAAAGTCTCATGGCCCCCTCGGGCCCAGATGGGCTGCGTCTGCCCATAGCTCTGCGCCAGATGGCTTCTAAGTTTTAAGGTATTTATTTTGTGATCTGAGTATTTTTTTTTAACTCATTGTCTGTTTTGTGTTGCAGGAACCCAGCTCTTCAGTGGTCAGAGTGACTTTAGGATCACTACCTTGAAATTTCATCCGAAAGACCACAGCCTTTTTGTGTGTGGAGGCTTCCACCCCGAAGTCAAAGCTTGGGATATAAGGACCGGCAAGGTGATGCCCATCTTCCTCCCGCGGCCTCTCCACAGGAGAGCTTGCGGCAGCAGTGTGAATGCCTGGGGGCGGGCCAGCATCTAGGTGCAGGACCCTGGAGATGGGGTAATTACCATTCATGTTTCATCAGTGCTCAGCGTAATGTGTAGTTGTTTTTAATGAACATTCTTGAGTTGTTAGAATATTGAAACATCAGAGGTGTGATTCTATGTAGCCTGTTACTGAATGCATTTACTGAGCATCTATTGTATGCAAATGTTTCCAGATGGTACAGAATGAGCCGGCTTTTGGGTTACTCAGGGAATAATGTGTGGATGCAGATAACTGGTGTGGAGTGGCACGTATGTATGTGTGTGTTTGTGTGCGTGTGTGCGTGTGCATGTGTGTTCATTCACATGTGCATTTGTGTGTGTGTGCGTGTGTACGTGTGTGCACGCATACATTCGTGTGTGTGCGTTTATGTACACGCAGGTGTGTGTATGTGTGCACATGTGCGTGTGTGTGAGGGAGAAAGCGAGAGAGATTTGAGGGGGAGTGAGGGAAGGGTGACCACCATTCAGAGGGGTGAGCACTTTTAGCTTGGTGCGAGGAAGGCTTCTTAGAGACCACATTCCTTCTGGAGCTAAAAGGCTGGTCATGATCAGAGAAGTGGTTTCCACCCCCCTGCACCCCACCCCCTTTGCCAAGCCACTGCTCTTGTGCCTTCGCCCACTTAATAAATGGCAGCTCCACCCATGTAGGTGTTCAAGCCAGAACCATCAGAATCATCCCTGTCTCTGCTCTTCTTCTCACCCCCACATCCAAACCATGAGCAAATCCTGTGGTAACTCTGGTTTAAGCTGCTGTTGACTCTCGCCGGGTTAATTGCAGTAGTTTCCAGTGTGGTATCTCTCTTTCCCCACTCCTTACAGTTTGTTCTCAACACAGCAGCCAGAGTGATCTGTCACAGTGTAAGTCAGATGTGGCTCTCCCCTGGTCAGAACCCTCCACGCTCTGATTTTGCTCACAGTAAAGGCTAGTGTCCCCACAGTGGCCCACAAGGCCCACAGGATCTTCCCCTCACACCTTTCTCACCACCTCCAGCCCCACTGGTGTCCTTGCCTTTCCTGAAACACATCAGCACATTCCTGCCTCAGGGCCTTTGCACCTGCCACACATACCACCTGGAATGCTCTTTTCCTGTTTTCTCTGTAGAGGCTCCCTCCCTCGCTCCTACACAATTCTGTTCAAATTCCACCTCTCCAGTAAGGCCTTCTCTGACTTCTCTGACCACCTTGATGGTCACCCCGTGCCATTCACTAGTCCCCTGTGCTACCTCACTGTTCTCCCTACCATTTATCATCACCTGGCATACTGTGGATTTTACATGTTTATTTATTTGCCTATCTGCCTTCACTTGAACAGAAGCTCTGCCAGAGGAGGGATTTTTGTGTTTTGTTTGCTGTTGACTTCTAACTCCCAGAATAGTGCCTGGCAAATAGTAGGCACTCAGCAAGATTGGTTGACTGAGTGAGGGAATGAAGGAAGGTGGTAGCCACGCAGAATGTGTATGTACAGAAGGTAGTATGAAATGTGTGTGGGGACCAGTGACTAACCCTACTGGCAGGGCGTGGGCTCCAGGCAAGGGGACTGGCCCCAGGCAGAGAGGCTCTCAGTCATGTAAGTCTTGGTTTGGGTTAGCAGTGAGAAGCCAGGGCTGAGGATGGGTTCATGGAAGAGTAGTGAGGAAGAGTCATGGCTAGGCTGCTTCTGGAGGTGTTCCCTGACTTTAGGAGGGTTTTGTTTTCAAGATCTGAAAAGCACTGCCCTGTTCTAAAGGAGGCACCCAGCCACTTGAGTCCTACAGGGTAGTTTATAATAAAACCCATGTTAAGCTTAACTTTGAAAGAAGAAGGTACAGACTGTCAGTGTCCTCCTGCATTTGGGATTCAAGGGATTCCCACTCTGAGGTTCTGGGGTCCCACCCTGAAGGGTCCAGCCTGCTGCAGTACCCAAAGGTTCTGCCTTGAAGGCTTCCCCTCCAAGACTGCCTCCTGTCCCACCTTGGACTTCCCAGATTTGAGGGTTCACTTGGCCACTGCGGGAAGGTGCTTTCCCAACAGGCTGTTGGAAGGGGCTGCTGGCGTTTTGAGAATCTAAGAACATAAACATTTTCTTTAAAGAAAATGGAAAGTTTTGTCTATAGATATCGTGTGGGGAAAATTAAAACACAGAGAGATGTACTCTTTAAAAAAATCTCATATTTTTCTTTCATAAAGAAACTTCTTTTTACAAAAATATTTGGAAAAGAGAGAAAATTTACCCATAAAGAAGTGGACACAATGGAATTAAAAAAAAAAAAAAACCAAAACACTGGAACACTTATATTTGGGCTGTGTGTGTTGGAAACTCTTAGTCATGCTGTTTGAAGAGGGACCTTTGATTACCCGGCCCCTGCTGACGGCCACGTCCCTTAAAGGTGTGCTTACTGTTTTTAGCCTCAAAGACCAAACACGTAAGAGATTACTCACCAAGGACGCCATCTGATTTAAGAGTTTGTTAAAAATATTGGATTTTCTCCTAGGGCAGACGCCATCTGACAAGCTCTGAAAATGCTGGGGGAGAAGCAATTAGAAGCAGATGTTGCTGTGACTGGTATTGGCATGTTTGCGAGTCTCTCCCAAGCTAATAATGTGGGTAAAGGGATCTGTGCAATGTTTGTTTTTACTTCCTCTTTACCAACAATCCGACTGCCTCTCCTCCCGGTCTGGGTCACAGGGCTAGTTGCATTTGCATCAGCAGGCTCAGAGACCGCTGTCTCTCCTGCTTCTGTTCTGTTTCCTCTGACAGGTGTTGCTTGAGTGTCTCAAGTGGGCACAGCCAGAAGACCAGAGAAGAAAGGCACAGAGTCCCACCTGGGGTGGCTCACTTTTGAGCCTGCTGGGCTGCCAGGGTGCGTGGCGCTGTCCCAGGTGCTGAACTTTCCAGCCCTGTCCTCTGTGGATGAACATCTGGGGCTGAGCAGCTTGGCTTTTTGGGACTACCTTCAGAGACAGTAGTGAAAACTGCAGGTGGAGGCAGGAGGGACACAGACCTTAGATTAAAACCAAAACCACCTTCTGCTTTTAAATACGATGGGAGGGATTGTTTTATTGTAAAAGTAATATGTGATCACATGAAAAATTGAAAGATAGAGGGAAGTAAAGAGAAGGGGTGGTGGAGCCAGCCAAAGGTAGACATTAGTAACATTGTAGTATTTTTCTTTCTTTGTTCTTTTCCCCTTTGTGTGTGTGTGTGTGTGTGTGTGTGTGTGTGTGTGTGTGTGTTTTAAATGTATGTGTCTTTTTAAAAACATTGTTTGGTCTTATTTTTATACACGATTTTATATTTTCCTTTTCACATAGCACTGTAATGTAAGGGTTTTCCTTGTTATCACAAAGTCTTGAAGAATTTTTAGTCCACCCCTTTGATGCAGAGTGCTTAGCTGACTTGCTTCTTGCCTTGTCCCTGGTGTTCAGAGCAGAGTCTGACATAAACCAGCGCTTGATAAATATGGATTGAATGAGTCATTTTCAAACGGTTTAACTTATTAAACCATTTCCCTAGGTTGGACATTGAGGATAGCTCCTTTTTTCTTTTCTTTTCTTTTCTTTTCTTTTCTTTTCTTCTTTTTTTTTTTTTTACCACTGAAAATTAACAGAGGTAAATTTGGAGATCAGGGGCAGCAAACTACAACCCAGGGCTAAATCCAGCTTGCTGTCTGCTTTTGTGAAGTTTTATTGGAACACAGCCACATGCACTCATTTGTGTATCATCTGGAGCTGCTTTCACACTACAGCGGCAGAGCTGAGTAGTTACGACAGAGACCACATGGGCTGCAGAACCTGGCTGGGCCCTGCTGTGGATAGGTCTAACTGTGACATCTGTCACTCTATTGATTGTCGAATCTCAGCCTCCCGATCTGGCTGGTAAGGTGGGTGCCCCTGTGGCATCCTTACAGAGACTGTCTTTTCCAGAGAACTGTTCCTTAGTCAGGTTTCTCTCCATCGTTATAATCTCCAAACAGACCACCTAGGTCTGTAAGACACACATCTGTGCATCTAGTGCTCTCCATATTTGATGTTTATTTGCTTAAACTTGGGTTCCAGAACTCCAGTCACTGGGTCAAAGTGAATCAGCATTTTGAAGGCAAGGGGTAGGTTTCCAAGGATAGAGCTGAGGCATGCTGTGCTGGGGTAGAACCCATCACCGGAGCACGACTGCAGGGCCAGACAACCTCTTGCCGTCATCTGAGAGAACGGAGTCTGAAGAGTGGTTGGAACAGATAACTTTTAAGCTACTTTCCAGTTATACGATTTTATGACCCTTAAGCTGAGCCAAATGATGAATGTTGGGATTCTGGACTTCTCAGGGCCAGCCCAATTCATTAGAGCAAATGGGCTGTTTGGCTTCCCTCTCTTCTTTTCTTGGCTGATCTCTCTCTGCCTCGGGTTTGATGATTGGAGCACATCTCTCCTCACTGCAAAGTGCCTTGACTTCATTTCCAGCAGGTCAGCAGGATGTGTTCTGTGTGAGTGAGCTGAGCACACATGCTCGGGCTAGTGTAATACCACCAGCGGGATCTCTGACTTCTTCCTCCCAGCAGTGTGCTTGAACATGGGTGTAGCCTGGAGTCCAGGAGGCCTGTGGCCTGGCCTTAGTATCACTGTAGGGCCTCTCTCTCCAGAAGCCACTCCCAGCTTCCAGCGCTGCTGGCCTGAGCTACAGGAAACCTGGCCTCACAGCCTTCTTGTACCACGCACACAGCTGGGTGATTAGAGGCAAACCCCTTACAGACTCTGTCAGCCGTGGTTTCCCTGTTGGTATAGTCAAGGGGCAGGGCAAGGGCATCCATAAAGTGTGGCTTTGCCTACTACCCGTGTACTGGCGAGCACCTGGAGCTCTTGTTAGGATGCAGGTTCTGTGTCAGCAGTCTGTGGTGAGGATGACGTCTTAGTCTGTTGGGCTGCTAGAATGAAATACCATAGACCAAGGGGCTTAAACAACAGACATTTATTTTGCAAAGTTCTGGAGGCTGGGAGCCCGAGATCAGGGTGCCAGCATGGTCGGGTTCTGGTGAGGACTCTCCTCCTGGCTTGCAGAGCACTCCTTTCTTGCTATGTCCTCACATAATGGATGGAGAGAGCACCAGTCTTTTCATCCCCTTAGAAGGACGCCAGTCCCATCATGGGGACCGCACCCTCATGACCTCATCTAAACCTTATCACCTTTCAAAGGCCTCTCCTCCAGATACCATCACATTGGATTAGGGCTTCAATATGTAGATTTGGGGGGACATATCCAGTCCATTGCAGATGAGATCTTGCATCTTTAACAAGCTCCCAGGAGATGCAGAGGCAAATGGTTCATGGACCGCACTTTGAGAAGCTGGGGCCCAGAGGGCCTCAGAACGTAGAGGTTACTTGCTTCTGCCATGTGCACTCCCTTGGCTTTCATCCTTGATTGGTCTGCACTGTCTGTGACCTATTTCAGTGATAGCTCCTTGCCTTCTTACTTGACTGGGAGTTCCTTCAGCTGACAGGTATTTACAGCTACCCGTGGGGGGCTGAGTTGAGTCATGTCTGTGCCCCAGTGTCTCGCACAGGGCCTGGACCAGACAGGTGCTCATGGAGTAACCTGGGTCAGCTATTCCTGTGATCATGATGGAGCCCTGAAGCAGCCCCCACCCACCCACCCCCAGCTTGGGGGCAGTGGCTACCCTGGGATCTGTACAGATGGAATGGCCCTCCAACAAGTGGGATATAAAGCCTAGCTGCAGTTCAGCTGCACTGGTCACTTGAGAAGTTAGGACAGAGGCAGAGGACTTGGGTGATCCTGCATCAGATGAGGCGTGTTGTTATGGTCCTGACACTGCCGTAGACGGCGGGCTCTGAGCTCTTGTGCTCCCTGGTGTTTGGTAGATGACAGTAGCTGGCTTCACTTTTCTCCAGCCTCTCAGGTCCCTGGCTCTGAGCGCAGCAGGGACTGGAGGTTGTAGAGCCACGGAGGTATAAGACAGGGTCCCAGCTCTCCGGGGCCTGCCAGCACTGTGGGAAATGCTCAGGGTAGTTACTTTGCAGTTACTTTAAAGTTCACTTTAAGATGACTGTAGTTTGAGCCAAGTTAACATAGGTATTAAATTCACCCTTGTAACATGAATCAAATTTGTGAGAAAAACTATAGAGGCTTAATAATCATAATGCACAGTTACTGAATCACCCTTTTTGTAAGATTAAATTATGGAACCCCAGCCTCAGCAAAGTACCTCTCAGCTGAGCAGGATTGAGCACTGGAACTTAGAAAAGCTCTGGCAAATCTAGGACATGTGGCTCCTGACCTGGGATCTTGGCTTCTGCCCTGGTTCCTCTTCCCTTCTGTGGGCAAAGTTGGGGCTCTATTTGGCTCCCAAGAGAGTTGCAGATGCATTCAGATCCCTGTTTGGGCCTCCAGAACACTGACCCCCCCACTGGTTCTGGGATAAATTCTCATGATAACATGGCTCTGACAGGCCAGCTCACTTTTGCTCTAGTATTGTTTTGACATGAATCGTCAATATTTCATGCTTGTTCTACGTCTTTTGCTTTCTCTTTTTATTAAGCTTGTAAAGGGCTCTCTTAACTTTGAGATCTTGTGTTAGTTTCTTGACCTCTGCCTGGAGCTTTGTTCCAGCCCCTCTGCCAGTGTGTGTTCCTGATGTGCAGGAAACTTTGGGGGAGGCTGCTGGCTCTCCCTCCTGACTGCTCGGACCCTCACCTTGGCCTCTTATCACAGCCTCTCCCTCGTGTGTGTAGTTTCCCAGCAGAATGGAAACTCCCTGAAAACAGAGACTCCGCTTCATTTGCTGCTCTATTCCCAGCACCTAGCAAAGTGTTGACCTGAGAGTAGGCCCTGGGTTGGAGGGTGGGGGGTACTAGTGCATGAATAACTAACACTCCTGATCAAGACCAAGTTTTAAAAACCCCACCTAGTGAGCCCATCCAGGAAGCAGAAGCTGAGCCACCAGGTGTTAATTTGCTCATGTGACGCTTCTACCATGGGCCTCCTTTCCCTGAGTGGCATGCTGTGAGCCAGCAAAGCAGCTGGTGGCTGCTGACCTGGGCTGATGCCATGGCCAGAAGCACCTTGAGAGCGTCAGAGAACACTGTTGGCCCAGCACCCACCCTGTCCAGAGGTAGCCAAGCCATGAGGTTTGAAAACTCTCAGGGTGATTCTAATGTTGAGTCAGAGCTGTGAGTGACAGCCCTGGGGGCCATGGTCTGGGGGTCTGGGTGAGCATCCGAGTGGCATTTTGTAGGGTTTCTGCCCTGCAGCGTGCACTGCTCTGATGGCAGCTGCCTGAGAGTCTCAGCACCATTAGTTTTCGTGGTGTTGCAGACAGGTTGCTTATTTGCCCTAATGAAGTTTTGATTACTTTCCATTTGTCTCTTTCATCAGCTTTATATTAAAAAGACTTTTTATTTGGACTCTTTGTATTTTCTGCAGTTCTAAGTTTTGCCTCAAACTAAACTTTGTGTGCAGATAATAGGAGGCTAACAGAGACGAAGAGATGAGGAAGGGCCTGGAGAGCCTGGTGCAGAGAGGAGCGTGGCCACTGTACTCCTTGTGACTTTGGCTGGTTCCCATCCTTCTGGATGCTGGTGCCCCGTCTGTTGAGTGGGGGGGGCTGGGGTGCTCTCTGGCTGCTGCCAGAAGTTGGTACTGATCCCTTCCACCTGTTGGCCCCCACACCGAGCACTCTCTGTGTCATGGCTTATCCAGTGCACAGCAGTCCAGGGTAGCTGTCTCCCCATTCCACTGGCAGGACACCCAGGTTCAGAAAGGTTCAGTCCAGCATTCAGCTAGCACACGGCCCGCTGAGACCTTGAACCAGGTGGCTTGACTCCCACACCCTTGCAGGGCTTCCTGTTCACAGCATGAATGAGACTTGAGTCTTGTGTGTAAGGAAAGCACTTTGCAGTGAGTGCTGTGTGCTTTGTTCAGATGTTCACTCAGCCTGGCTGCATGCAACTCTGTGCCTGGTGTCAGGGCTTGGGTGGGCCCTGCTCTCCTCAAGCCTGAAAACATAGCCCCAGCATGTTTCTGCCCCCAAGGTGTAGACGAGGAAGCTATTCTGAAGGGGGCTGCGCTATTCAGCACAGGGGCTGGCAGCTGCTGTGGGGCGTGGGTCTGAACCCAGGGCTTATTCTAAGTTTTCCCTCCCCCTAATGGCAAATTTCATTTATTGATGTCATAGAAATGTTATGAGCCCCCAGCAGACACCAGGCCTGTGGTGTGACGAAATCTACTTAGTCCTTGCCCTCTAGGAGCAGCTGGTCTAGAAGAAGGCACTGTGGAAACACCCACTGGGGATGTACGTTTCTTCAGTGTGTGATGGATCTATCTGCCTCACCAGCTGCCTTCACAGACAGCGAGAGGGTTCCCTGTGTGTCTCCTGGGTCCTCCAAAGTTTTAGGTAGAGCTGGGGGAATGGTTTCCAGAATCTCTAACTTCAGAGACCTGCTGCCCAGCCTGCCCTTTCTCTTCAGCTCCACTCTGCTGCCCTTTCTTGGGGCTGCCAGTCAGACTCCTCCCTAAAACCTGGCACGTGACTGGAGCTCAGTGGGTGGCAACAGGAGACACATGGTACTCAGGAGGGATGGCCTGAGACTTTTTTTTTTTTAAAGATTTTATTTATTTATTTGACAGAGATAGAGACAGCCAGCGAGAGAGGGAACGCAAGCAGGGGGAGTGGGAGAGGAAGAAGCAGGCTCACAGCAGAGGAGCCTGACGTGGGGCTCGATCCCAGAAGGCCGGGATCACGCCCTGAGCCGAAGGCAGACGCTTAACCGCTGTGCCACCCAGGCGCCCCTGGCCTGAGACTTTTAACACCCCTTTGATGACTTCTGCCCTTAAAAATGCAGTAAGGTATATCGGAGAATATAAAGCATTGATTCTGGACCTGTAATGACTATGTAAATATAATATTTATAATTTTCTAACTTATAAGTCCTTTATAATGCATTTTGTCACTAAAATAATCTGTGTTACACTGAGTACCTTTTCTTGAGATTTTTGAAATCTTCATATTTTTATTGAAACGGACTCATAATTTGTTTTACTTGAGAACGTTTTTTAGCTTGCCATAACTATGGCATCCAAAGAAATCATGGGTTTGATGCCCTAGCTATTTTTATTTTATTGTGCTTTAAATACTTATTACATTTTTTGGTAACAGCTTCATTGAGATGTAGTTCACATACCATACAACACCATTTAAAGTATACAGTTCATTAGTTTTTAGTATGTTCGTGGAGTTCTACAACCATCACCCCTAGTCAATTTAGAATGCTTTCGTCACCTCAGAAAGAAACCCTGTGCCTTTTAGAGGTCATCTCTCACCCCGTGTCCCCTTCCCCTCCTGCGCTCCCCAGCCCTGGGCAACCACTGCTCTTGCTGTCTCTGTGCATTTGCCCGTTCTGGACATTCTGTGTAAACAGAATCCTACAACGTGTGGTCTTTTGTGACCAGCTTCTTTTGTTTATTGTCATGTTTTCAGGGGTCATCCGTGTTGTCGCAGAAGCCAGAATTCCATTCCTTTTTCATGGCTGAGTACTATTCCATTGTACTCATCACTACATTGTGTTCACGCATTCACGAGATGGTGGACATTTGTGGTGTTGCCATGGTTGGGCTGTTATAAGTGTTGTTATGGACGTTCATTTACAAGTCTTTTGTGTGTGGACATATGTTTTCGTTTCTCTTGCGTCCTACCTAGGATTGAGATCACTGGTTTGTGGTGTAGCTCTACCAGTGACCTACTGAGAATCTGCCAGACTATTTCCAAAGTAGTTGCACCTTTATTATCCTTCAGGTTCTGTCTTTTATTATTAGGTTCTGTCTCCTCTTTCATTCCACATATTGGCATTTGTGTTTTCTTCTTTTTCCTTTTTCTTAATCAGTGCAACTAGAGATTTATTGATCATTTCAATGAAACATTGATTTTCTGTGCTGTTTTTCTACTTTCAACTTCATTAATTTCGACTCGTACTTTTATTTTCTTCTCCTTGCTTTGGGTTTAATATTCTCTCTCCCTGATTTCTTGAGGTAGCAAATTAGATGACTGATAACGAAGTTTTTTTTTAAAATAAGCATTTTAATGCTGCCCATTTCCATCTAAGCACGCATCCCACCAATCTTAATATGCTGTATTTAATTTCTGTTTGATTAAAAATATTTTCTGTTCATTTTTACTTCTCTTTGACCTGTAGAGTATTTAGAAGTATATGGTTTAGTTTCCAAATGTGTAGAGATTTTCCAGATACCTTTTGGTATTAATTTCTAGTGTAACTGTGTTACGGTCAGAAAACATACCGGGCATGAATTCGGTCCTCTAACATTTGTAAAGATTGATTTATGGCCCGGGATGCGGTCTGTTTTGTTGAGTGTTCCATGTGCTCCTGGGAAGAATGTGTATTTTGTTGTGAGTGGGTGGAGAGTTCTGTAAATGACAGTGTACTCACGTTAGTTGGTGGTGTTCAGTTAGCTCTTCTAGCCTTGCTGATTTTTTTCTCTCTGTTTTTTCAGTTATTGAGAGAGGAGTGCTGAGGTCCCCACCAGTATTGTGGGTTTGTGTATTTCTCTTTTTTGGTTCTTTTTTTTCCTTTTTCTTTTTGTATTTTGTATTTTGAAGCTGCCACCAGGGCTCCACTGGGGGCCTGCTCTCAGGTCAAAGCTGTTAGAGAAAATAAGAGAAGGAGACGAAAAATAGCAGCTTATGCCTGAGCTGGCCACTTCACGTCCTTACCTCTCTTCTCGTCTCCATGAGAGTCTTCAGGGAGTTGCTTTTTGTATTTTGCCCAGAGTTTTAGTTGTAATCAGTGGGGAAACAGGCTGCAGTGGGCTTACTCTCCAACCTGACCCCACATGGATTTTGAGCATATTTTGCTCTTGGCCTTGAATTTCCCCTATTTTCCTTGAATTTCCCCTCTTTTCCTGGCTAGATGCCGCCTGTCCTGCAGTCTCTACCATGTCTCCTCTCCAGGAACTGATCCCGAACCCCATTGGTCTGGATGCCCCTGTCCCTCCCTTGGTCTGGATTCTAGCTGCCTGTCAGTGTCATCCCCCGCCTGAGATGTGAGCCACATAAGGGTGGGGGCACACGATGGGCTTGTCCAGCTTGGCACCCCCAGACCTACTGTGCACTGGCACAGGGGCAGTGGCTCAGGCAGTAGTTATTGAACAAATTACTTTGAATCTGCAGCCTAACTCCGCAAAGGTTTTATGACTTGAGGAAGGTTCGTGTAACCCAAATCATGCCCCAACGAATAGATCTCCAGGTACAGGGTGGTGTTGGCGGCTGTGCGGTTTAATAAGCACGTTGGGTCTTCTTTGTGCCCCGTCAGTGGACAGACTGTCCTCCAGCCACATTCTTGCCAAACTGCCCTGAAGGAAGGCTGCCTGGTGCTTGTTAGCGGGTCTGGCATGAAGGCTGAGAAAGGAGGTCGGGTATGCTGAGAGGGAGCCGCCGTGCATCCTGTGATTAGGCTGTTCCGAATGGGCCACTCATTATGTTGTGTTCAGAGAGGAGAAGCAGGGCGGACGTCTCTTCTCACCTTCTGTGTGCCCTTTCTACATCAAGCAAATTTCTCAGTTTTTAATTATAGTCTTTGACTGAAACGTTTTCTTTAAAAAGGTCTGATTAGCTGTCTCGCCTCATTCATTTATTCATTGAACATTTGCTGAGCACCTGCCGTGTGTAGGACATCTTCTTAATTTACAGGATTCAAAGAAGCTACAGGAAACACCTCACACCCAGCTGTTGGCACCTCAATCCACCCAGTTGCTAGACCAAGCCAGAAACATGGTGGCAGCTTTAGGATTGCCCTCCTCCCACCACCTTGATACCCTGTGCTTTCCTCTTCTGGGGCCGACATGTGAGGTTGTGCAGGTTGTTCACTGCACACAGACTCCTGGCTAAGGAGTGGCTGGGGCTGGAATCCAGCCCATGCTCTGCTGGCCAAGTCATGCCCCGGGTGTGTGGTGGTCTCCACCTGAAGGGGTGTCTTTTTCTAATATGCACCAGGGTGCCACATGGGCCAGGGATGGCACTGTCCCTTCCCTTCTGTCTGCTGCCGAGCCTGACGAAACCCACTCCCTCTCTGTCCCCACAGCCTCGCCCTAGGACTGCTCCTCACTTTCTCTCCTGGGGCATTAGTGCCACTCACTGCCTACCCTCTTCTGTCTTCCACCCTGCAGCAAGTGCCATCTTCTGGCAGCGTAAATCGGAATGCATTCCCCTTTTACTTGGAACTCCTCCTGACCTTGCAGTGCCCACAGGGCAGGCCCAAGCCTCCTGTCCAGGCGCGGGCAGCTCTGCACAGCCTGGCCTGTCTCCCTCAGCAGCCTTGGTCCCAGCACGGGGCCTGCCCCATGCCCTCCCTGCAGCCGCCAGCTCACAGCACTGGCGTGGGCATGGTGGCGGCGGAGGACGACTTCCCACCTTCCCAGACTGTATGACTTGTTTGCTAGGAGTTGGTCTTACTCTTAATAAAAAGAGTAGGTAAATTATTTTCCAAAGAAGTTGGAGGAGAGGAATCTGCAAAGGAGCAGCCCAAGATCTTGGGGCTGAGAGCTGGATCCTGGGCTGCAAGGTCAGGTCTCAGCTGAGGGAGGGTCCGTGTGACCTAGAGACACACGTGCGCCCATGCCTCGAGAGCGGAAGGGGGCTCATTCTCCAGACACTCATTCTGACTGCAAAAGCGCCGTGCTCTTCCTAGGCTACTTGAGAAACGGAAAACTGTGATGGGGAGAATAACTCACTCACTCCCAACCCAGCCACAACTACCACTGACAGCTGGTCTCCCTCCTTCCAGGGTTTTATGTGCATATTTACATTTTTATGTAATTTTCTCCCGACTTAATATGATAGCATTAGCGTTTCCCATATTGTTAAAAAGTTTTTGGATGATATAATTTTTAATAATTACCTGGTATACTATAATGTATTTAACCAGTCCTCCGTAATTGGGTATTTATCATACCAGTGTTTCCTTTATTACAACACTAAGGCAAACATCTCTGTGCGTAAATCCCTAGATGCAGAGTGGATTAAGGGGTATGCGTGGTTTTAGGTCCTGGGTACCACTGCCCAGTCCCTTCCAAGAAGCACACCTGTTCACCCTGAAGGATGGGGTTGGCGCGTTAGTTTGCTTTTAGCATAGGTGGGCTTATGCATGCTCCTCTCCATCCTGACGCAGAGCTGGTACAGAGGGATGGATGGGCTGGGGGTAGGAGAAAGTGGGGGGCTAAGGGAGCAGGCGGTGCTAGAGAAGGGACTGCCACCTACACGAGGCAGAAGGAAGTGGGGCTGAGGGCCAGCGCAGCGAGGCCTGCTCTTTCTGGGGCCTCTGTCTTGGCTGCAGACCTGGTCCCAGGGTGCAAAGTCCATCGTGCTCTGGTTCACCTTCCTCAGGTTGTGACATCAGCCTGTCACCCCAGCCTCAGGCCTCAGGATTTGGAGTCAGGTGGAATAGAAAGATTGGAAATCAACAGGGGTGTCCTTGAGATGCCAGAGGAGGGGCCTAAGCTCTCAGGACTACCAGCACAGGGAAATGGGGCCTCCACTGGGGGGGTACATGAGTGGTTCTGAGGGCAGACCGGGTGGGACTTTTTAGAGAAGGTGCTTTTCTTTTCTTTTCTTCTCTTTTCTTTTCTTTTCTTTTCTTTTCTTTTCTTTTCTTTTCCTTCCTTCTTTTTTTTTTTTAAGATTTTATTTATTTATTTGTCAAAGAGCAACAGTGAGAGAGGGAACACAAGCAGGGGAGTGGGAGAGGGAGAAGCAGGCTTCCCGCTGAGCAGGGAGCCCAATGCGGGGCTCGATCCCAGAACGCTGGGATCATGACCTGAGCTGAGGCAGACGCTTAACGACTGAGCCACCCAGGTGCCCCAAGAAGGTGCCTTTCCTTATAGGGAGAGATTGCTGGGCCCCACGTCTCAGATAGCTGTCAGTATAGGACTGTTTCATGCACCATCCCTAAGTGCAGCCATTTGGTTTGTGGGCCACAGGGACTTTGAACAATAGTAGTGAAGCAGAGTGTGTAGCCCTGTTAACGACACAGGCAGGCAGTAGGATGCTTGTCCCTAGTTGAGAGCCATGGACAAGGAGTGGCCTGCCCAGCGTTCCCCTGGCTCTGGGCCCAGTGCTCCCACCTTCCCCCTGGTGCTGTCCAGGCCTTGGACCCACCCAGAGGATCCCTCGGATCCCTCTGCTATCCTCTGGGATGATGCCACAGCCCCATGCTTCCCCCTCACCTCTTCTGTGTTCCCTGAGTATCCTGATCAGGTGGGTCAGCTCCTGCTGGTCTCCAAATGTGCTCATGGGTGTGGGGACACAGGAGGGGCCTGGGGGGGGCGGTGCTCACTCAATCTCTTCTCCACCCTAGTGTGGTTCTGTGGGCTTCCAGGCCTGCTTGCACCCAGGAGAAGGTCCTGCCCTTCCCCTCTTCCTCATCCTCTTCTGCCCATGGGCTGGCTGCCTGGGAGGTAGGCCAGCTCATCTCTTCTGCTCCTTCTTCCAGAGGCCTGGTGGCATGAGATCCATGCTGGCTTTGGACAGTGAGAAGCAGGGGCAGGGGTGATGGTCAGAGGGAGGTGTGCTGGGCATGGGGCATTCTCTGTAGCCCAGCCCAAGGCCAGTGCACTGAGCAGTGGCTTTTGTTGGTTCCTGTGACTTATCATAGAGATAGATCCCCCCTTCCACCAACCAGTGCCCTGGTTGGAGTCGTCAGGACTGGGCGGGACCTGGTGGTTGTGGTTAGGCAGGGGATCTCCACACCCTCTATCTCTTGTTCAGAGTAGGCCTGAGCCTCTGTGCACTGCCCCTCTTTGCCTCTTGAGTGTTGGGGATGCTGGGAAGAGGTGCTCATAGCCCATGCGTAGCACAGGGGCCCACAGTTTGCAGGGCTGGGCTGCCCTTGGAGGGTGGCTGTATTGTTCGAACCCGATTTAATTCGTGGCTCCGTTGTAAAGTGAGGAAAACCAATTTTTCACTTGAGAGGATCAGCAACGTGGATACATATGTAATTGTTTCTTTCTGCTTTTCTTCCTTTCCCTAGTATCCTGTATCCATAATTTAAAATTTCACAGTCTCTGACGTGACGGCTTCTCCGTGGGCATGTTCAGATTCGTTTCAGGTTCGGCAAGCACTCATTGAGCAGCTACTCTGTGCTTCTGGCTGGGCAGCCTGTGATGTGCAGTGGGGAGGGCCAGGCTCCAGTGTGGGTCGCAGATTGGGTGTCATGCTGGCCCTGCCTCCACCCAGCTGTGTGATCCTAGGCAGGCCACTTTATTTCTCTGAGTTTCGGCGTCCTCAGCAGTGGGGCCAGTAATCCCAAACCCCTGGTTCTGAGGATTAAGTGAAGTCATATGTAAAGCACTTAGTAACAGGCATGGCACACAGTAGGTGTTCACTTAGTGGCACCTGCCATACTTGTGTTCTCAGATGATGATCTCCACAGGGTTGTGCCCCCCTCGAGATCGTGGAAATCAGCATTCATGAGCCGTCTTCAGTGTTGCTGAAAGCTGAGTGGGGATTGTGCCTTTCTCCCAGCTGGGTAGTGTGCCTGACCTCACTGTCAAGTGTCTGTGCTTTTGGCTGAGGATGTTCTAGCCCAGTGTGGGAACACAGGTCCTCCAGGCTGATCAGAGACTCTGATATACACTCCCCCATGTCTTTGATTAATTTTTAAAAGAGAAATGAATTAATTATTGCCTAGGAAGTATGGATGCTCAGAATGTTGGGGAAGAACTGAAAGTGGGACCTTTGGAGATGCCACAGTGGGAACCCCGGCCTCAGGACCCCAGCCACTGTCCGAGGGTCCGTGATGCCCACAGACCTGGCCAGTAGATACCCCCAGAGACAGAGGAAGGTGGCAGCTCAAGACCTGTCCAGGAGTGGTTGGTGGGGCTCCTGGAGAGTGAGACACAGGTGGCTGCTTCCCTCCAGGGATCCTCTTCTTGTCCCCCTCTCCCCAGACCTGAGGCCCATGGCCTGCCTCCCTGTAACCTGGTCAGCAGTTCAGGCTGCATTGAGGGGTCACACCTAGGAAGGCTGCCCTTGGGTATGTTTTCTGCTTCTGCTTGGACCCAGAGAAGGTGCCTCAGGCAGGACTCCCAGGAGTCCTGGAGTTTCAGGGAGAGGTCTACTCGCTGTGCTGGCTCTCATCCTCACCCTCCCATGCAGCTCCGGACAGATGGTGCCGTCCTCCTCTCTGAGCTGTCTGAAGGGCAGTTTCGCAGACCTTCCCTCCACTCCCCCGACCCCACCCCTTTGGGGAGAAGGCCCAAGTGGCCCTTGTAAGTCCCCCATATTTGGTGCTCTCATTATCTGGGCCTCAGTTTTCCCCTCTGTCTGGAAGGGGCTGAATTTTGTGATGTGGTCTGTATGGAGCAACCCCCCCAGCACTAGAGTTTAACTGGGAATGGCTCAGCTGAGGCCTCATGTGGTGAGTGTCCACTCCCTGTCCTGGGGTCAGGGGGGCTAGAGGCCCCAACATAACTCTCTGTTCCTCGCCCGCTCACTCCCACCAATGTCCTCGAGCTGCTTGGTTTAGATTGATTTATCAGGGGATCCTTCAAACACTTACTGAATACTTGCTGGGTGGCAAGTGGCCATGGGATGGAGAATAGCTCATCCCTGCCCTGAACCCTGAGGTCACAGTGGAGGGGAGGAGACAGATATTATTGGGCAGTTAGGATATAGAGTGATGAGAGCTGCCCTGGAGGGGTAATGAAAGGCCCACAGAAGGAGCTGATGAGTCTGCTTGGCAGTGGGGGCTGGAGGGAGGAGATTGCTGGGAGGCTTGGTTGGCAGAGGGTTTTAAAGGATGCATAGGAGTTTTCTAGACAGCAAAGTCAGTATAGGGCATTTTAGACATAAAGAATACACAAAAGCATGAAGGTACAGAGGCATAAAGGGGCTCAACAGGTGAGGGAATGGCAAGGAGTTTGTGTGGTTAGAATGCACACAGGGTGTGTGTGTGTGAGAGAGAGAGAGAGAGAGAGAGAGAGAGAGAGTGTGTGTGTGTGTGTGTGTGTGTGTGTGTGTAAAGGGGGGTTAGGAAAGAAGGTTAGCCTGTCAATTCAGGGCCTTCACCCTGGCCATTTTTAAGTTGTGGCCCAGACCTGCACACCCCAAGGGAGGCTTTAGAGACAGGGAGCCCTTCGCAGCTGGGCAGACACATAGTGCTCCTGACACGCCCTTTAAGGAAGGCTTGGAGCCTAGGCTGGTCCTCTGGGAGCTTGAGCCAGCTCATCAGCTATACCTAAATGTAAAAGGGAAAGGTGTCCTCCCTCAGCGGATGGTTATTAAAGCACGCCATCTTTAAGCCTCATTAAGGCGTGTTAAATGCTAATGAATTTAGAGAGGGGCATCTTGGGGCTTCTGTTTCCTTGGAAACGTTTGAGAGCAGGTGCTTTATAATGAGCTGTACCTATTTTAAAAGTGAGCCATGAGGCCTGCTTTGATAGGCTGGATCTCAGATGCTGATGGGTAAGTGTGAACAAAGCCGGTGGAGGCCAGTAGAGACGCTTTGTGCTCTCTGAAATATCATTCTCTGGTGGTTTCTATAGAAACCACTGGCACCTAGGTAGGAGATTTGCCAAGCTCCAGAGTCTCATTACACAACACATTGCCTCCAGCCTGGGCGACTCAGCCCCAGCCTCTGAAGACCACTGGGGTCCTGTTGGCAGGGTGGGACAGGGTTCTGGACAAAACAGGACAGATGTGTATTGCTATTTGCTGTAATTCTACTTTAATTGTGTCTGTTCCATACCTACTGCTTGATTTCAGCAGGTCCCCACTCTGCTTACTTCAGGCCTCGCTGACACTAAGAAAAGCTAGCGTTAGCAGAGCTCACTGCTTCCCACAGAGCACTGTAAAGGGACCTTGTATTACTGATAAATTTATATATCAAAGGGGAGAGACTCTTGATATATCTCCATGCAACCAGCATGCTGTCTCAACAATTATAAATTTACAGCCAAGCTTTTCTCTATAATCATACCCATTTTCCCAGCAATCTCCTCCCTCCAGCCCCCACTGCTGGATTATTTTGAAGCATATCCCAGAAACATGCTATTATTTCATTTGTATGTACTTTTGGTTCTTTAAGAGGTAAGGACTTAAAAAAAAGTATTATAGCATTGTCACCTCAACAGTTCAGTAGTAATTCCATAATATAGTCAGATATCCAGTCCATATTCAGATTTCTCTGATTACCTCATAATTTTAAACATTTTCAAACAGTTGCTTTGTTTAAATCAGAATCCAAACATTTGGTTGATAAATCTCTGAAGTCTTGTTTAATATGTGTCCTTTTCTTTTTTCCTTGTAACTTATTCATTGGGGAATAAGTCGATTGGGTGTTCCTTTTCCTTATTGCATCCCCTGTGGTGTCATTTATCACATTCCTCTGTTCCCTGTATGTCTTATAAACTGGTGGTTACAGCTGCAGCAGTGCTTCCTACACTGTGCTGTGCACACAAATCACCCAGGGTGCTTGCTGCTCTGCTTCTAATTGTGACTCAGTGGGTCTGGAGTAGGGCCAGAGAAGATACATTTCTTTTCTTTCTTTTAAAATTTACCTGTTTGAGAGAGAGAGAGAGAGAGAGCACACAGACATGAGCAGGGGGAGGGACAGAGGGAGAGGGAAAGAGAAAGAATCCTCAAGCAGAGTCCCCGCTGCTTGACTTGGGGTTAGATCCACGGCCCTGAGATCACGATCTGAGCTGAAATTGAGAGTCAGCAGCTTAAAGGACTGAGCCACCCAGGCACCCATGTTTTGCTCTTTTTAAGTATCATTATGAACTCATGGATTTATAACATATTTGGTATATTTTCAGTAAGTTGTGGCTATTATTCCAATACCCAGATTGCCCTGTATTTGGTGAGTGAACCTCTTTAAAGTAGGCTCCTGTGTCTTTGTTTTGTTTTGTTTTTAATTTTTCCCCCCACTTTTGCCCCCCTGGGTCTTGTATCTTTTTTATTTTAATCAACTTTACTGAAGTATCACTTACATACAGTTAACTGCTGTGCATTAGAGTGCGCAATTCAGTTAGTTTTGACGGACTGATACATCCATGGAGCCACCACCACAGTCAAGATACAGAATATTTCTATCACCACAAGTCCTCTCCTGCCCTTTGGCAATAAATCCCTCCATGTACTTCATCTCCGAGGCAACCGTTGATCCACTTTCTGTCACTACAAAGCAGTTTGCATTTTTCTAGACTTTTATATAAATGGAATCATACAGTAGATACTCTTTTAAATCTGGCTTTTTTCAGTTCACGTGTGTTTGGTGTCCGTCCGTATTGTAAGTATCAGGATTCCTTTTGATTGCCAAGTAGTGTTCCTGTGGGTGGATATATCAGTTTGTTTATACATTAACTGTTCATGGACAATTTGGGTTGTTTCCAGTTTTTGGTTATCATAAATGAAGCTACTGTGAATATCCGTGAGCAGGTCTTTGTGTGGATATATGTGTTCATTTCTCCTGGTAAATAACTGAGAGTATGATTGCTAAGTGGTATGCTATGTGTATGTGTAAGTTATGATAAATTGGCAAACTGTTTTACTCACTCCACACTCTCATCAGCCCTTGGCCTTGTCAGTCTTTTCCATTGTAGCCACTGTAGTGGGTGTGCAGTGAGTGGTGTCTGGTTGTGGTTTTAAGTTTACATTCCTAATTCATGGATTTGAATATTGAATATCTTGTTCTATGAAGGGTCTGTTCAAATCTCTGACCCACTTAAGATAATGATGATAAAGGAAAAGATGAAGCAGCAGAAGTAGTAGTAGTTCTAGGAGTTCTTTGTATATTCTTCTATTGTTTTCTCCCCTTCCACGGTTTCCTGTGTTTTATCTAAGAGATTTTTGCCTACTCTAAGGTTGCAAAAATTTTCTCCTATGTTTTCTTCTAAAAGTTTCACACTGTCGGGGCACCTGGCCAGCCTCAGTCAGGGGATCGTGTGACTCTTGATCTCACAGTCGTGAGTTCGAGCCTGATGTTGGGCATAGAGACTGCTTAAAAAATAAATAAATAAAATTTCCCACACTTTTGCTTGTACTTTTAGGTCTGTGATCCCTTTTGAGTTAATTGTGTATGGTATGAGGTAAGGTTTCTTCCTGTATTTTTGTTGTATGGAATACTCTGTTGTTTTAGCACTGTTTGTTGAAAAGACATTCCTTTCCAGTTAGATTGTTTTTGGACCTTTGGTTGATAATCAGCTGGCCACGTAAGCACAGGTGTCTTTCTGGGTACTCAGTTCTGTTCCACTGATTGCTTGACCACATTCTCTTGGTTACCAATGTTTTGTAGCAGTGTGTGAATTTTAGTAGTGCAAGTCCTCCAACTTTTTCTTTTTCAAAATCGTTCTGGCTATTCTAGGTTCTTTATATTCCCATTTCAATTTTGCATTCACCTTGTCAGTTGCTACCAAAAAAAAAAGTCTGCTGGTATTTTGATTAGGATTGTGTCTAATTTACCGACCAATTTTGGGAGAATTGATATCTTAACAGTATTGAGTCCTCTGTGAGCATACCATCTCTCTCTGTTTATTTAGGTCTTCTTTAGTTTCTTTCCCCGGAGCAGTGTTTTGTAGTTTCCAGTGTTTAGATGTTGGACATGTTGTATTAAATTTATTTCTCAGTATTTCATGGTTTTGGATACTATTGTGAATGGAATTTTATTTTAAATTTCATTTTCCAGTTGTTTATTGCTAATATATAGAATACTATTAATTTTCTTACTTGTGTCCTGTGACTTTACTAAATTTATGTCTTAGTGCCAGTAGCTTTTTCATAGATTTCTTAGGAATTTTCACATACACAATCACGTTGTCTGTGAATAATACAGTTTTAGCTTCCTTTCCAGTGTGTATGTGTTTCTTTTTCTTGCTGTATTGCAATCACTAGCATCTCCAGTACAATGTTGAATAAAAGTGGTGAGAGTGAACATTCATGTCTTGTTCCTGACCTTATGGGGAAAGCATTCAGCCTTTCACCATTAAGAATGATGTTGGATATGGGTTTTGGGTAAATAGCCTAAATCAGTTTAAGGGAGTTACCTTCTATTCTTAGTTTTCTGAAGGTTTTTTTTTTTTTTATCATATATTAGTGTTAAACTTTGTCAAATGATTTTACCACACCTGTATTTTTTCCTGTATTCACTTAATATGGTGAATTACATTGATTTTTAAAAGAAATGTGACATGAACCATTGCATTTCTGGAATAAACCTTACTTGGTCACGATGTATTATTTTTTTTTATGTATGGTCAATTCTAGTTGCTAATATTTATTAAGGATTTTATATGTTTGTTCATGAGGATTATTGGCTTATATCTTTTTCTTGTGTTGTCTTAGTCTTGTTTTGATGAGAGATTAATATTGGCTTCAAAAAAATGAGTGGGGAAATCTCTCATCATGTACTTCCTGAATGTTTGCGTAGGAGTGGTGTATTTTCCTCCTTAATGTTTGACGGAATTCACCAATAAAGACATCTGGACCCAGGGTTTTCTTTGTTGGAAGATTTTTGATTACAAAAAATTTTAAAGGTGTATATAGGGCTATTCAGGTGTTCTGTTTCTTCACTTTTGTAACTTTTTTCTTTTAAGAAATTTGTCCATTTTGTCTAAGTTGTCAAATGTGTTGACCTCAAATTGATCTCAATGTTATTTCATTACTTTTTTTTTTTTTAAGATTTTATTCATTTGGGGCATCTGGGTGGCTCAGTTGGTTAAGCATCTGCCTTCGGCTTGGGTCATGATCCCAGGGTCCTGGGATCGAGTCCCACATCGGGCTTCTCTGTTCAGTGGGGAGCCTGCTTCTCCCTCTCCCTCTGCTCTCTCTCTCAAATAAATAAATAATATCTCTAAAAATAAAAGTAATCCTTAAAAATGAAAGATTTTATTTATTTACTTGAGAGAGAGAAAGAAAGAGCAAGTGAGAGATACAAGGCTCCATCCCAGGACCCTGGGATCACGACCTGAGCCAAGGGCAGACGCTTAACCAACTGAGCCACCCAGGTGCCCTTGTTTCATTACTTTTTTGCTATTATTCATTCATTCATTCATTCATTCATTCTATTTCATTTATTTGTTGTCACTATTTATTAATTATTTATTATTTTTCATTATTTTTCCTTCCTGTTGATCTGAGTACCAATCTGGTGTCATTCCCCCAGTCTGCAGAACTTACTTTAACATTTTTTTGTAGTACAGACTTCCTGGTGGTGAATTATCTCAGTTTTTGTTTACTTTATTTTGCCTTTGTTTTTTCCATGTTGTCCCTTTGTGAAAATACCTTTATGGAAGTATAATTGACCTACAGTAAACTGGGTATTTGAAGTATGCAGCTTGATAAGTTTTGACATATGTATACGTCCATGGAACCATCACTACAGTCAAATTAAGTGGTAATATCCATCATCTTCAAACGTTTTTGTGCTCCTTTGTAATTTCTTCTCCTGCCCCTCTCTGTGGCTTACTCTTGGCTTCAGGCACCCACTCATCTGTTTTGTCATTATAAATTAGTTTCCATTTTCTAGAATTTTTTGTGTAAATTATAGTCATATGTATGTACTCTTTATTTTTTTATTTTTTATTTTTTTTAAAGATTTTATTTATTTATTCGACAGAGATAGAGACAGCCAGCGAGAGAGGGAACACAAGCAGGGGGAGTGGGAGAGGAAGAAGCAGGCTCCCAGTGGAGGAGCCCGATGTGGGGCTCGATCCCATAACGCCGGGATCACGCCCCGAGCCGAAGGCAGATGCTTAACCGCTGTGCCACCCAGGCGCCCCTATGTACTCTTTTTAAATGTGGGTTTTCCCCACATTCAGCATAATTATTTTGAGTTGATCCATGTTATTGTGTGTACAAATAATAGTTTATCCCAACCTATTGATAAGTAGGGTTCCACAGTAAGGATATACCATAGTTTATCTATTTACTATAGATGGACATTGAGTTGTTTCCAGCTTTTGGTTATTACAAATAAAGTTACTATGAACATTCATGTACAAGCCTTTTTGTGAGTACATGTTTTCATTTCTTTGGGTGTTACAGACTACATTGTGCCCCTCTCTTACTCATATGTTGAAGCCCTAACCCCTAGTGTGACTGTATAGGGCCTTTAAAGAGATAATTCCGGTTAAATGAGGTCATAAAGGTGAGGCCCTAATCCGACAGGACTGGTGTCTTTAAAAGAAGAGGAAGTGACAACAGAGCTTTCTCTGGGCTGCATGGAGAAAAGGCCACGTGGGGACTCAGCAAGAAGTTGGGAGTCTTCAAGCTAAGGAGACAGGCCTCAGCAGAAACCAGCCCTGCTGGCACCTCGATCTTAGACTCCCAGCCTCCAGGATTGTGAGATAATAAATGTCTGTTGTTTAAGCCCCAGACTGTGCTACCTTTTTATGGCAGCTTGAGCAGACTAAGATATTGGATAAATACCTAGGATTAGAATATCTAGGTAGTATGCTGGTCTATGTTTAACTTGTAAAGAAACTTCCAGTTTTCCAAATGGTTGCACTATTTTACCGTCCCACAGACATTGTGTGAGGACCCCATTGCACTGCATCATAGCCAACACTTGCTGTGATAGGCCTTTTAAATTTCAGCCATTCTGAAATGAGTGTAGTGGTGTCTCACGGTGGTTTTAATTTGCATTTCCAGAATGACTAATGATGTGCATCTTTTCCTGAGCTGCTTTGCCATCTGTATGTATATTTTTTTGATGAATGTCTAAGTTTCTTGTCCATTTTTAAAAAAAAAAATCAGACTGTTTTCGTGTTACTGAGTTTTGAGAGTTCTTTATATATATGTTTATCACATGTATGATTTGCAAATACTTCCTCCCAGTGCGTGGGTTGTGTTTTCATTCTCATATTTTTGGAAGAGCAGAATTTAAAATTTTTGATAAAGTTTAATTTCTCAATGTTTTTTTTTTTTTTCTAATCATTCTGTTAGTGTCGTGGCTAAGCAAACTCTGCCTAACCTAAGGCCACAAAGATTTGCTTCTGTGTTTATTTTCAGAGGTTGTATAGTATTGGGCTTTATATTTGTCTGTGGTCCATCTCATAGTAATTTTTGTATGTGGTGCAAGGTAATGGATGGAAATTCATGGTTTTGCATGTGGATATTCAGTATTCCTGCAATACTTGTTGAAAATAATACCCATGACTTTGTAACTTTGGAAAATTAGTTGACTGAATTTGTGTAGGTCTATTTTTTTTTAAGATTTTTTTTTTAAAGATTTTATTTATTTATCTGACAGAGAGAGAGATAGCCAGTGAGAGAGGAAACACAAGAGGGGGAGCGGGAGAGGAAGAAGCAGGCTCCCAGCAGAGCAGGGAGCCCAATGTGGGGCTCGATCCCTGAACCTGGGGATCACGCCCTGAGCCGAATGTAGACGCTTAACGACTGGGCCACCCAGGCGCCCCTGTTTTGTAATATCTTCTCTCCCATTGCTTTCTTTGTCTTTACACCAATACCCCCATTGTTTTCTTGTAATCTTTCTCATTATTTTCATCTAATGAGTCTTGAAATCAGGTAGTATAAGTCTTCCAATTTTTTTCTTTTTCAAAATTGTTTTGGCTATTCTAGGTTCTTTGCACTTATATTTCAATTTTATAATCACTTTGTCAATTTTCTACCAAAAAAGGCCTGCTTGATCTTCAAATGATATTGTATGTGATCTACCAATCAGTTTTGGAGGAAAATTGAATTCTTAACAGTTTTGAGTCTTCCTATCCATAAGCATAATATACTTCTCCATTTCTTTAAATCTAGTTTGGGGCGCCTGGGTGGCTCAGTCAGTTAAATGGCCGACTCTTGATTTTGGCTCAGGCCATGATCTCAGGGTCCTGGGATTGAGCCCTGAGTAGGGCTCTATGCTCAGCTGGGAGTCTACTTCTCTACCTCTCTCCCCCCCTCTGCCCCTACCCACCCTGCTCACATGTGCATGCTCTTCCTCTCTTTCTCTCTCTCTCTAAAATGAATAAATAAATCTTTAAAAGAATAAATCTAGTTTAATTTCTTTCACTAGTGTCTTATAGTTTTCACTGTATAGTTCTTAAACATTGTTGTTAGGTTTATTCCTAAATATTTATATTTTTACACTATTGTAAGTAGTATATTAAAATTTCAATTTTTGATTGTATATTGTTGGTATAATAGAAATACACTGATTTTTATGTATTCACCTTGAATTCCATAACTCTAAGTCATTTATTAGTTCTGGTTGCTTTTTTGTAGATATTGTTGTATTTTCTGCAAAGATGATCATTTCATCTGTGAATAAAGGCAGCTTTAATTCTTTTTTTCCAATCTGAATGCCATTTCTTCCTCCCATGCTGCATTCTATCCCTTCCTTCCAGCTTATTGCATTGGCTTAAGCCTGTAGACCTGTGTTGAAATGAAGTGGCAAGGTGGACATCTTTGCATTGTTCTCAGTATTAGAGGGGAAGTATTCATTCTTTTTCACAGTTACATATGTTAGCTATGTGTTTTTGTAGATGTCCCTATGAATTTGAGGACATTCCCTTTTATTCCTAGTTTGTTGAGAGTTGTTATTGTGAATGAATGTTGGATTTTGTCAGTTGCCTTTCTGACATCTTTTGAGGGATAATATGTTTTTCCTATTTACTCAGTTAATATGGTGGATTTTGTCAAAAGATTTTTCAGTTATTAAAACAACCTTGCATTCTTGGGATAAACTCCACTTGATCATGATTTATTATCCCCTTTATATAATTTGGGATTCTGTTGGCTAAAATGTGTTAAGAATTTTCATATCTGTGTTCAAAGGGATATTGATCTGTACTTCTCTGGTCATGTCTTTGTCTCCTTTTGGTATCAGGGCAATGCTGGCCTCATAGAATGACTTTGTGATTGTTCCTTTCTCCCCAGTTTGCTGGAAGAGATTGTATAGAGTTGCTGTTATTTCTTCTGTAACATTTGCTGGAATTGACTAGTGAAGTCATCTTAGCCTAAAATTTTCTTTTCGGGGAGGTTTGAAACCTCAGATAAAATTTATTTAATAAATATAGGGTTATTCTAGTGTTCTCTTTCTCTTTGAGTGACCTTTGGTAGTTTGTGTCCTTCAAGAGATTTTTTTCTTTCATCAAAGTTATCTAATTTTTTGGCATAAATTGTCTAGAGGCTTAATTTTGTTGACCTTTTCAAAGTACCAGATTTTCTTTCATTGGTTTTTCTTTATTTCTTTTCCTTTTAAAAAACTTAATGATTTCTTTTCTTAATTATTTCCTTCTGCTTAAACCTTGAGTTTAACTTTATATTCTTTTTCTAGTTTCTTAAAGTGGAAGTTGAGACTTTTGTTCTTTTCTAACATAGATGTTCAGTGCCACAGGAGCTCTCCCTTATCCACGAGGGATAGTTCCAAGACCCCCGTGGATGCCTGAAACCATGGATGGGACTGAACTCTATATACCATATACTGTTTTTTCCTATACATACATGCTTATGATAAGATTTAATTTATAAATTAGGAACAAGTAATAGATTAGCAACAATAATAAAATAGAGCAATTATAACAATTTAATATAACAATATAATAAGTTATGTGAATGTGGTCTCTTTCTCAAAATATCTTATTAAATTGTACTTACCCTTCTTTTTCTTGTGATGATGTGAGATGATAAAATGCCTATATGATGAGGTGAAGTGAATGACATGGGTGCTGTGACATGCAAAGGTCAGGCTACCACTGACCTTCTGACACTATGTCAGAAGGAAGATCATCTGCATCCAGACCACAGTTGACCTTGGTGACTGAAACTCTGGAAAGCAAAACTGCTGGAGAGGGGGACTGTTGTGTTAATTTCCCTCTGGGTGTTGCAGCTACGTTAGCACAACTGTTGATATATTGTGCTTTCATTTTTATTTAGTTAAAAAATACTTTCGGGGCGCCTGGGTGGCTCAGTCGTTAAGCATCTGCCTTTGGCTCAGGGCGTGATCCTGGAGTTCCGGGATCAAGCCCCACATCAGGCTTCTCCGCTAGGAGCCTGCTTCTTCCTCTCCCACTCCCCCTGCTTGTGTTCCCTCTCTCGCTGGCTGTCTTTCTCTGTCAAATAAATAAATGAAATCTTTAAAAAAAAATACTTTCTAATACCTTTTTAATTTCTTCTTGGTCTTCATGGATTATTACAGGAGTGTGCTATTTCGATTCCAAATACTTGGAAATTTTCCAGATATCTTTTATTGATTAATTCCATTGTGGTACAGAACATACATTGTGTGTTTGAATCCTTTTAAGTTTATTGAGACTTGTTTGACATTCTAGAATATGGTCTACCTTGGTAAATGTTCTGTGTGTAATTGAAAATAATGTTTATTCTCCTGTTATTGGGAGTAGTGTTGTGTACATCTCAATTAGATTGAGTTGGTAAATCATGTTATTCAAGTCTTCTGTATCCGTTCTGATATTTCTGTCCATTTGTTCTCTTAGTTTAGAGCAGCTGGTTGAAATTTGTGAAGAGCGAATTTGTCTTATTTCCTTTTTAAGTTCTATTAGTTTTCCTGCATTTATTTTGAGGCTCTCTTATTAGGTGCAAAGCCATTGATGATTGTTATGTTTCCCTGATGAATTGACTCTTTAATCATTATGAAAAGACTTCCTTTATCCCTGGTAATATTCTTCATTCTGAAATCTCCTCTGTCTGTCATTAACCTAGGCGTTCCTGGTTTACTCTGATTACTGTTAACATGATACATTTTTTTCCATGTTTTTACTTTTAACCTATTTCTGTCTTTATAATTAAAATGTGTTTTGGGGCACCTGGCTGGCTCAGTTGGAAGAGCATACAACTCTTGATCTCAGGGTTGTGAGTTCAAGCCCCATGTTGGGTGTAGAGATTACTTAAATAAATGGGTTTCCTGGGTGGCTCAGTCGGTTAAGCATCTGACTCTTGAGTTTGGCTCAGGTCATGATCTCAGGGTTGTGAGATTGAGCCCTGCGTGGGGCTCTGCACTCAGCGGGGAGTCTGCTTGTGGATTCTCTCTCCCTCTCCGCCCTTCCCCCTGCTTGCTATCTCTCTCAAATAAAAAAATCTGGAGCGCCTGGGTTAACAGCTAAACATCTGCCTTTGGCTCAGGTCATGATCCCAGGGTTCTGGGATTGAGCTCCGCATCGGGCTCCCTGCTCAGTGGGAAGCCTGCTTCTCCCTCTCCCACTCCCCCAGCTCATGTGCTCCCTCCCTCTCTCTCTGTCTGCCAAATAAATAAAAATCTTAAAAAATTAAATTTAAAAAACCTTTAAAAGTAAATAAATAAACTTTATTATTTATTTTATTTTTTAAAAGATTGTATTTATTTGAGAGAGAGAGAGCATGTGAGAGAGCATGCATGAGCAGGGAGAGGTAGAAGTAGACTCCCCACTGAGCTGGGATCCCAGTGCAGGGTATACAATTTCAGGACTCCACGATCATGACCTAACCTGCAGATGACAAACAAACTTTAAAAAAAAATAAATAAAAATGTGTTTCTTGTAGGCAGCGCTTAGTTGGATCTTGATCTTTAGTTTAATTCTGTGTACCAGTCTTTTTCTTTGAGCTGGTGTATTCATCCTGTTTTCATTTAACACAGTCATTGGTGTGTTTGGGTTTCAATTCACCATCTTGCCATTGTTTTCATTTGTTGCACCTCTTCTCTTCTCTCTTTCGTTTTTGTTTTTTTCCTGCCTTTTCTCTTGGATTAACTTAGTATTTTTATGATTTCATCTTACCTGTTTTGTTGCTTTTTTAATCCATGGATTTATGCTGTGGTTTACTTTTAGAGGTTGCTTTAGAGTTCATAGTATACGTTTTTATCTTATCAGCCCACCCTCAAGTCCTATTAAATCTCTTTAGGTATTGTGTGAGCTTGTATTGAGTTTTCCCCCTTAATAGTCTTTGTGCTATTTTTGGCATACATCTTATTTCTACATATATTACAGTCCCCAGAATACGTTGTTATTATTTTTGCTGGCAACAGCAAATTATTTTTAAAATATTTTAATACTAGAAAAGTATGTTCTATTTCCCTGCATATGTACTGTTTCCATTGCTTTTCAATCTTTTTTTAAAAAAAGATTTTATTTATTAGAGAGAGCAAGCACAAGCAGGGGCAGAGGGAGAAAGAGAAGGAGGCTCCCCCCTGAGCAGGGAGCCTGACGTGGGGCTCGATCCCAGGACCCTGGGATTGTGACCTGAGCCAAAGGCAGACACTTCACCGACTGAGCCGTCCAGGTGCCCCACTTTTCAGTCTTTTGTGTAGATTCTGGTCGGTACAATTTTCTTTCTGCCTTAAAGACTTGCAGTTTTTGTTTTCAACAGTCACACATATTTCAGAGAACTTAATTTGGAGAAAAAAATGGTCTTTTGGATTTACCCAATCTTCTACCATTTCTGGTGCTCTCCCTTCATTCCTGAAGTTCTCACTTTTCCTCTGCTATTATTTATCTTTAGCTTGAAAACTGTGTTTAGCATTTATTGTGGATAGAGCAGGTCTGCTGATGATAAATTTACTTGGCTTTTCTTCATCTGTGAAGGTCTTTTATCTCCCCTTCATTCCCACAGGATGTTTTTGTCTATAACATTCTGAGCTGACACTCCTTCCTGTCACCACTTTCACTGTGTCCACAGTCTTCTGGCCTCCATAACTTCTGATGAGAAATCCCCAGCCCTTCAGATTGCTTCATGTGATGCTTCATTTTTCTAACCTGGGTGCTTTCAAGATTTTTCCTTTAGCTTTTCAGCAGTTTGATTGTGATGTGTCAGGGCTTGGTTTTCCTTGGCTTGCTGAGCCTCTTGACTCTGTAAGTTTATGCATTTTGCCAAATTTGGGCACGCTCTGTCAACAAATATATATATTTTTCTGCACTGCTGTCTTTCCCCTCTCTTTTAGGAGCTCCAGTGACAAAAATACTTAAGTTTTTGATGTTATCCCACAGGTCCCTAAGGGTTTGTAGGTTTTTTCTTCAGATTGTATCATTCCTGTTGATCTGTCTTCAAGTTCACTGAGTCTTTCTTTTGTCACTTCCATTTTGTTATTGAGTTTATTCCATGGTTGTCTTTTTTTTTTTCCAGTTCTAAATTTTTCTATTAAAGAAAAAAAATGCAATTCCTGGGACACCTGGGTGGCTCAATTGGTTAAGCATCTGCCTTCCGCTCAGGTCATGATCCCAGGTCCTGGGATTGAGGCCTGCATAAGGTTCCCTGCTCAGTGGGGAGCCTGCTTCTCCCTCTCTTGCTCCCCCTGCTTGTTCACTCTCTCTCTGTCAAATAAATAAATAAAATCTTTTTTAAAAAAGAGTGTTTATGTCATTGAGGATTATTATAATTGCTATTTAAATGTGTCTGATAATTCTAGCATCTGGGTCACTTCAGGGCTGACATGTATCATTTCTCTCTACTATTTACATTTTCCTGGTTCTTTATATGTCGAGTAACTTCAGAATATATCCTACACATTTTGAATATCATATGGTAAAATCCTGGGTCCTATTGAAGTCCTATGGAGAATAGTGATTTTTTTGTCTTAAGAGGCAGCCAACCATTTTAGATTGAGATTCCAGGTTCTTTCTCTCTTTCATTGGGCAGTGGTTCCATTTTCATTACAGTGTTGAAACACTTTGTGATGCTGGGCCACGAAGGGATTTGTTTCAGACTTGGGCAGTGGTTATATGGTATTCTGCTTCTCCTAGTTTCAGTTGTGCTTCTGTGATTGTGTTCCATGACTATATTGCTTAGGGGTTGTCCTGGGGTGCATGTCAGTTCACACATAGAACTAGAGGATTCTCAGCTCTCTCCTCTTTGGAACTTCTCCCACACCACGTGACCCCCCCAGGGCCTCCTTTCCTGGTTCTTCTGCCCAGAGAGATGGCATTGTCTCAGACTGTTAGCCTTCTGCCTCGTCACGGTATCCATAACTGGGATCCCTTTCAAGGCAAAGTAGCCAGAGAAAATAGAGGAAAAAAATAATGTGGCTTTCCCCCTTACCATTGTTATAATAAAGACCCTTTTCCCCAGCTTTTCTATTCAGATGTTTTCCATCTGGGTTTTAGGTACTTGTGCTGCACACCCAGAGCACTGCAGTCCTGCTGTTGGGGCTGGCGTTGGGTCAGGGCAGGAGAGCAAGAGGATATATTTTTAGATTTCCCCCATACTCTCTGGCTTACAGGGGCCCATTTTCTTGTTCCTTTGACCAGAATGACAGATTTATTTCAGAATTTTTGCTATCCGTGTTCCCTGTGTAGCTCCTTAATTCACTAAGTCAAATTGTCAAAGTCAGGAGTTAAAAGACAGCAAACAGGCAACCCCCTCCCCCAAACCCTACAAATCTAGGCCCTTACCTTTCAAATTTTTATTTCCCTTCCCAGCCCACTTGCTATTATTTACTCTTTAAAGCCTTTAGGTAGTTGCTTCTTGAATTTTGTCCAGAGCTTTTAGTTGTAATTGGTAGGAGAGAATAAGAGGCCATAGCAGGCTTACTCCATTTTGGGTTAAAACTAGATTTCATCTTTAGGGGCGCCTGGGTGGCACAGCGGTTAAAGCGTCTGCCTTCGGCTCAGGGCGTGATCCCGGCGTTCCGGGATCGAGCCCCACGTCAGGCTCCTCCTCTATGAGCCTGCTTCTTCCTCTCCCACTCTCCCTGCTTGTGTTCCCTCTCTCGCTGGCTGTCTCTATCTCTGTCAAATAAATAAATAAAATCTTAAAAAAAAAAAAAAAACTAGATTTCATCTTTAAATCCGGTCTTTTTTTTCTCTTTGGTATGTTTTGAATAATTTCAATTGCTGTGTCTTCTAGTTCATTTTTTTTTTCAGTATCTCATCTGCTGTTAATCCCATCTAATGTATTTTTCATCTCAAACATTGTGTATTTCATCCCTAGAAGTTCAGTGCATCCTCCATGGCTCTACCTAGCATGGTCACTTTTGCCTCTACCCCCCCTTTTTTTAAGAGGGAGAGAGAGTACACGTTGGGGTGGGGAAGAGCAGAAGGAGAGAATTTTAAGCAGACTCCATGCTCAGCGCAGAGCCTGACAGTGGAGCTCAATCTCACAACCCTGAGATCATGACTTGAGCAGAAATCAAGAGTTGGACGCTTAACTGATTGAGCCACCCAGGCACCCCACTTTCCTTTACCTTCTTAAACGTACATGAGACAGTTACAATCACTGTTGTGGTGCTGAGGTCGGTCATCTGTCGCTTCTTGGTTTAGCTGGGTTTAGAGACCATAATCTGAGTGATGTGGTTGCTCCTTGTTTCTAGGCCCCTTCTGTGGACAGAGCTAGGAAATGGTTTTGTTGTTAAGAAAAAATACATCAGGGGCACCTGGCTGGCTCAGTTGATGGAGTGTGTGACACTTGATCTCAGGGTTGTAAGTTAGAGCCCCATGTAGGGTGTGGAGATTACTTAAAAATAAGATCTTGGGGTGCCTGGGTAGCGCAGTCGTTAGGTGTCTGCCTTCGGCTCCGGGTGTGATCCCGGCGTTCGGGATTGAGTCCCACATCGGGCTCCTTCACTGGGAGCCTGCTTCTTCCTCTCCCACTCCCCTGCTTGTGTTCCCTCTCTCACTGGCTGTCTATCTCTGTGAAATAAATAAATAAATAATCTTAAAAAAAAAAAGTCTTAAAAAAGAAACAAAAAAACCTCATTTTTTTCCCTATTCAAATTTAGCTTTACAGAATTTTTCTTTAACTTGTTTGGTTTTATGTATTTTCTCTTTTTTATACTGGAAATTTTTATTTCTATCTGCCTTCACAGAATTTTGGGGGTATATGTCAACACTAGCTGTGCAATGATTGAAGACAGTTTAAGATTTCTTGTGGTTCTTTTGGTCCACAGAGTATGTCCAGTTAGGATCTACCGTCAAATTACTGATTTTCTGTTCAGAATGTATATTCAACTAAGAATATGCCATTATATTAGTGTGCTTTAGAGTCTCCCAAAATAAATCCCATTTGTGTGGTTAAGCTACCAGCTCAACACGTGGTTAGTTTTATTTGATTAATTTTGCTTTCATATCTTAGAGCCTGCTTTATGTTAATTTGGTTGCATCATTTTATAAAATACATACATGGCTCTAGAGAAGGGATTGGAAAACTGTAGCTTGTAGGCCCGATCTGGCCTGCCACCGGCTTGGTACAGTCCTTGAGCTAAGAATGGTTTCTAGGGGTGCCTGATGGCACAGTCAGTTAAGTGTCCAACTCTTGATTTCCGCTCAGGTGATGATCTCAGGATTGTGAGATCGGGCACCACCATTGGGATGTGCACCCAGCGTGGCGTCTGCTTGAGATTCTCCCTCTCCTCTGCCCCTCTCCCCACTTGCACTTGCATGTGCTCTCTCACTCTCTCTCTCTAAAATAAATGAACAAAATCTTTAAAAAAGAATGGTTTCTACGTTCTCAAATGGTCGTAACATACACATGCGTGCACACGTCTGCACACAGGCACACGCACACAGAAGAGTATGCAGCAGTAACTGTATGTGTCCCCCAGACCCTAAACTGTTTACTGTCTGGCTGCTTACAGACATCCTCTAAGTTCTGTCTCTAATCCTCTCTCATCCTGTCTCTATTCTCTTTCTCTGTTTATTTACTTCTTTAGTTTCTGGTTTATCTTTCTGTTGTTTTTAGTGGAAGCAAACCACCCACACATACATATTCCTGTCCCTTCTTCCATTTACCCCATACACTGTTTCTCTGCCACCTGGCTTTTCTCACTGGCCGCCCCACAGCAGGGCGGATGGGCCCGCCTCACTCTTCACAGTTGCATCACGTTCCGGAGTGTGGATGGACTAAGGTTTATTCAGCTGGTCCTTTCTGGATGTATGTTTGGGTTATTTCCAGTTTTTAATTTTTATAAGTATTGCTGCTTTCAGTGGTGCTGTACTTACATCTTTTTGGGGTTTTGCCAGTGTACCTTTGGGATCATTCCTACAGGTTGCTTTGCTGGGTCATGCAGATTGCTGCGAAACAAGGCATATGTTATTTTGCTTGATGTTGCCCCAGTTCTCTCCACAGGGATTGTGGCATTTTGTGTTTCTGTCAGCAGTGTGTACAGTTAGCTGATGCCCCACAGCCACCTACTGGAGTGTGTTGTCAAATTGGGATTTTGCTAATTTGATAGGTAAGAAATGGTATCTCTGTGTAATTTAAATTTGCATTTCTCTTGGTATGAGCAAATCAAAGGACCAATTACATTTCCTTTTATATGACCTCTGTTCACTTTTCCAGCATTTTTGTGTAGAGGTGCTGGGTCTTTCCCATCTGCTTTGAGAAACTGTATTAGGGACCATAACCTTTGCCTCTAATATAAGTTGCAAATATTTCTCCCATTTGTCACTTTTATTTACTTGTTTTGTGTGCCGTTGTTGTTATGTTCATGTAGCCAGGTTAACCCATTTTTCTTCTCGTTGCTTCTGGCCTCAGAGTCATGGCAAGGAAAGCTTCCCCCAACTCCACATTGTAGAAAAACTCAATCAGGTCCTCGTTTCTATTTTTTTTTTTTTTAACATGAATTCCTGACCCTTTGTGAATTTCTGAACAGAGCACTTTCGGTGTATGCTGTGCTCTGTGATTGGCCACTTGTGTGAATTTAAACTCCAGAAACAGGCCCTTTGCTCACTTCTCCAGCTTGCTTTTATGCATAGATTCCTGACGTCTTAGCATTTGAAGAGACCCCAGTGTTTATTTTCAGGGAGAAGGAATTGAACTCTGAGGAGAAGGAACTTGCTCAACGACCCACAGCTCTGAGCTGGGGACTCTGGCTCCGGCCGGGACGGAAGAGAAGGTTCCTGAGCATCTGCTTCACGTCAGCCGCTGAGCCAGGCACATCGCCTTTGTTTGCTCCCAGGCTGTAGGCCCCATGACTCGCCCCACCTTACAGGGGTGGAAGCTGAAGCAGAGAGGCGTGGTTTGCCCAGGACCGTGCAATTTAGCAACAGGCCCCCTGGGTGTCCGCCTGAGAGCTTGGGCCCTCTCACGAGGGGAGGGAGGCCTCCACCAGCCTCCCCAGGGCCAGTGATGATGTGACATTGAGCCAGGTGCTCTGCTTCTGCCTCCCACCCCCACTGTGGTCTCAAGAGTTCCTTGAGAGTCACATCTCCTTTGTTTCCATGTCCAGGACCACAGGAGGACCCTGTGAATGAATGTCATCTCTTAGGGTGTCTAACAGAGCCAGTGGCAGCAGCTCCCCAAGTGCCTGATGTTGCTGGGAGCTAGAGACCTCAGAGTCCCTACTTTTCAAGCTGTCCTTTTTGTCATAATCCATTTATGTATCCACTCATTCACTTATCCAGCCATCAGTTCAGCACACCTTAGTAATGCTTGTGCTGTGCAGACCCAGTGCTGCCCAAGGGCGACTCAGAAATGCTGGTGCCCGGGAACTCACGGTCCTGTGGGGTAAGCAGGTGACTGAGGGAGCACGGGGTCCCGTGGGTGCCAGAGCAGTGTCTCCACTTGCCTTCCCTCAGGCTTGGGTGCAGAGGAGTGGTGGGGTGAGGCCAGGGGGCTAGTGCACCCCTGTCCTCCTCCTTTCTGAGGTCCAGTGGCACCCAGAGGCAGAGGTTTGCTTGTTGGCAGCCCAGGCCCTTTGTGGTGATGACCAAAAAGCCAGGCCTGGAGAGGGAAGGGACTCCCCCAGGCACACCAGTAAGTCAGCAGCTGGGCCAGAACCGGAGCCCAGCCTGCGCCCAGCCACGTGCACTTCGGAAGTGGCAGGGACGTGAGGAAGGGCAACCTGTGCTTTGGATGAATCAGAGTCAGCCCATAGTTTCCCAGGTTTGTCCAGTGCGCCAAGCAGTTGTCAGATTTCAGGGATGTTGAGTGATTTTCATAACTGAGTATATCATGGTGTGGATTACGTCTCCCACTTTCCCCAAAGCCAAAGCCTTCAGCCAGGTATCTGCGTACCTGACAGAGGCCCCTGGCTGCCAGAAGAGTCCGAGGAGGGCTCCCTTCTGGATCCAGCTAGTTAGGCCCGCGTAGTGCCATCCCATGCCCCTGGGATGGGACATACCAGCTGTCGGTGTAATTAAGGTTGCCATAAAACCCACCAGCTAGACACACAAATGGCTCCTCTGCTCTTTCCCGGGGCAGGAGCAGTTGTGAAGGCGAGTAAATCACGTTCGGCGGCGATCACTTCAAAGGTCAGCCTTCCACTTACAGCAGCGTTATTGGCAGGGATCGCCCGTAACACGGCTTGTTTCCTGGCCATTCAATTTTATGGTGCCCTAATGAATTGGGCCGTTTCCATCCGTTCTCAGGAACATACAGAACAACGGTTTTTGTTCTCCTGGAAAGTTTGTCTTAGGAGGCAGGTGTGATGGTGGGCTCGCGGGTAGTTCCGTAGTGGACAGGCTGAGGGCCCGTGGCACCTTGCTCCTCTTTGGGCTGTCACGCCTCCCCCTGGGAAAAGCTACCTCTGGGCTGTCATCATGAGATAATTTATGTGGAACCCCTGCCCAGTGGCTGCCACTTTTTGGCACTCAGAAGCGGCTAGGGGGGCCCTCTTCTTCCTCTGTCCTTTCCTGGGTCAGTGGGTTTCCCAAGCCCCTGTGGGGATCAAGGTGCTGTGGCTGGAGGGGGGCTGCAGCATGTAGGCTGCCCACGGGAGCTCACGGTCCTACCTACCGGAAAGCTGGGAACTGCCCGGCGCGTGTGGGCGCCCACCAGTGGCCATTCTCTATGAGCTGCTGTAGCGCTGGGTGCTGCTCCGTGCCCCCCCCCCCCCCCCCGCCGGGGAGGACAAGCTGCACGGTGCGCAGGCCACAGCCAGGGACGTAAGTTGGACCGGGCGTACTCTTCTCTTGGTATTTGCTACCCCGGCAGTCTCTGGATTCCCTGCTCCTCACCTGAACGGTGGTGATGGAGAGGGCTTTGGGCGCTGAGGCCCATTGTGGCCTAGGCAAATGGAGGGCTGGGGTGGCTGAAGTGAGGGGTAACTGAAATGGCCCCTGGGATGGGAGGAGCCAGCAAAGAAATTGCTTCAGAGCCATTGACTATGGGGCATTGCTCCCTCCCCTCCCCTCCTTTCCCCTCCCCTCCCCACCAGAGTGGATTCCAGACCCGGTCTTGGGGTGGCACTGTTGTGAGCTGGACTGTTGTGCAAATTCAGGGGAACTGATAGTGGAGACTGTGAAGTCATGCGCCCCCCCCCCCCACCAGGCCCCAGCCTCAGACTGGGCAGGCGGAGCATTTAGCCAGCAGCATCCCCTCTGGGTCCCTCTGGCTGGGGGCATGGAGACGTCCTCCCCATCCACACTCTGTGAGGCTCGGGGCTGAGGAGCAGCCACAGGCCGGCTTTCTGCCCTGTGTTCAGAGGCTTGCAGGGCTGCCCTCTCTCTTCTGCCTCTGGACTGTTCTTCAGGCTTCGGGGGCTCACCCTGAAATCAACTTAGCTAGGGGCTGCTTCTGAAGAGGCTCGGAGAAGAGCAGTCGTTTGTCCCCAGGAAATTATCCCCATATTTATGGAGGTAGGGAGTGGCCAGTAGGAGATTGGGTTGTGGGCCCCAGGGAAGCAGCAGGGATGGGGAGAAGCCCACCACCCTGGTGGTGGGACTTTGAGCAAATCCCTATATCTCTGAGCCTCAGTGTTCCTCATCTGGACAATGGGTCTCAAAACTGCCCAAATTGACTATGTAAAGTGCTGCATGTAATGTGAATTTGAATTATATACATTTGAAAGAGGATGATAGAAAATATATCTGCAAAATTTTTAAGGTTGTGAACTCCAGTTTTTTAAAAAAATTGTCAAGACTTCTTTTTCCCAGCCAGCAGGTGAGGGACCAGAGAACTGTGTTTATGCTGTGGCCACATGGTGGCGCCCTGGGAACTGGTAAACAGGCCAGCCAGGACCTGGAGGAAGGCCTGAGACCGCCTTGTATTGGCCTCTTGCCGAAATACTGCAGTCTAAAGCGTGCGGTCTGTGAGTTCGTGAAGTGGAGTTACTTGTTAGTTCTGATACTGGGACCCGCCCCCAACCTAAACCAGTTGCTTTAGAATGGAAGGTGAATGTGATAAAATGCTCTGGAGAAAATAGAACCGGTTGATAGTTAATCACATTGGTTTACAAGACAGGAAGCTATGAAATATTGGCCGAGATGCTAAGAAGTCAAAGTGTCTTTAAAGCTAATCTGTGTATTGTGGTTCTGGCTTTATGGTCTTCAAGGGCTCTGGCTTTCTGCAGTACAGTTACTATTCCAGAGGGAATAGGCTGGGGTTTTGTGAGCTGTGAATTATATGACATCTTTAGAAGCAAGAGCCTCTCACAAAATATGGCCTGGTATCAGTGGGCATCATTGATGCCCTTTAGGTGCCCTTGGGCAACGGGCCCTTCCCAAAGCTCACTTTCATCAGGCACCAGCTGCTCTCTAGGCGATTGGCGTGATTGGGGAGATTATCACGCCTCCCTGGGTGGCTAATGGATGGTGGCCATGTGTCAGTAGATGTGGGGTGGGCACGCGACAGGGAGGACCGCCTGTGGGGAGGGGCCACCAGTCAAGGCTGTATCTCCTAGCAGCCTAGCACTGCCCTTACTAGACCCACCTACTGTCTGGGCCCTTGGTGGCCCTCCCCGTGGATGCCTGCCCTGTACTCCTGAGGCCCACCAGCATGATGGGTGCCCACTCTTGCAGGTGGTGAGAAGTTACAAGGCGACCATCCAGCAGACCTTGGACATCCTCTTCCTCCAGGAAGGCTCAGAGTTTCTGAGCAGCACAGATGCTTCGAGCCGGGACTCTGCTGACCGTACCATTATTGCCTGGGATTTCCGGAGCTCTGCCAAAATCTCCAACCAGATTTTCCACGTGAGAAACCCTATTTGGCATTGCTTTTCAGTTTGTTTTCAGCTGCAGGATGTAGCCATGTAGCCCTAAGCTGCTGGGATCCCAGGTCACTTCCTGATGGGGATGGTTCAGCAGGCAGGATCTTTAGAGACTGCTCAGGTGCCTGAAATCTCTTGGGTCAGGTAGACAAGTGCAGGTCCAGGCCTGCCTGGAAAGCCTTCCAGAGGTTCCAAATCACAGCACCTCCATGACTGTCCTACTTATCCTCTGCTCAGCATGGCCACCCCGTGGGTGAGGGGTGTGGAGGGGCCATCCATCCAGATCAGTAGAAGATAGCCACACAACCCAAGACACTCCTTCCTTCCCTCTGCCACCCCAGCCAGCCCCCCAGGTTTCCGTCCCACACTCACTCAGTGTGTCTGGCAGGAGCTGTGACCTGGAAGTTCAAGCAGGGCCCCAGGGTTAGACCATCTCTGCTAAAGTCCGAGATTCGCCACTTACAAGCCTGTTACGTAGCCCCTTTGATTCTCATTTTCCTCTTAGGAAATTGAGGAGGAAAATATTCTTTACCTCATAGAGTGCTTCTGAGACTTGAAGGAGATGATGCTTATAAAGGATCTAGTGCCAGGCGCAGGGGTGCTCTACCTATCATCGCCATCACCACCGTCGTCATTAACGTCATCACCGTCACCACCCTCAAATCCAGCGTCTTCACCACTGTCACCACCACCACCACCTCCACCATCACCACCCTCACCATCACTCTGCTCATTTTCACCATCGCCACTACCACCATCTCCATTGCCATCACCTTATAAGATATCAGTTAAGCCATGGCTAATCTTTTTGGTACTCTCCCTGGCGAATTTCAAAATATATATTAGGTGTACATACATACCTTCTCCCCTTCCCTGCCTTTCCTTTTCTCAGAGGATTCTGTGTGACCCTGAGCAAGCCAGCCTCTAGACCTTTACTTCAGCGTGCTAGTGCAGCCCGCTGGGAGGGACAGGCCCGGGGCGGGGTGGGGGGGGGGCCTGCATGGGCCTGTCTGGCCACCCTGGCATTCTGTGTCCCAACAGCCTGTGCAGAAACCAGGGCAAGTGGGTGAGGTGGGTGAAAATGCTGAATGCCCAAGCCCCAGCAGAAAATGCTGAGGGCCAAGCCATTGGCCCTCTTAAAAATCACACCTCCTCACTTTCTGTGCGGTGAGCAGGCGCTCTGCTCGGGAGCAGCATGCTGGGGAGCTTGTTAGCAGGTCACCGTGGCCTCTGTGCCGCTGACGGACACAGTAGCCTGCAGCTGTGTTCCACCTGCTCCCCACTTTGCTCTCTGAGTTTGGGCTCTTTTAGACAGTGTGGCTTTAGGACAACACTTAGAATAAAGGAAGGACAGGTGCCGTTGAGAAGGGAGTTTGTAGGGGTGTTTCCATGTGACCCAGCCTGTCAGACAGTGACAGTTCCTTGCCTTGTGCTTTGAACACTTTGTTCATGCCTTTATCTTCTTGCCTGGCCGTTCACCTCCTCAGTTACTGTGTGTGTGGGCCGCGGGGAGCTGGGGCTTGGCTGGGGCCACCCTGAGGGCTCACCGTGGAGGCGGGAGGCGGGTTTGTAGACTTGTGTCCTGTCACTCTGTAGCAGCGTACCGCAAAATTGGCGGCTTAAACTAACAAATCCACTCTCAGTTCTGGGGGCCGGATGCCTGGTAAGTCTCCCTGGGGTGAAATCAAGGCTCTGCAGGGCCCACTCGTTCTGGCGGCTCTGGGGGAGGGTCTCCCCCTGCTTGTTCACATTGGCCTCTGCAGACCCTCTGCTCTGGCGCCGTGCCGCCTTCTCTGGGTGTCTCATCTCCCGCCTTCCTTTCGTAAGGACACGTGTGATGGCATTTAGGGCAATAATAGGGGGTAATATCCCCACCTCAAGATGCTTAACTTAATGACATCTGCAAAGACAGACACCCCCTCCACACTTTTTGCCATATAAGGTGACATTTATAGGTCCCAGGAATTAGGACAGAGATGTGGTTTGGGGGACCATTTTTCAGTCCACCACTAGGGCCATGAGCCAAGGGATGTTAGAAAGGGCAAGAAAACAGATTACCCTCAGAACCTCCAGAAGGAACACAGCTCTGCTGACACTTTTGCTTTTAGCCCAGTGAGACCCATGTCAGACTTCTGACCTCCAGGACTCTAAGAGAGCAAATGTTTGTAGTTCTAAGCCATGCGGTTGTAGGAAACTCGTACACAGCCGTAAGCCCAGGTTCGGGTTGGACGCAAGGATCCAGGAGTATAGTGCTGGGTGGCATGTTTATCGGAGGCAGACGCGTAGTTGGGAGCCTTTGCCGTCCTCTCTGTGGCCTCACTGTTTCTCAGGAGAGATACACCTGCCCCAGCCTCACCTTGCACCCCCGGGAGCCCGTGTTCCTGGCGCAGACCAACGGCAACTACCTGGCTCTCTTCTCTGCTGTGTGGCCCTACCGGATGAGCAGGAGACGGCGCTACGAAGGGCACAAGGTACTGTGTTCCTGTCCCCGGGTCGAGAGTGCGGCACAGGCCCCCAGAGCCTCCTGCCAGACAGCATCAGCAGTGAACTTGGAGCCCAGAGTGCACAGACCCTCTTTCTGGGTAGAGTCCATGTTCTGTTTCCCAGGTGACCACATGCCATGTGGCCTGGTGTTCACTGAAGGCCCTGGGCCACATCTGGCCCTACCTCCAGGCCCCAGGTGCAGGGGCAGGAAAGGTTTTCCCTGATTCAGTGGCTCACATGGACAGGTCATGGGGGTGGGGGAGGGAAGACAGGACAGAATGGGGGTGGGGGTCATTTCTGCATCTGCCACTCTCCCCATTGAGGCCTGCCTCGCTGGGGCAGAAGGGGCCAGGGGACCCAGTGGCTGTTGGTGAGGCCAGACACTGTCAGCCATGCTAAAGCTGTTCCAGCTGCATTCCACTAAACCGACTTCGTGAAACAAGATCTGTGCCGGGACCCCAGCCGTATGGATGGAGCTCGGGCCTTGGCTTTGGCGATGCTGGGTGGGTGGCCCTGCTCTGAGCCTCAGGCTGCTCCTCTGTAGAGTGGCTGTAATAAGCCCTGCCTCCTGGGCTGCCTGGAGGAGCCGCTGTGGTGTGGCCTGCTCACCCTCTGTGTTGCCCTCTGCAGGTAGAAGGCTACTCGGTGGGCTGCGAGTGCTCCCCAGATGGTGACCTGCTGGTGACGGGCAGTGCTGACGGCCGAGTCCTGCTCTACAGCTTCCGCACTGCCAGCCGGGCGCGCACACTGCAGGGGCATGCCCAGGCTTGTGTTGGCACCACCTTCCACCCTGTGCTGCCCTCTGTCCTCGCCACCTGCTCCTGGGAGGGCGACATTAAGATCTGGCACTGAGCCTCCTCGTGCAGAGCCTTCCGGATGCCAGCCAGGCCCCAGGCTCCCATTCTTCCTTGGGGTGGGTGGGTGTGAGGAAGCACTGAGGTTGCCTCTGATCAAAGCTGGGTAGAGGGTGCCTACACCACCCTCTGAGCCTCAGTTTCCACATCTGTAAAATGGGGACAGAGATCTGTTTGCCTCAGGGTTGTGAGGACCACATTAGTGGAAGTGCCTGGCAGGTTGCTGACGGTACTTAATAAACATGAGTGTTTTGCTATTTCTTAGGTTATTTTAGTGACAAATATGTGTTGGCAGCTTCCTTGCGCCTGCCCCCTCCCAGGCCCTCTGGGGCTCCGAGACAGAGAGACCAGTGGGAGCTTGAGATGGGGCAGCCCCCCTCTGCTGATCCTGACGATGGACCTGACTCCCGGGGCCATGGGGGGCCTGTGAGGACTCTGGGTCTTAGAGCTGCCCTCGGAAACTCAATGTGGGAACATGGCAGTCCCCACAGTGTTGTAGGGCTGCCTCCCTCTCCCCGCCAAGCATGGCCCGGGGAGTCCCACTGCCTGTGGGCTGTGCTCACTGTCCCAGTGAAGAATTGTTGTGCAGAAGGCTCCTGAGGACCCCTGAGGGATTAGGCCAGCAGGGAGACCCAGCCACCCAGGGCTCTGGGCAGGTAGGTGAGCTCTAGCACTGAGTCTCACCAGGCCCATAGTTGAGGGGCCACCGCAAGAGCCCAAGGATCCACTGTAGGTGAGGAACTGCAGGTACCGGGGCAGCCGTGTGTCCCTGTGGCCTTGAAAGGCTTCCTGGTGGAGGCAGACTGTGAGCTGGCGAGGAGGGTATCCCCGGCAGGGAGTCCATGAGGAAGCGCGGAGGACCTGAGGAGGAGGCCCATGGGAGTAGGAGCCATGGGATGCCCATCCTTGCCTCTCCAGAATCTGGGTTCTAGGGCAGGTCTGGGGTCAGCATAGCTGAGACCTCATGAGTCATCTCTCCTCTCTGAGCCTCAGTCTCCCCATCTGTAAGGTGGTGTTAGGACCCTCAGCCTGCAGGCTTGTGTATGGCTCCAAGGAGCTCAAGTCTGTGGCAGGTGTTGACACACCAGGGGTTCCATTCCTGGGAAGGGAACTGGACAGATTGCGAAGGGCATCTGGAGCTTGCAGAGGGTTGCTGCGTAAATATGTTTATTTCAGTATGTCTCACTTGCACAGGGGTCCATGGGTCAGGCGTTCTGGGCAGAGGAAGGGCAGTGCAAAGGCCCTGAGGTGGGGCTTATTCTAAGGGATGACTCCTTTTCTAGCCTTCGTCCTGCCCCCACACCCCACCCCGCAGTCAGTGCGGAGCCTGGCAGGCGGTGGGTGTTGAGTGTATGCAGCACCTGCTGTGCCTGAACTGGCGGGGGGATGGGGGGGCTGGAGCTGAGCACATGGGTGAGGGTGGGGGAGCATGTGCTCTTCAGGCTGGTGAGAGAAGTGACCCCCCCCCCAGGCTCATGCAGGGCGCAGGGTCCCAGTGACTGTATGCTGCCAGGCTGGGTGTTGGCAGAGCTCAGGTTGGGAGCACTTTCTCCTTTTAGGATCAAGAATGGCTGATTTGGTGAAAAGAAAGAGAATCACATCCCATGCTCTGAGGGCCTGGTCCCCTACAGAAGTGGAGACCCCCATGAGGCACTGCCCCTGGCAGAGTGGCCGAGGGAGCGGAGGCTGAGCATACGTCCATTCAGAACATGGCACAGGTGATGGACACTCCTCCCCCACCCCTCGCGTGACTGCCCTGCTGAGCCTCTCGCCCACTCTCTCTCACCCCCCCACCCTCTAAAGGAGTTCCCCTGGTCTGTGTGGGAAGCTCAGTGATCTTAGAAGCCTGCTGTCAGGTCACTTTCTCTGTGAAATGGAGCCTCCCCATATCAGCCGTATCCTTGATAGGCTAATGGCTCCCTCCACGGTGCTCCCATGGGATGGTGCCTCAGGACCTTTGCTCCTGCTGTCCCCCTGCTGGGTCATGATTTCCCCCAGTGCCCCCTGGCTCCCTGCTGTCTCATGTGCTGTGCAGACAGTGGGGCTTCACGGAGCCTCCCCTGACCTCTGTGCCTAACACGCTCCCGTCATTCTCGGTCTTTTACGTAGAGTGCTTAGCTCTGCCTGGATGTTGTCCCGCTCCCCAACACACAGGTGTGCGCAGTGGAGTGTAAACTTCCTGGGATTCCAGGTGCCTGATCCCTGCTGTACGCCTGGCCCCTGGCCCACAGTGGCGTTGGATGAATAACTGCACGTGTGGCCTGTTGGCAGGACACAGGCTTTGGGGTCAGACAAACTTAAACCCTGCCGTCACCTTTCATTGTGTGGCTGCAGTCAAGTGCTGAGCTGCTCAGTGCCTCAGTTTCCCCTTCTATGAAATGAGAATTGGTAGTACCCAGCTTGTGAGGGTTAATGAGGTCGGGCTGTACAGCTCTTGGCAGGACCTGCATACAGTATGCACTCAGGAAACAGCAGCTGGGAGTATTAGTAATAATACTAATACTAGTATCAGACCACTAATTGACGCAGGAGTTTAGACCAGAGGGTGCATTTTGGCCCCATCCTCAGGCCTCATCATGGCAGGCCAAGGATGGATGAGACCCTCTCTTGCCCTTTGGGCCTTGGCCTGAGCCTGGTTCACTCTCACGGCTGAAGCCCCCAGCGACGGGCTGCCTCCTTCCTCTGTTCCCGCTTGTTGCCCCTTCTCAGGGAAGGACTCTGATCGACTAGCTTCTGGTGCACGCTCACTCCGGACCAGGGGTCCTTGGTCAGACATAGCTCTCACTATGGGAGCTGGAGAGGAGAGTGGTGGGACCCACTACAAGTGTTTTTGTAAGGGTGTGTCTCCCCAGATCCAGCCTGAACAGGCCCTCAGCACACGCTTGTCAAATGAATGAGTGATGTATCAATGAATCCAGACACAGGCCAGGAGGAAGGGTTGCCCTTGTCTGTGGTGCAGGGGGACCTGGCTTTCCCAGAGCACCTCTCATCTGCCTGTTCCACTCCAGTTTCCACTGTCCAGCCCCAGATCCTAGAGTCCAGATATCTTGCCGTCTAGTGTAGCCTGAACTGGGTGGTTTTCTGCCTTTCTTGTGTGGAATAACTTCTCAGTGGGAATTTCAACACATGGTTTTCTGATTGCTTTCCCCACTGTGACATGTTACTATTACCACTTTTTTTTTTAAGATTATTTATTTTAGAGAGAGAGCATGAGCGGGAGGGGTAGAGGGAGAGGGAAAGAATCTGAAGCAGTCTCTGGACTGAGCGCAGAGCCCGACACAGGGCTCGATCCCACGACCCTGAGATCCCAACCTGAGCCGAAACCAAGGGTTGGACACTTAACTGACTGTGCCCCCCAGGCACCCCTATTACCACTTTTTTAGTATGAGCACTGTTTACAGACTGCATTAAATGAGGCTTTGGTGTGAGTGCTGGGTGTGGGCAGAGGATGACATCCCTGTCCAGCAGCCGCCCACCCCCTCTCCTGTGCTGAGGCACCCCGGCTGCCTCCAGCCCTGTGGGGTTTGGAGCCGGGAGGCCAGCTCAGGCCCCAAGCCCATCACTCACTTGCTTGGGATGTTGGCAGGTGCTTCGCTTCGCTGAGTCTGCTTCCTCATCTATAAAGTGGGCCTGTAGGAACAAGCAGGGGAGAAGATGCAGAGTAAAACGCTTGCAGATTACGACCCTCTCAGCTTCACTTGGGGCCAACACCATCCAAGTCTCTGTTGGCGAAGTCAACCAGAGCTCTGATCCTCCTGGGGCAGGGGCACATCCAGGGCTCCCCACTCTGGCTGCTTCTTGGCACTCTCCTCTGTGGACTTGATTCCTCAACTTCCTGCCCTGTGGGTGCCAGCTGGCTGCCAGCCCCGCCCCCTTTGTAGGTTATTTTATTGGGAAGAATGGCAGGCGTACCCTGTGCCTTTATCGGTGTCTTTTTCCTAATGCTATCTTCCAAAGAGCCTTCTTCAAGGCTCACTCTGATCCTCTGCGAGGTGTTGGGGAGTTCATCATTTGCAATTTTAAAATAAGGGAGCTAAATTTAGAAAGTGTAGAGCTGGAATGAAAAGAAGTGTGGGCCGTGCCTTCCACCCACCTTCCCGGGGCTGAGTGCTTACCTTTACCCTCACCTGTGGATCTGGGGTACAGGTCTGAAGTCTTCGTGGGAGAAAAGCAGTTTCATGTTGAGGTGAGGCTGTGTGTGCTGCCAGGCGTGGCTGTGGCTCTGTCAAGAGGAGCTGATGCTCGAAGCCCCCTGCTAGGTGGCCCCACCCTGCTGTCCAGCTGAGGGGACTGCGGCCCCCCATGCACTGGGACAGCCAGCTGTCATGGGGACTCCTGGGGATCTCATCCATATCCCTAAGCTCCAGAAGGGGAAACTGGCCCCAGGTCACACAGCCAGCGAGGGGCAGAGGCAGCCCTGTGCTGCCCTGTTGGGGTGAAGAAGTGTGCGTGGGTTGGTAGGAGGGTGGTGGATACATGGCTGGGGGAGGGCAGGGGCTGAAGGAGGGAACCCCATGCTGCGGCCTGGCTGGCTGCCCGGGTAGATGGGGCCAAGAAAGTAGAGGGCAAGGCCTCACCACAGCCCAGAAGTTCCCATCTGGCGGAACATCCTGGGACAGATCCAGAGGGAAACTGGGGGCCCCCTGGCTGAACCCTCAGGCAGGCACATGGAAACATGGAGCCATTTCTGGAACTCCCCAGCTGTCACACATTTGTGCCTTTCCACAAACTGTTCCCTTTGCCTGAAGTGCCCGATGAACTCTTATTCATCCTTCGACACCCAGCATGAGCCTCCTCCTGGAGGCTTGCTTTCTTCCCCCTGGAGCAGTAGGGATCTTGTGCCTCTCTGGATGGCCCTGTGCTCTTGAAGCCTTGAGCCTAAAGTCACACCATCTGCCTCCCTCCTGCTTCCGAGTTCATTGTGGGCAGAGCAAGGACTCCGTGGCCAGCACGGGGCTGGTGCCAGCCGGCCCCATTATCAGGAAGAGGAGGGAAACACCAAGTCCCCACCCAGGGGTTTCTGAGAGAGTCACTGACCAGAGCCACCTGCACTCACGAGTCCCAAGGTCCTGCGGAGCTGGTTTTGAGCCAGGGGGATTCGGGAGAGAACCAGGTTGTTCCAGCTCAGCCCCACAAGAAGTGGTTTGGGACTGCTTTACATAGATCCCATGCCAGCCCCCACTCAAGGTGGTGTCAGCCTGACCCCGCTACTCGAAAGTCATGCGATGGAACTCTAGACACGGCACCCCTTCCCCCCGTGTGGCCAGGTCAGCCCATCTTTGTGGGCTACCTGGCTCTGTAGCCAAAGAAGTCACTGTCCCCACCCAGGCCTGAGCAGAGCCCTCTGGGAACAAGACTCCCTCAGAGCCCTGACTGTGGCTGGTGGCAGGGCATGGCAGGACAGCTCTGTGGTGGTGG
>NW_024425008.1:4013296-4063849 GCF_017311325.1 Ursus maritimus | reverse complement strand
GGGGGGGGGGCAGGCTCCGAGGTGACGATGTGGGAGCTAAAGCCCCGAATCTGAGAGGGCCCTCAGCCCAGGCTGCAAAGCCCTCAGGGTCCCCAACCCTCTACCCAGGGCCCAGCATTCTGATCCCATTGACCCTGAGGAGCTCGAGCCAGGCAGGACTTTGGTCACTTAGAGGCGGGAAAGCCGAGGCCAGGAAGAGGGACCCACCACCCCCCTTCACGCAGCTGATGTGAGGCTGAGATTCGGGTTCCCCTCTGGGAACACCTCTGAGTGCTGGGTGCCAGGGGCCATGTGTTTCTCCCTGCACATCCCCAGTTGCTCCCCAGCTCATTCAGTGTCGCTTCCTGTCTGCCAAGGAGGAACTGGGCCCCCAGAGGGGAGCCGACTGCCAAGCCTCTCCCAATTCCCTCTGGCTCGAGGAGACTGCTTCCTGGAGCATATCTCCTGGGGAGGGTGGTTGGGCTGGCCCTGGGCTCTCCTGCAGAGGCAGGTCAAGTGCAGGAATGCTGGGAGCCAATGCTGATGCTCGCCCTTCTTGGGGTCCGCGGGCAAGAGACAGACCCACCCTGGGTCTACACGGAGCCGGGTGAGCCAGGGCACTTCAAGGCCTGAACCCAGACCGGCTAGTCTTGGGCAGGAAGGGCCCAGGCCCTTGGAGGGAGCAGACATAAAGCCCCGTGAGGAGGGGCCTCCACCCTCGGCCTTGCAGAACCCCACAAGTAGATTTTCAAGGACATTGCTGAGCGTGCGTCTGAGATAACCAGGCTCACGAAGAAAGGTGGCAGCAAGGGCAGGGACCAAGAGAGACATATGAAGGTAGTGCCAGACACAGTCTGAACTGGTTGTGCCCACGTGTTTAAGGAAATAAAAGGCAAGCTAGAAAAGATCTCCAGGGAACAGGACACAATGAAAGTGGCAGCTTAGGTTTGCGAGACAAACAGAACATCTAGGAATGGAAAAATGAATGGAAAACTACAAACCTGGTGGCTGTGTTTGGTGGCCACGTGGACAAAGCAGAGAGAACTTGTGAAATGGAAGGCAGATCATGTGGGCTGAGCTGGGTGAGCCCCAAGTGCAGGACACGCAAGAGGGAGGGCAGCAGGCACAGAGGGTGCAGTGAGAGGGGCTGCCGGGGCTCTAAGGCAGTCCCAGGAAGAGAGAGGGAACAAAATTGTTTTAAAAGTTGAGAATTTTCCAAAACTGATGAAATACACCAATCCACAGATACAACACACCCTGTGAATTCCCGGGAAGGATAAATGCCTCAGGGAGACAGCAGACGACCAGAGGGACGATCCGAAGGGGCTGGAGAGCAGAAGGGCAGATCACCGTCGGAGGAATGGCTCCCCATGGACTGATGGATGGACGGATGGGCATCCCCACACTAACAGGAGGCCCGGGACATCTGTGTGTGTGTGTCCAGGGGGTGGGGTGGGAAAGAGACCCCCCCGGGCTACCTCCCTCCGAAATGAGAACACCCTTCAAAATGGGGCCAAACACGTTTCAGAGAAATGAGAGCTGCTCTGAAGGAGAGCCTCAGGAATCTCCAGGCAGAGGCCAAGTCTGAGACTGAGAAGGGCGGGGGGGGCAGGGGGAGCAGGAATAGGGGTGTGGCTTCCTAGGCACGCCCTAGAAAGGGCAAGAACGCCTAGTTGTTGAGACAGTGCAAGTGCCTGGATGCTGCACAAGGTGCTGGTGGGGAGGGACGGGGTGGGGGGGCAGCCAGGGCCACATGTCCGTGCCATCAAAAGGCAGTGGGGAGAAGAAACAACCCGGAGCCAAGTTCTTTCCACCGATGTCTTTTATTAATGAACGGAAGTACAGTACTAACTGAGACAGGGCATGCATCGCAGACAACAGGAAAGCAAGCCACAGAAACTGGGAGTCGGAGGGCCTCATTACGTCTGAGGTAGAGCGAGGTGGTGCCGGGGAGCGGGACACTGGGGGACGAGCACCGGCCCCACTCGGGACTGCGGACCACGGGAGAGCTGGGGTGGTGTATCGGTCACACGGCGAAAACAGTTTAAAAACATTTCACATCCCTCCACCCATTCCACTTCCCCTCTTCGTGGACAGAGCTTCGGGTTCCCTTGTCACCGGCTCACTGGGGGGCGTCTCCACAAGACACCGTCCTTCCCCTCCAAGGGGCAGGCCCCACTTGTCCTCCCCGAAAAATAAAGGAGCTTTGTGTTGAAAACGCCAAGGCTGCCGTCCAGGGAGCTGGAGGCCAAGTGCGTTAAGAAAGACCCTTTTTCTCTATAAAAATAGTTTCACTTTATAAAAGGGGGGAATGCTCATCTCAGGTGGGGAAGGATGTTGGGGTGTGAAAAACGTTCCACCGTGGTGGGGCTGGGATGGACAAGATGGTGTGGGGAGGGGTCCTCCTCTCAGGCTCGACTGGGTTGGGTGGAAGAGAGGGTCCTGGGTGGCGGGGGCTGGGGAGGACGGGTGTCTGGGGAGAGGCGAGCTGTGCCCTCGGGGCCCAGGTGGGGCGGGTGGGTGATGGCCCCGTGGCCGCGGCCTGCAGGCAGGTGCTCAGTTGAGCAAGGTTCCGTAGAGCTGGGCTTTCGTGAGGCTGTCCTTGCGGCTGAGCCCCGAGCCACCAGTCCGCTGGAAGGCTGGCTGGGGGCTGAGGCGGGCAGAGGGGTGCATTTCCGGGGAGGCCTCCATGGAGCTGGGCTCCAAGGACTCCCTGGAACTGTGAGGGCTGTGCTCGGGCTCGGGGCTGCCGCCCGCCCCGCACAGCTGCACCCCAAGCCTCTCCGCGTCCCCCTGGCTGGGTGCGTAGCCAGGCAGCGGGTCGGCCGCACGGCCGGGGCTCAGGCTCAGGTCGCCACCGGCCCGGAGAAAGCGGGGCTCTGCCAGGTGGCCCTGGGAGAGGTCGTCACCCTCCGAGAAGCTGTCGGCCTTGTAGGTGGCATAGAGGGGGCTGGCGCGGCCCTCGGCCTTCTTGCCCGGGCTGCCCCCGCTGCCGTAGTAGCGTTCCGAGAAGCTGCAGGGTGAGGTGCGGCCGGCGGTGGTGGCGGGGTAGGAGTAGGCGCCAATGTCCTCCACGCTCAGGGGCCGCCACTGGCCCCGCGCGTCCTCCCCAGGGAGCCGGGCCGTCCCCGGCTTGGCCCGCAGGCTCCACAGGTTTGGGGGCATCAGGGCCTGCTGGGGGCCTGGGGAAGCCGGGAAGCGGAAGGGCTCGGCTGGGTACGGAGACATGGTCCGCGCAAACCCCGGGGCCACCTCGGCCTCAAGCGGCGCAGCCACGCTGGCCGTGGCCTTGGCGAAGCGCGGGCTGCCCTCATAGGCAGTGGCGGGAGGCTTGCGGTCGAAGAGCTCGTCGCGGCTGTTCAGGTAGATGGCCTGCTGCGAGGCAGTGAGCGTGCTGGCCTGGGCATGCTCCTTCTCCTCCGATGTGGCGCTGAAGCTGGAGTAGGAGCTGGACGTGGGCAGTGAGCCCGCGTAGCCTGGGAAGGCCTCATGCCGGAAGCCTGCGGGGAAGGCGGCGGCCTCGGCCTCCTCCTCCTCCTCGCTCGCGCTGTCGGTGGAGTTCTGGGCCCGCAGGAAGCCCACGTCGGTCACGGGCGCATCCACGCTGGGCCGCCGGGTGCGCCGCCGCTCCTCGGGGCAGTAGAGGGCTGTGTCGCTGCAGTAGATGTCCCCCTTGTAGGGGGGCCGGGGGCCCTGCTTCTCCACCCCATCCCGGAAGGCCAGGTCACGGGCTGAGGCATCAGACAGGCGGGAGGACAGGCTGGTGGGGTCAGGCTTCTCCAGCACCTTGGCAATGACACAGGTGGGGACGCTGTCGGCATAGGCCGGGTGGCAGAGTGGGGAGGGCAGGCTGCAGCCATGCTTCTCCATGTGCAGGCTCACGCGCTCCTGGAAGTCGGAGGGCAGCTGGAACGGGTCAGGTGGGGGGGGGGGAGGGGGGGGACAGGGGTAGCAGTCAGCCCAGCACCTGCAGCCATGACCGTGACCCACAGATGCACAGACGGAAGAAGAGGGACCTGCCCAGGGCTTCTCAAACTGCATCGGCTTCGAGCCAGCCCCTAGGACTCTGTATGCCACAAGCTCTGGAGATTTGCCCAGGAGCCCTGGTCACCTCTGTCTCCCCAGCCTGCGACAGCTGGGCTCTGAAGAGCGCAGAGGGTGGAAACAGGGTCTGACTTGGGCCCTTCTCAGGGCTGCAGCCCCCTCATTTCCTCCCACCCTGGGGCTTTCTTGCTCTCCCAGCCCCAAGGTCTGTCGGGGGCACCCCTGCTGGGTCATGAGGCCTGGGTGCTTCTGAACAAGACAGACTGAGATGCAACACAGATTCAGGGCCAGGACCAGGCATCCAGCGGTTTCTGCACGAGCACCTGGTGCCTCATGGGGTCGTCTTGCTACTGTTTGATCTATTTTGTGAGTGTCTCAGGTATGGCCCAGGCCCAGGGAAGAGGGAACATGGCCCAAGGCCTGGGTGAGGGCAATGTGTGGAGCTGGGACAGCCTGGCAGGGGTGGGGGGCCCTGCAGTCTTGGCTGAGTCACTCCCATGTGAAGCCAGTTTTCTTGTCTCTGAAATGGGCACTGTCAGTAATTGTGTCCAAACCAAACCAAAGGGTTTCTGTGAGGCTCACATGGGGTCACTCTGCCCCATCAGTGCTCAGTGGACAGGGGGCTTGGAGCAGGGACAAGGAGCAGCCCCCAGAGGAAACCAAGGGGAATGGGCAGGTGGTCCCAGCTGGGTGACTAGGTGTGCGTGGGGGGCGGCCCCTCCACCATATTCAGAAAGGCCAGGATACTTGTAGGAGTGAGGAGGGACGGGGGGCTCAGGCTCACCCAGCACCTTCCCCTCAAAGGGGAGAAGTGGCCTTAGGGTGGGACCTGTAGAAAAGGAGCCCCAAGTAGTCCTGGGTGTGCGGGCTGGCCTAGCGGGGGCGGGGCTGGTGTTACCTCGGACACCTTATGGACCCTGCCGTAGGTCTGGCCGCACTGCAGCAGCTGGGCCGCCAGATTGCAGTCCTTCCTATAGAGCTCCTAAAAGATAAGAGAAGGCGCTCGGTGCAGGCTCGCCCCTCGCCAAGGACCCTGCCACCCGGAGCCCAGTGGCCAACACAGAGACCAGGTGTGGTGGGAGCCGGCTGTGCAGCTGGCAGGGCAAGGACCCTCTCTGGGCCTCACGCTCTCGCCTGCAGCAGAAGGTGACCAGAGAGGGCCCTGCCAGGCCCTTCTGCTGCCGCCCCAGGTGGGAACCTCCCACAAGGTGGGGGCAGTGGCGGAAGAAAGGCCTCCCAGAGGCCCCCGGTGCGGCGAGCCTGCCTGGTCTTCCTGTTCCCCCATCTCAGTGCGGAGGGCCGGCACCAGCGAGTGAGAAGGAATGTGCCCGCAGCGCCTGCCTCCCGCATCTCAGGCTGGCTTCGCACACCCCCCTCCTGAAGTGTGGCCTGCATATGGGGGTGGCTGTGGGGCTGGGTGAGGGCAGGGCGAGGTGGGGCAGAGGGCCTGTGTGACGCAAGGGCCGGGCAGGGACTGGCTCAGCCTCCTGAGCTGAAAACAGATGCAAACAGTAGGACTTGAGAGGATTCGCTTTCGTCTTTGGAAAATCTCTGTTGCATGTGCCTGTGGTTGGGCCTTTCACTCCTGTCTCCCTCCCCAGGGGTCCTCCACCGTGAGGGCTCTGACAGTGAGGAATCTGGGGTCCAGCAATGGGCCCCGAGATCTCCCCGCTCCCCCAGTCTCAGCTCAACCAGGACCAGGTGTCCTGCAGCTTAGACAGGCTACGGAGGGCGCGGGCCCCGCTGCCCCTCACCCCCGGCCCCCGTTCCTGGAGGCTCCCCCACCTCCACCGTCCGTGCTGAGGCTTGAGCCCCTGACTTGCCCTGCCAAGTGGAGAGACACTGGGTCCCCAGCCTCCTCAATGTCTCCTCGAGCCCCCGGGAAGGGCACAGTGGGCCGAGAGCTGAGAACGGACCCCCCCCCCCAGGAGGCCCTAGACTGGCTGCCCCTGGCCTCAGAGGGCTGTGAGGACTGGCTGGCCAGCCCAGATCTGCCATGCATCCCTCATCCCTTGCAGACTTCCAGCAAGGCCCTGGGCCCTGGGTGGGGCCTCCCTCTCCTCTGCCTGCACTCCTTGGCTATCTCACCGCATCTGTACGCTGACGGATGCGTGCAACTCCAGACCCTGCCGTCTGGGCATGCCCTGCAGCTGTCCGGTGCCCCGTCCAGCCCCACTCCTGCTCCTCCCCAGGCACCCCCCCACCCCGGAGACAGCAGGTCACTTCTTTCCTTCAGGCTCTGAACGCTGCTGCAGTTGGGCTGGACCCTTCTCTTCCCCCATACCCCACGTCCAAAATCCCCGTTAATGCCGTGGGTTCCATCTTGTAACCAGAGCCAGAACCTGAGCCCTTGTCCCCACTCCATGGGCATCGTCCTGGCTGAGCCACTGTCAGCCTGGACTGTAGCCACAGCCACCTGGAGCCTCCCACTGTGGCCCTTGTCCCGTCTGTTCTCAGTGAGCCCAGAAAAGTGTAGGTGCAGTCATGTTAGTCCTCTGTTCAAGAATCTTCCGTGGCTCCCTATTTCATTCAGAATAAAACCCAGATTCCTAGAGGAGCCTGCACCATGTGGCCTCCTGTTCTGTGTCTGACCTCAGACCCTGGGCTCCCCCTGCCCCCAGGAGTCCCCTCTGGCCCATCTGTTCTTGTAGGCCCTCCTCTGCCACTCTGGTTCTTTCCACTGGAAGGAAGGCTCTTCCCCAGGTGCCCGTGGCCAGCTCTCTGGCCGCCTCCACGTCTTGATCTAGCAGCCTCTTCCAGAAGCACCCGAATGACTCCCCAGCACTGTTGGCTGTGTTGTTCTTCCCTGCAGTATTCAGTACTTGTAACATGCTACATGGTTTGCCTATCTTGTTCACTGTCTTCCCCGCTCAGGTGTAAACTCCACCTGGGCAAGGAAGGTTTTTACCTGTGTCGTTCACACCATATTCTCACAGCTTCGGAGGGCCTCGCAAGAAGCAGATGCTCATTAGTGAATGTGTGGTCAGCTGTCGGGGTCCTTGGGGGTGGGGCTGGGCCCATCTCATGGGGCCCTTGAAATCAGAGCAGCCACATGGCTCTGATGCCCACGGGGGCTGGCTAGGGAGGAATCCTAAGTAAGCATGCCCCAAACCCGGGGTCAGGAAGCACCGCCCTGAATGGGGTAATGTGGCCCAGTGGTTGCTACCTTATGCTGTTTCCTTCCAGCAGAGGGTCTTCCTGAACACCCGTGGCAGCGTATCTGTGCTGAGGTAGCCCTGTCCTCCCCCCACTGCCAAGTACTCGAGGCCCCGACTGCCCTGTCCTTCCACCTTGCCTGAGCCAGCTTCTGAAGCCTGGAGGCCACAGGGCCTGGGCCTGGGCCCCCAGGGCCACAGTGGTGCAACACTCACGTTGTCCTCCGACAGCTTGTCGATGGTCACCTTGGCCTCCAGCAGGTGGCTGTTGAGGGCAACAATCTCGTGGCTCAATGCTCGCTTCTCTTCCTCATAGTGTTGGCCCTGGGGCGAGGGGCGGGGTATGGGAAGGAGCCTGTCAGTGGTCAGCCAAGGCCTGGGCCTCAAGCCCAGTTGCTACATAGGCCTCCCAGGTGCCCTCTTACAGTCGGTAACGATGAGGTGTTTGCAAGGCCAAGGAAGGTGGGGGTAGGAGCTCAGACCACCAGGTTCAAATCCACCTGTGCTCCATCGCTGACAAGCCAGGGGCCTTGGGCATGTCACTGCCTCCCTTAGCCCCTTGTGCACCCACACTACGGGGACAGTAATGCCCTGCCTCCTGCGTCTGCGGGGAGTCTGCACGCAACACAGATCCTGGCCCCTGTCCCTGCACCCCAACCCGCCTTCCTTGAACCTTTCCTCTCTCAGCCTCCAACTGAGCTCAGAAAGGCAAGGGCCCCTGTCCAGGGTCCCAAGCTGAGCTGTCTCTGCTCTGACAGCGCTCTAAGACAGCAGGCGTTGAACACCCATTTGTGATTTTCAGAAACAAAACAAGCCTGTAACCTACTGGAAGGAGAGGGAACTCCTCTCAGTGAACCCACCCGGCCCCTCCCTGACACAGGAGGCCATACAGGACCAGGAGGCCTCCACCACGTCCCTGCTCTTCCAAACTGAGGTCGCGACAGCCCGATCAACACAAAAAAGAGGCAGCACTTGCAGACGGGGTGAGGGTCTCCTGGAGGGTCTCCGCTGGCGTGGGGCCGGGTGCAGCACTTTCTCCTTTATTCTTCACCATGAGACCACGTGTTCCCACGAGAAACACAGTTGGGCTCGAATATCATTCTGTCTTACTCGGGGCCTGAACTCAGGTCTCTGTCTGACCAGGTCTGGGTCTCCAGGCTAACCGCTAAAGCAGGGTCACTGTCCCCTGCTCATGTCCTTCCCACAGCCCTGCTCACACAGGCCGAGAGCTTATTCCTTGCTGTGGAGGCTCACGGGGCAACCTGGAACCCTATGACTTCCTAGTCCTGAGAGCACCCACTGTTCACTGCAGAAAGGGGTGGGACTAGCCCAGCCCCCCAAGGCAGGGGTAGGCCAGGAAACAAGGCCTGTGACCAGCTCCTGCACAGGCAAGGGGATGAGAGCCAGGCAGGTGGCTCACCACTGGGGTGCCAGGGCAGGCGCGTGGGGTGGGGCCGGGGGGCAGGGGGCAGTGGCCCTCACCATGCGGTACAGCTTGTCTTCCAGCTCCTGGTTGATCCTCTGCAGCGCCATGTAGTTGCTCTGAATCCTGGAACAACGGGGTGGCTGCGGTGCCAGGCCCGACCCCCCCACCCCGTCACCCCGACAGCCACCCCTGTGGGCTGGTCAGGGCAGGGCTGAACACTGGCCGCCTGAGCCCGCCTACTGGTTCCACCCTGGTCTCCCTGCTCCTCTGCACACAGCAAAAAACTAACGTGTAGAGGTGTTTCCTGGGCCAGGGTGGAGGACCCCCTGGAGATGGAAAGGGAAGGAAGGCCTGTACTCACAAGCGACCGTCCAGTCCTCCGAAGAAGGGGGAAGGCGGGAGCAGGTATTGGGTGGGAATCAGGAGCCGTGTGCCCACTACTGCACATAGTGTGATGGTGGAAGGGGACTGGGGACAGTGTGCATCCTCTTGACAACCTGCCTGTAGTGTCACTGTGCGCCCCCGCCCAGTCTCACCAATGGGGAAACAGGCTGGAGGTGCTTCAAGCAGTAAGTGGCAGAGGTGAGACCTTAACTGAGGTCTGACTGCATGGCCTAAGCTTGGTTCCCACACAACCAGACGGGGGAGGAGGCCGTTGAGGGAGGGACAAACAGCCCTCCTGGCAAATCTGCCCCGTGGCAGCACTGGCCTCCGCACTATCGCTGTTTAAAACAATCCGAGCCAACGGCAAACTCTGCGTTCTCTTTGCCATCTTCCTAAAGGCTGGAAAGTGTGTAATACATTTTAGGAAAATGTCTTCAACCTGCAGAACCGCGGTTTTAGAAAAGTTTGGCTTCTAAGGGAGTAACTACTCAGGGTCCAGCACACCTTGCCCAACACTTCACTTGCTGCCATGCCGCTCAAGGGAACGGTCCCCAAACACTGGTTCATCTCCAGGGCCAGACACCACTTTTCCTATCAGAGACCCAGGGGATGGTGGCTGGGGTCCCGGTGGGCCAGGAGGGGTCTGGACGTGCACGTGTGTCATGCTGCTGTCCCACCGAGAATATAGGAGAGATATGAACAGAAGTTGGAGAGGTGCCTGGGAAAAGCCTGTCCTGGCAGTAGCTAGACCCGGGGTCAAATCCCGACTCAGCCGCTCTTACCACAAAGTGCGACTTTGGAAAAGGAGCTTGCCCTCCCTGAGTCCCGAGCTTGGCATCCACAGCTCAGGAGCAGGCAGGGTTCCCCGGGGCTTCAGATCCCGGGCCCCGCCCCCCGCAGCCAGGCCCCGCCCCCGCGCGAACGGGCCCCGCCTCCGTACCTGCGCAGCTTCTCCGTGACCTTCTCGAGCTCCTCCTGCGCGCGCCGCAGCTCGATCTCCAGGTAGTGGCGCGTGGAGTCGAACTCGGTCTCGAGCTTCTCGAGCTTGTGCGTGGTGTAGGACAGCCGCTTGCGCAGCTCGCCCTTCTGCTCCTGCAGCGCGCTGCAACGACACGCGGCGGCGGGCCGGGCCGCGGCGCTGAGCGCGGGAAACTGAGCCCCAGCGGGCCAGCCGCGGCGCCGTGGGTGCGCCCCGTGTGCGCCCGGCCGCACGAACACACGCGAGTGCGCACGCACGCGCACACCGGACACCCCTCCCCGGGCGGCACCCAGCCCCTCGGGGGTTCTGAGTCGGTCTGGCCCCGTGGCTCCTTCAGCTTCCAGCGGCGCCCCGCCCTAAGTAAATCCCTGCGCCGCCCCCCCCCCCGGGAGGAGAGACGTTGACCCCCGAACCTGGCGAGTGTTGGGGCGGCTTTAAGGACCCTGGTGTGAGGAGCGCTCATCAGCCCCCAGGCTCCCCCTGGATGGCACAGCCTGCAGGGGCCCCCACTTTGGCTCCTCCACGGCGCCGGGTGGGGGAGCTGAGGGCCAGCAGCCGCAGTGCCACACTGTAGACCAAGCCTCCCCTCCCCTAACTGGTCGTGCGGCCCCAGGCTGTGTGACCTCCGCGCCTGGGAGAGGATGCGCTGTGCGCCCCGTGCCCAGGCAGGCCCCGCCACGGTGGCCAGCTGGCTGCACACAACTTCGGAAACCCCGCACAGTCCTGGCCTGCTCGCGTCCCCCTTCCTCCAGAAAGCCTTCCAGCGCCCCAGCCCCAGTTCTTGAGGCTCCATTTTCTCCACAGACTTTGGGCTCCTCTAGCACACCGGGGCACTGAGCCCCCAGCCCAGGAAACAGAGACACAGGATACTGGCCCACTGACGGCATGCCCTGCAATTCCACAGTCCGGCGAAAGGCAGGAGGGGCAAGTATGGTGGCCGTGAACTTCACCGGAGCAAAGCCACACCCTCCTGCGGGCCGCCACCCCGCACCAGAGTGCCGCCTGGGGATACTTCTAAAAACGCACTGATCTACGCATGCCTCCCTTTACAGGCTGAGCGCAGGGTCGGGGCTGCTGGCGAACAGTGGGGCCCAGAGGGCTGACTTCCTGCAGGCCAGGGGCTGCTGGCGGAGGGTGCCCAGCACCGGGTGTGTCTGCTGGGTGTCAGGCTTGGGTGGAGCTGGGATTCCGGCTCTGTTCAGCGCTCTACGCATGCGCTTTCCCCCATCCCCTTCCCCCGCCCCGGGCTCCAGTAACAGCGAAGCCCACCCAGGGTGGTGCAGCCCACAGGTGAACTCCAGGCTGGCATCACGGCGTGGGCAGGGCCTGTGCTGTCACATAGACTTGCATCTGGTCCCCGCCAGCATGGGACTCCAGGCTGCCCACGATCCGTTCAGGCCTCAGCTTCCCCGTGGAAGGACTGGACCGCCCCCATCTTGCCCTGTGGTCACAGAGCCCAGGTTCTGAGAAAAATTCTGCCCAGAGAGGGGCCCAGGTCCGAGGTGGGGGAGGGCGGCAGGTGGGCCCACTGTTTGCTGGAACAAGTGCACAACCCCAGGGGGCAATCTGGAGCCAACACCCTTTTAAACGGTCATTTCTGGTGCGTTTGCTGTGGGCCCAGGGAAGCGGGAGCAGAGACAGTGCCTGCTGCAGACTGTTGCATGGGAGGGGAGGAGAGTCCCAGGCATCGCGCTGAAAACCTGGCGGGAGGCCGGGCGTGGGAACTCTGACTCGGCCTGGAGGTGTGGTGGGACCTGGAGCAAGAGCCCGACTTCTCAAGACCTCCGAGACCCACACGGGAGTGAGGGACGAGGACGCGGGCCGTCTCCTTCAGCCTCCGGCCCAGTGTGTAAGCCACGCATGTTACCACGGGCGCACAGCCAGCAGATTGCAATCAAATATTCCTGGATTCCTGCCCACGTCCACGTTTTCTTTTAAATAAATAAAATAAAAAGTTGCCTACGTTTAAGAAACCTCAGAGAAGGGCGGGGCCGTCCCCATGGGGGTCAGACTCCAAGGAAGGTGCAGCGTGTTAATCCAGGAGAGCCCTATGGCACAGTGCCCACGGCTGCCCACGCAGGTCTGGCTGCCTCTCCAAGCAGCATGCCTGACTGCCCCACCCTGCAGCTACAGATCCCAGATGGTCCTCGGCCCCCCGCTTTTCTCCCCAGTGGGGTGGCGAGCTGCTTAGCTTCTTAGGGACTCTCCCATGTCAGCCAAGGCCCCCCCACCCCCGCAGGCAGCGTCGGGGGGTGGGGGTGGGGCAGCAGCCCCTGAAGTCGGTTGTCCGGTGGGGGCTACAGGTCTACCCACAGCTCTCTGGCAATGTACAGGTGGGGTCTGCACCTGCAGGAAGAGGCGACAGCATCGTCCATCCACTCGTGTGGCCACCTGAGTGGCCACCCCCTGCCACCCAGAGCCAGTGACCATTCCTCCCGACTGTGGTCACCCACCGCAGCTGCAGCACGGACCCTGCCACCACGCAGACTGCCCAGTCCTGATGTGACCCAGCCACAGGTCCACCCATACCAGGCCGTCCTTCCTTCCTCTCCAGCCCCGCCCCACCCCGTTCCTGGGCCCTTGCAGCGGCCCCCACCCGGTGGAGACGTGCACACACAACAGGTTCCGCCGTGAGACAGCGTACGACAGGGCCACGAGGTGGGCACCTGGTCAAGGCCTCCCCCTCACCCGGCGACCGCTTCACCAAGCTGGCCGTTCCAAGCCTTGCGGCACCCAGCGGCCTTCCAGACATACCGGGCAGCTCTGTCCTACTGACCCTCAGACACTCCTCTCACCCACCCCCCGACCCCTGCCCTGGCCAGGCCTGGGACCACAGCACCCCCAGGCCTTGACTGCCACCGCTTGTGGCCCCCCAGACACACCTCTGACCCCTCAGTCACAGCAGAGGCCCAGGCCCACCACCGGAGCCCACATCGTCTCTCCCCGTCTCTGCCCCCCGGGCTCCGTCCAGTCTGCAGACCCCTCGGCTTTGCCCAGGCTGATCACCAGGGCCCTGTTTGCACCCAGCCCCTCCCTGTACATCTCAGGCTGAATTTCCTCCCCGCCCCGCCACATGCGAGGCATCCCCCAGGCTTCCATCTCCAGCCTGGGTCTCTCTCTGGTCCACCTCTTCCCCGCCCCCCCACGTCCAGCCATCCAGTGGCCTCTCCGCCCCACGGCCCACGGACACCTCACACTCTGTGATTCAATGCTGCCCCCTCCCTGCCCTCTGCAGTCCCCGCCCCCGAGAAGGGCACAGCTACCCTCAGTCCCCAGTCAGACTCCAAGAGGCCGTGGTGACTCTCCTTGCCCCTTGCCCCTCACAGCCGGTCACCGAGTCCTGGTGATCAGCTACTCAGAAATTTTGGACATGTCCCCTCCTCGTCCTGGTCCAGGGAGGTCCCGGGCTGGGCATCCTGGGGTCTGCGGTCACCTGGGTGGTGCCACCATCGCTGCCAGTGCTGCCCGTGCTGCCCCCTCCCTGGGCTTCGACCCGAGCCCTGCCTGACCTCCGCCTCGGTCTCCGTATCTGTAAAGCGGGGATGTGTGCACACACGTGGGGCGCTAGGGCCGTCGTGTGGTCCGTGCCCTGCCCCGGCTCACCAGAGCCCCCGAGAGATGATGCCAGAGGCAAGTGCTGTGTGGACGTAGGGCTTCCGGGCTCCTAGGAATCTGGGGGGATCGCTTGGGGCCCAGGGCCTCTGCTTCCCCCTGAGCGAGGAGTCGACTTAGGACGCTCTAGCGTCTGGAAACAGCCCCTTAACAGAAGCACAGGGAGGGTGTGGGAGTCCTCTGTGAGCAGCCCAGCCCGTGCCAGGCCCTCTGGTAAGAGCCACGCTCCCGGGTCGGGCGCTCAGGAAACCCGACTCAGACTGTAGACGGGTGAAGTCACCTTGCTTTGCCCTGTTCTTGGTGAATCGAATCAGGACGTGCACCTAACCTGATGGGTGTGGGGGGGGTGAGGGGGTGTTTTCCAGTTCCTTCTGGCCCATGGGAAGCCCCTGGAAGCATGTTCCCGGCTCTCAGAGAAGAGTGATGAGCTCAGGAGTGCAATCCCCCCTGACTTCCACCAGCAGCTCTCCCTGGACACTCAGGGGAGGCTTGAGCCCCAGGACAGAGCCCGCAGCTAGGGCCAGGGGGTGCGGGCTGTGGGGCCTCGAGGGCCTTGCCTCTGAGATGGATGGCACAGGAAGGTGTGGCAAGGACGTGCTGGTGGCCCAATGCCCTTCCCCCTCTGTCTCGGGCGAGTTGACGCAGACACGGGAGGGATGTCTGGGGACAGACGCAGAGACACCAAGGAACCGGGGAGACAACAGGTATGTTACCTGTCCCAGAGCGAGGGCGAGGACCTGGCCAGTCGGCCCTGCAGGATGCGGGGCTGCCCAAGGCACGAGGGCACCCAGGGGCTGCGCAGCCTGTGGGCGAAGAGGACAGAGCTGCTCAGCGTGGGGGTGGGGCTGCAGGCCATGGGCACAGACAGAGAGAGAGGTGTGGAACCTCCCCCCACGGGCAGCAGGACTCCTTATGGTCAGCAAGGTGTTGGGGTGCGGGTGGGGGAACGGGGGGGGGGCCCAGCCGGTGCACCTGCCAGCTCTGGCTGCCTAAACCCAGTGGCGGCACTGCATCCCACCTGCCGTGGTCTCAGCCTCAGAGAAGAGTCGTGGGAGCAGAATCCCATTGGTTGGAGATCCCAGGAGGCAAGGAGCATGGAGGGACAGCGTGACGCCAGGCCTCACCTGTGCTGGGCACTGAGATGGGCTCACGCGTCTAGACAGGGGAGGGGTGTCCTGGGGGCTGAGGGACCTGGCAGGAGTTAGGGGTCCAGGTCAGGGCCCACTTGACCCTCCCTGGGACCCCTTCTCATCCAACTGTCTGTGGCCTGTTGGGGCTGTGCAGTGGGTGGGCCGGAGGGGAGCGGGTTCAGCTGGATGGATGCGGGAGGGGACCCAGGTCTGCCCTGCCCTTCTTCGGTACCAGTCTCTCCAGGGACACTCTGGTGGCCTCACCGGCCCCAGAGCCAGAGTGGAGATCTGAGGAGAGGATGCAGCCCTGGAAACCAGGCTTCCAAAAAACACTAGAGACACGGGTGTTGAGAGAGCAGCATAATCCCATTTAAAAAGATCTGTATACCGACAGCCACAAAGGGTAAGGTAGGGAAGGAAGAGTTAATGTTGCCATGGGTGGGTGGTGGGGTTCTGGGTAATCTGAAAATTTTCTTCTATACTTTCCTAGATTTGTCATATTTCCTATAGTGATGAGAAATCAGAAGAAAAATTACTAAGGATCAAATTTTGCACCCCACCCCCCAAAAAAGGACTTCAAGGGCTGACTTGACAAGCTGAGGGGGAAGTGGGGAAGCTCTCAGCCCTGGGTTGTGCCCTGCACACTGGTCGCCACTTCCGGGAGCCCCTGTGTCCCCATCCATAAGATGGGCTGTGCTTGACCCTGGTCTTCTGAGCTGGGGCCCCAGCACGCTGTGGAGGAGGGGTGGCGGGCAGGGCACTGGCTGGGTCTCTGGGTGGACCGGACTTTGAGATTCCGGCCCCAGTGTTCACCCTTGGCCAATGGCCCCAATGCTGCCGAGTGAACAGAGCAGGGCAGGACGGGCCGGTGTCCTTGGAAGCATCCAGAAACCACCAGTCTGCCCTGGGTGCCTGGACCACAGCCCATCCTGTGGGAGTCCCCATCCCAGCCCTCAGCCAGTCCTCATTCCAAAAGGCCCCTCCACAGGGGGGGTCCTGGCAGGTGAGTTTTCAGAAGAGTAGCAGGAAGTTGGGGCCTGGGAGAAACTGAGGCCCAGGGAAGGGGCAGGACTTGCCTGGAGGCCCAGCGAGTAGGGGGCGTGGCTGTGACTTGGTCACACACAGGGCATTTTTGGCTGACAAGCTGCTCTTGTTCTGACACAAAGGCTCATTGCCAGCCTGAGGCTGGGGAGTGCCCCTGTCCTAGAGACAAGAAAACGGGAGTCCAGAGAGGCTAAGCAACTCTTCCAAGATCACACAGCAAATCTGGCGGTAGGATGAGATGAGAGCCAGATCTGCCGGCTTCTCCTGGGGCCGCCACCCCCTCCCGGGGCACCTGTGTGAAAGGACGGCAGTGGGGAGGGAGGGCCACCCCAGCCCACAGGCCTGCCAAAGTGTTTAAGCCGAGAGACTGCAGAAGAGGGAATTACCTGCCTCCCAGTTGGCCCTCCTGGCCGGCTGCCGGCTGCCAGCAGGGCCAGTGACTGCCCCAGCGGGAGCTGGCATGGCAAAGCCGCGGACCCGAGGACGACTAGTCACAGTGCTACCCCTCGCTGAGCACGCAAGGCCACCTTCCCACCTCGGCTGGCAGAAGGGCCTGGTGACTGCTGGGCAGACAGATGGACAGAGGGGTTGGCCCAGGCTGCTGAAGCTGACCTGCCCTGAGTCCCGGGGCCTTGGAGATCCCGGGCTCCCCTTGTGGACATGGGCGTCCTCAGTGGGGAACAGTGGCAGCCTGACCCTGTGCACCTCGAGATGGGCCTGGGAGGCACCCTGGACCCTGGTGGGGGGGCGCTGGGAGGGGCAGGATGTCTGAGTGCTTCCCCTGGGGAGTGGCTGGCTCAGGGAGCAGCTGGGGAGACCAGCCTGCCAGCTTTGAGGGGCTATGGGTCTGAGGGGATGGAGGTGAAGAAGGGGACACAGGGAGCATCTCTCATCCCGGTGGTGGAGGGGTGCTGTCATCCCCCATCATACAGGTGGAGATGGCTGCAGCCACCTGTGGCTGCCTTTGACCAGTCCAGGTGGAGGGAGGGGAGGAAGGGCCTTACAGACACACCTGAGCCCCCCCACACCAGGCCCCCATCCTCCTCCCCCTGCAGGAAAGGATCACGGTGCTCTCCATTCCTCTCTGATGCCCCAAACATGGCCACACTCACACCCACCATCCGGGCAGTTGTCCGTGCTATTCCCTCTTCTGGAATGTCCTTGCTTCCCTCCTCTCAGTCCCCAGAGCCTCTTTTTTCTTGAGAAGCTCTGTTCAAATGCCACCTCTTCTGGGAAACCTTCCTTGGTTCCCGCTCACTGAAGGTTCCCTCTCTTTCCTCCTCCGTCCCCATCAGACTGCGACTGCCTCCTGATGCCCTTCCTCCATAACTCAGGGCCACCTGGGGCCTGGGCCTGGGCTGTTTGCCCTCTGTTCCCCTTGATGTCTGAGGCACCGGGTGCCACGCTGGGCATGGGGAGGAAGGGCACGTGAGCTCCGGGAGCCCTGGGGTGCTAGGAGAAAATCCTTCCCCGCTCCGCGGCGTTGACAAGGTTACTGGGTCAGGTGCACCGCGGTGGGCCGAGGGCGCCCGTCCGTGGGGGGCTGCAGTCTGTCTGGGGATGAGGTGGGGCCGGGCGGGAGGCCGATGGGGGGCATGTTGGCTGAAGGAGCCACAGCCTGCCAGCTCCCAGATGCCGTGAGCCTTTGGGCCCTGATGTCCCCGCGGTTCACCCCCCACAGGACAGCCTGTCTTCTCGCCCCATGGCGCTTGGGCCCCACCCAGCAGTCATGCTCCAGCAGCCCCAGACTGTTTGTCACTGTCCACATGCTGCAGGCAGCCTCTCATCTTGGTGACTTTGTCCCCGTGTCCCCTCTGCCCGGATCGCACGCACTCCCTCCCGCTCCGGGTTAACTCCTCCACACCCAGGGCCTGATGGCCAGGGGCCCGACACCCCGGCCTCCCCAGCTGGCCCCGGGGCAGGGATCGGTCGCTGCTCGCAGGTCCTGGGGCTCCTGCTCTCCCCTCCCTCTGGTGCCCCCTGAATTACGATCTCCCCCCAGCAGCAGACACACCATGTGTCCCCTGTGGTCAAAATTCCCCCACATGTGCCCATCCCAAGATCCTGTCCCCCGGGACTCACCCCTGCTCTGCCCCTCCCCGAGCTGGCCTCCTCGTTCACCCTGCCATCGGGCTGCCATCAGTCTGAGCTCTTCCTTCCCCCCTCAGGGCCTTGGTCCTTGCTGCTTCCTTGGCCAGGGACATTACCAACTCTTTCCAGGCCCGCCCCTCCTCTCCGTCAGGCCCCGGCCCCTGGCACAGCCTGCCCTCCCCACTCTGGCTCACTCCCGAGGAGGCAGCACCCTGCTTCCTTGCCTGCTATTCCGTGGGGCTCGCCCTCCCTGTTCACCTGCCATCCTTAGCACCCAGCCCAGCCCCTCCCCGCTAGGCTCCGAAGGCTGTGGGAAGCCCTTACGATGGCCCGCTGGACCCGGGAGCGCATCCCCGCAGAAGGCCTGGTGCTACATGCCTTCCCCAGGAGAAGCCAAAGACAATCCCTTCAGGACCTCGGTGTCATCTCTCCCGCCTCCGAGCAGCTCCTGTGTCCCAGCCTGTGCTTGTGTTCAGTGGTCGCCCCTTCCTGCTGACCCCAGAAGAGCCTTTTCTCTGTTCCTCTGGGGAGCCCACCCTGGCTGGATCTCTCCCGAGGGGCAGGTAGGCATGAATGGTCAACCCACACTTCCAGAGCCTTCCGAGGGCCCACCCGCCCCGGGTGCATGCATCAACCGGTCCGTCCGGTCTCAGATTACCCCATGAGGGAGGCGGGCACCAGACCCACTGCACAGACAGGGAAACTGAGACTCATGGCAATCAAAGGAGTGGGGTCCCTCAGGTCACATGGGTTCAGTGCCAGGCCAACTGCTCTTCCCCTGACGTTGAGATGACAGATTTCAACGCAAACAGCAGTGCTCTGTTGTTTTCTCCGAACCACCTCCCCTACAGTGTGCTCACGACAGGGCGCCGTCGTTCCCCCTCTGAGGGCCTGTGAGGGCTGCCTGCGGCCAGCCTGATGGACGCAGGGCCTGGAGCCCAAGAGGAGAGGCTACTCGAGCAGGGTCAAGGGCAGATGGGTGGGCCTGGAGCCCCGCAGGGCTGGCCAGCCAGCCTCCTGTTGGATCCTGGAGCTTCTCCCCGGAGGAAAGAGATCGGGCCCCTGCTGGCACTGCTCTGGCCTCAGACACGCCGCCCGGGGCCCCAGCCAGCCCTCAGCTGGCCTCTGTCGCAAGGGCACCAGCAGTGCCGCGTGCAGAGATGGGCACCCCAGGCCAGGCTGTCACTGTGGCCACTGCGCTGTTGTGTGAAGGTCCCGGGGACAGTCGTGTATGTGTGTGTGCGCTGATGCTTATGTCCTGGGGGAGGGGACTGTCCCAGGGCTGACCTGGGGGGCCACAGCCTGGAGGGGTCACCAGCTCAAGCTAGGGGGTGTAGGGACTCCCTGAACTCAACGCCTGCCCGAGTCCTACTCTCTTCTGGCCCCTTGACTAAGGTCACCCAGTGGGACTATCGTCCCTGCCTTCCCCATGGCCTTTGGTGACATGGCTATTTCACCGCTCCCTCCCGCTTCATCCCTCCTCATCTTATCAGGTGGCTGCAGCCCTGCTCCTGCTTCCCACTCTCTCTGCCAAGGCAGAACCATGTGCCAGGAGCTGGCAGCACTGTGGCCTAGTGGGCCCTCGGTGGCTGGGCAGACCCAGGGGTGCCCACGGCTGGGACAAGCAGAGTGACCCGGGCAAATGGACAGAGTAGGTGCAAGTCACCCCTGAGCCTTTGCATATCCTGCCCTTCCTGCTTAGCATATCCCTTCCCTGCTCGTTGGTTCTTTGGTTCACCTCCTCTAGGAAGCCCTCCCAGACTTCCCACTGGGTCAGAAGCCCTCTTGGCTATCCTGGTCCCAGTCTTACATGCAGGTGGTGCTGTCTGGATGCAGGGGCTGTGTCTGCTCCTCCTGCTGAGGGTCCCAGAGCCTGGTGCAGGGCCAGGTACATGCAGAGCCTGGTGGCCAGGCACTGGAGGTGCCCATGGCCTCTGGGCAGCCCTGGTTTCAGGACAGCACAGTGGCCCTGAGCTCCCAGCAGCCTTTTCAGGAAAGGCCTATCAGGAGAAGGCCTGAGGACTCCGGCCCCCAGAGAGGAGCAGAGGTAAACAGCAGGGCTCTGGGGGCCCACGGAGGGCTGGTGAGGGCAGAGCTGGCCCCCTCTCTCCTGGTCACTGCTGTCCCCACAGGTCCTCATCACATCTGTGTTATAGACCAAGCCCCTGGCCCTCAGTGGCCACATGACCTGAAATGTCACCTGTGAGTCGGGCCAAACCCAGGCCTCCTGACACCCAGCATGGGGCTCTGTCGACCCCTTCCAGCAACAAAGACCTATGGACAGTTGGCATGTCGGCCTCTGGGAGAGGGGGCCGTCAGTGGCAGAGAACGTGGGTCCCTAGCACGTGGCTGGCACATGGAAACGCACAACTAACTCTTGCTGCAACAATGACCAGGGTGGGGTGATGCGGTGGAGGGCTTGCGCTCCAGGGCAGGGAGGGAGCACCCGGCCCAGCTCCCACACCCATGGGGACGCCCGGCTGGCTTCACCAATGCTGGCTCCCTTCAGCCATCCCACTTCTGACACCTGCTCTCTTCCCAGCTCACCATGGGGACACCCCTCCCTCCATTACCCGCCCAGTCCCCGTGCACCACTCCCCACATTCCCTCTCTGCCTCTCCCTTCATGGTAGGAGCACTGGGGCCAAACCCCAGCCTGGGGAAGGCCGCCTCTGCACGGACAGCAGGAAATCACAGAGCTGTGTGACAGGCCTCACCCTCTGCCCATCCCACAGAGTGACCGGGAATCTTATCACATGTCCTGTCTGTCCCCTCTCCCACCTACCTGGAAAACGACTTCTCCCCTTCTGCTGCCTGCTCCACCTCCCTGCCCCCACCCCCAGCTCCACTCCCAGCTGCTGACCTGGCTTCCCTCTCCGCTGAGGAAATGAAGCCGGCCCAAGGGAGCTTGCACAGATGTCCCTGCCAGGTGTACCCACCTACCCGCATCTGGCCCGACACCTGGCACCGCCCGCCGGTACTACAGACGGCCCGCCAGGCGGCCGTCCGCCCACTCCAGGCGGGGCTCAGCGACTCTCCCCTTGCTCCCCAAACACCAGCCTCTCCCTCTCTTCCAGAGCCTTCTCTCTGGCATACGAGAGAGTTACGTCTCCACCTCGAGAACAACCTTCTGCTTGCCCTCCAGATCCTGCCCGTTCCCTGCTCCTTGGGAAGCCGTCTGTCCCCACCCCAGCCTGCCAGTGCCCCCCAGGGAGCCAATGGCTTGGCTGGCCCCTCCCCCTCCCACAAGCACCTCCTTCTTGAAGGTCCAGAGGTGAGAACATCCTGGCAGGGGCCAGGGTGCATCCCGGAGATGTGCTGGCTGGAGCCCAGGCCTGGGGGGAAGGGCTGACAAGGTGCTGGCCAGGGAGACGTGGGCAGAAGGCGCTGAGTGCAGGCCAGATGTCTGATCCTTTCCCTCAGGGCACCAAGCTTGGGCTTGGGGCTGTCTGTCTAGTGGCTGAGCCGGCAAGGGGAGCCCAAGGAGGCTGTCTCAGGAGGGCTGGGGCAAGCCACAGGGGCCCCGGGAAGCCCTGGAAGTCCTGGCTCTATGAGGGCTCCTTGGGCACCCCTGCCCCATCCCCTTTCCTAACACCGAGAAGGGTGGATGGAATGACCATGGAGTTGGCCCCATAGGCGATGAGGGTCTCTCAAATTAACCTCTCAGCACCTGCCATCTGCCTTGGAGCCCCGCTGAGAGGTGCTTCCGGTCAACACTTCCATGATCAGGTTCATGACTGCCCACCAAGGAACCCACGTTGGTTCCCTAATCCGACCACCCACCGGCCGGCTCGCCACCGCAAACACACATGGACACACATTAGCTGGATCGGCGGGAGGGCCTGTTTTCTGGAATTCTGGGATCATGAAGGTAATCCGAGCTGTGGGAGGCTTATCAGGACCCCTACACTGCGGGTCCTGGGCAGCTGGCCCCAGCTCTGCACTCCCTCCACTCCCCGCTACTCTGGGCCCCTGGCTGGTCCCGCCCTCCCCTCCCCTCCCCGGCTACTCCCACACGTCTTCAGGCCCACAGGAGAGGTCCCCAGGAGAACAAACCCCAGCTGGAAGAAAAGGACCAGCGCGATGATGCTGTGGGTTTTAGCCCCGGGCCATAAGGAGCCGGGCTTTCTGGGCTTTAAGTCCAAAGCCCAAAGGGGCACTTGTGACCGCTGTGATCTCCTCCTGGAAACAGCTCCCTGAGATCAGCCCCATTCCGTCACTCAATCACCCAGCAAGACCTACTGTGCACCACCGGCCTGTCTCACTGAATCCTCACCTCCCTGGGTGGGGGGTGCTGCCCATCGGCAGACAAAGGGGTCGTGGCCAAGGGCAAGGGCCCCTTTCAAGGGCACCGGGCTAGTAATGGCTACTAGTAAGCACCTCTCCCGGGATGGCCTCCCTTTCTCCAGGCAGCCCCTCCAAACGTCACCACGGGTCCCCCAGCCCTGGCCCCCACCCCCTGCCAGGACACGGGACACAGAGGCGTGGCACCTGCCCCGGCAGGGCACCCCCACGCTGTCGGCCACAAGGGACACGGGAAGAGGGGCTGAGGACACCAGGAGACCCGGCCCCCCGTCCTGCTGCCTTCACCCGACAGCTGTCTTGTCTTCCCCATCTCAGCGAGCAGCAACTCCATCAAGACGGACGCCTCACTCTTGTCCCAGTGCGGACTCCCTGACCGGCCCACCAGCCCCAGCACCTCGGGGCCTGCGGAGGGACGGGAAAGAAGCAACTCTCAGAGGGGCAGGCGGTTAACAAGGCAGACAATTCATCACGTGCCAAGATCCACGGCAGCAACATAATCCTGGAAACAACCTTCTAAGGTACGTGCTGTTATGATGCTCACTCTGAGGATGCAGAAACTGAGAATCAGAGAGGTTCAGAAACTTGTCCAAGGCCGCACAGCCAGTAAGTGGCAGCGCTGGGATTCAAGCCTAGGTGAGTCACCTTCTTAATCACTTACTTCATCAGGAAGGCTTTCCAGAGGAGTAGGGACTCAGATGTTCTGTGAGGATAGGAGACTTTGAAGGGCAGGGCAGAAGAAGAAAGAACAGTTTATGTGCAGGGTCTCTGTAGTGCCTTGAAACCCAAAGGCAGAAATCAAAGTGAGGTAGTCATACACACCATAGTAAGAATTGGCCCTTAAGACTTCCTCCACTAGGGTCAGGTTTAGAAGTGGGGCAGAGAGCCTTGGGGGACCCCACTTAGGAAGGGACTGGGCCTGCTGGGTGGGGCAGAGGAAACAAGAGGTGGAGAGTAGGCGGTCTGGAGGGAAGGGACAAGAAAACCCAGTGGTAATCCTGGAGGCATCAGATGGGTCTCAGCAGGTGGCCAGTCCCCAGGAAACCTCTTCCTGACTTGGCAGCCCGTCCTTCAACCCTCAATGAGCGCCTACTGCATGCTCACCCCACCCAGAGCATGGGGGTGCCCTCCAGGACAAGGGGCCTGCCCAGAGCAGGTGTGCTCCAAGGGTAGCCCGAGCCCGTGGGTAAGAGGGCAGCCTCTGTGTCCCCAAGCCTGCTCTCCCCCTGCAGCTCTCCCTATCTCAGGCGGAGGCCCAACACCCAGGAGTTGTCCTGGATGACCCCCCTCCCCCACACCCCACATCCAATCCGTCAGGAGACCCCATCCGCTTTCCTCCAGAATACACCAGAACCCTCTGCCGTCCTCCATGGCCACTGCCCGGGTGGTCAGAGCTGCCATCACGACTCTCCTGGTCCCTGCCCAGCCTCCGTCCTGACCGCCCAGCTCTGACCCCTCGTTCCGCACAGACCCGGCCGCAGCATGGCTCCGCTCACAAGCCCTCAGCAGTCCCCCCTCACCTCCCCAGCCTCCGCATCACTGTGCTCAGCCACTTCTCAGAGGTCGGCTCCTTCCTCTGCACCTTGTACCCGCTGTTTCCTCTACCTGGAGCTCTTTCCCCCCCACAGGGGCGTGGTGACCCTTCGCCTGCTCAGGCCTGCACCCAGGGACCACCTGCTGGGCAGGGGCCTTCCCAGGCTGTGCTGCCACCACCCCCACCCCGCCCCACCCCCAACACACTCACCGCCCTTGGGTTTTGGGGGCACTTTTGGTCTCCATAGCCCTGGTCACTGTGGTATTTATTTTAAAAAGTTTTCTGTCTCCTCTAACTAGAGGAAGTGTTTGGTCACTGCTGTATCCTCAGCGCCTACAACGGCCTCTAGCAAACAGTGGGTGCTCAATAAATACTTGTCAAGCATGCGATCGATAAGCAAATTAAATCAACGATGACAACCCAGGGGGCCAAGGCAGTGGAGACGCCTAGGTGAGAGAAGGGGGTGTGTGGAGGGAGGCAGGACAAGCCCCCTTGAGTGACCGGCGGGGGGAGCAGCCATGCGCGGGGCTAGAGGTGGCCTGGGTGCCACACAGGCGTTCGGGTCTTCTGGGGGCCAGCGGGGATGTGGAGCTGTCAGAGGCGTGCCCTTGGCTCTGGGCTTCAGGCCGGGTGCTGGTGTGGGCCAGAGGGGGGGACGCTGGAAGGGGCACCTTCTTCTCTGACGGGGCAGGTGTCGTGGGCACCCACAGGTGAGTGCGCTGCACTGTCTGGTCCAAACACAGACAGGACTCTTCCCACTGGGCGCTGTCCTGATGCTTGGGGACGCTGGGGCTTTCCTGGCCCCACAGCCCTCCAGCTCTGTGACCCTTCACGGCTGGGAGAGCAGGAGGCAGAGAATACCGGGAGGCCAGGGCTCGGCCGCCATGTGAGGAAGACCGCCGCCCCACCTTCGCGCCCTGCCTCTACGGGCCACTCTCCCACCTGCCCCCAGGCTCTTGCCCCTGCTGGGCCCCCAGCCAGAAGCCCCCCTGTCCCTGCTCCCCCTCATCTCAGCAGGGCCCCCCATCTCCTACTGAGGCCAAATCCCTCCACCAGAGGCTCTCGAAGCTCTGAGGGCCTCCCAGGGGGTGATTTAAAAAAATAATGAAAAACACTGTCCCTGAGGGCGGGGGGAAGAGGGTGGGGGCACAAGTGAGGGAGAGGCCCCCTCTCGAGCGCTGTGAGCAGTGGGGAGTGGCCGTCCCTCCTCCTTCCTCACTATTTGCCACAGTGCGGTTTCATTCAAAAGCATTTCCTGAGCACCTACAACGTGCCGTTCTAAGCACCGGGAATCGGCAGTGGCCTGCTATTCTGGCCAGGGGTGGGGGAAGTCAGATAACAAACAGAAAAAGAAATAAAGCAACTCACTAGTCGGCTGGAGATCAGGGTGGCAGGGAAATCAAGGCAGAGAAGGGGCAGGGTGGGGGTTGATATTATAAATGGAATGGGCGGTTAGGAAAGCCCCCCCGTCCCCCTGACATCTGAAAAAGATGTGAAAGGAGGGAAGGCAGGAGTCATGTGGATATCTGGGGAAGAACATTCCAGGTCGAAAAGAAGAGCCTGTGCAAAGGCCCTGGGGCAGGAGCCTGTCCAATGTGTTTGAGGAATGGCAAGGAGGCCAGGAGGCTAGAGGGGAGAGTCACGGGAGAGGAGGTCGGTGATATTTGACATTTCTGCCGAGACCTGGTGTCTGTCTCTATCTCCAGGATGTCAGGCTGGTGTTGCCCCATAGCGTCTCCAGTGAGGACAGCGGCTGCTGGCAGGGGCAAAACCACAACAAACATCAGTCATCTGAGTGCATCAAAGAGTGTAAGCCGAACACTGGGGTGTCCCTGGGCAAAAAGCTTTAATCCGAAAGGAAAAGCCAAAAACATTCAACTGAATTAAAAGTAAGAACTTGTGTCCATCAGAGGCCCATTTCGAGGGCGGGAAGCGAGCGGCCTCTGGGAGGTGATTCGCACACGCACGAGCGACAAGGACTTGGCCCAAGAACACCCACAAGCCGGTCAGACACCCTGATGGGAAAACGCACACAGAACTTACAGAAGAGGCACTCCCAATGAGCAGTCATCCAGGGAAGTGCGGTTAGCGCCACCCTGAGAAACAGCCCCCCACCGGCTGACGAAGATGCAAGGGCCGGGAGGCCGTGGAGACACAGGGACCCCGTGCTGGACTAGAAGAAGCACCCTTCCGAGCGTGGCCCCCCTTCCTCCTGACCATGCAGCTCTGCTCTGGGGCGTACCCCCAGCCACGCAGCACGTGGTCCCCAGAGCACCTGCAGGGCAACATCCAGTAGCTCGCCCGGGTGGTCCAGGCCGGAAGCCGCCCCCACTCCTCCAGCAGCGAAGAAAGGGATGGCAGTAACGTCACTCACACGTGCTGCTCCACGACAGCCAGCTGTGGGCCACCCCACCCCCCGACACGCAGACATGACGTTCCGGGGAAGAAAGGCCAGGCTTAAAGCGCAGGCTGGAAGACTCCGTGGATGTGAGGTTCTAGACCAGGCAAGAACAAGCTCTGTCAGTTAGGGACGCTCCTGGGTGGCCAAATGACGCAGAAACAGGGAGCCGCTTGTCACAAATGCCAGGGCCCTGGAGGCCTCTGCGGAGCTGGAGGGAGCTGAGACTGGGGCGGGGTCTTGGGGCGCCCCTGGAGGGCCGGCAGCATTCATCTTGACCTGGGTGCTGGCCGTCCTAAACTTCATCTCTAAACTGCACAGATATGGATTCCTTTTCTGTATGCTGGTCACAGTTCACAACTTTGAAAGATTCTAGTTGGGGGGGAGGGAGGGGTGGACACATAGCGGGAAGAGCTCTGGTTTCCGGGGCACCTGCTCCGTCCCTGCGGTGGCTGACCCACTTTCCTACATCACAGAGGGGACGGGGCTTGCCCAAAGGCCTGCGGCAGACAAAGGGGCCACGGCAGGAGCGAAGGCAGAGGGGACCCTGTGCAGAGGGAAGCAGAGGAGCGGATTAATTTGGGGATTAGCCACGGGCCCCCGCATGCAGCCAGCCAGCTGGGAGTCAGTCGCTAACAGCCACAAATACTTTCGTGTCACAGGAAGAGTTGCGCAAGCTGTCAGGGGCAGGAGGGCCGAGGGAGTGAGGGCAGGGGGACACAGGATGCCAGGTCAGAGGTGGACGGACCTGGGGGAGCACGACTGTGGGCCAGCCCCTGTGGGGTACTGGGGCTGGAAAAATCGAGGGGCAGACGCAGGCTATGCTGGAAGGGCCCTTCCCCGGGGGGGCTCGCTGGAGGGCACTCCATCGACCTGCGCTCCCCACACCCTCACCTGTTTCCCAGAGTGCATCCCTGCTTCCTCAGGCCTCCCATGGCCTTTGTGCCTCTTGGGAGGCCTGTCCGGTCTATTCTCCTTACAAACACCTATTCATTCTTCAAGCCTTGGCTCAAGTACCTCCGCTTCCAGGAAGCCCTCCCTGATATCCCAAGCCAGTGTCCCTGGCCTGGGATCCCTGGGAAGATGTGTTGATGGGCCTGTGTCCCCACCTACTCTAGAGGGTTGGCCTGGGTCTTACTCAGCACCCAGGGCAGGACTCGGTACACGGAAAGGGAATGATTCCACTGGAGCGTGAGGCGCAAGAGAGTCACAAAAGGCACAGAGGAAAGGTGACAGAGAGAACAAAGAGTCTGTCACGTGGACAAGAAGGCCGCTGGAAGGGCATTCTAGGCAGGGGAATAGCACAGGCCAGGGCAGAAAGGTTTGGCAGCTTATTTGGGACTGGGAAGGCCGACTTCAGTATGGGGGGGTGGTGAGCAGAGGCAGTCAGCAGAGGGGCTGGGGCAAGGGAACCCATAAACGGCACTGCCGAGGGTCAAAGTGATAGGGTCTTTCTGTCCACTCATCACGTATTTCCTGGACCCTCCCAGGAGCCAGGCTTAGTTCCAGGCCCCACAGGGGGGTGGGATGTCGAGTACGGGATAGGGCAAAGGGCCTGCCCCCCCAGGGGCTCCGTTCAGATCCCCGGGCCCAGCCTGTGATGTGCAGAAATGCACTCTAGGGGCAGGAGGCGGGGCCCTGGCACAGGGTCACTCTTCTGGGGGACATGCCAAGACCCCTTCAGTTGGATCACAAACGCATCTTCTCCTGCCGGGGGACCCACCAAGTGTGGTTCGGATGCCCCAGAGTGAACCTCCACCCGGCCCCTGCTATGGGCCAGGTCTCGGGTGAGGCACAACATTCTCCCAACAGCCCTGCCAGGGCAGGGGTGGGGTGGGGGTGGGGGTAATTAGGACATCCACTTCACGGATGGGAAAACTGAGGCCAGAGACTGGATCTGTGGGGCCCCAAGCCCCATGACCTACCCCTGTCGACCAACTTCCCCTACATCCCTTGGGGCCTCTTGGTCCTGGACCCCTGGCACTAAATGCAGGACAGAGCCCTACAGGGGCAGCCCCCGCACTGGCTGGGAAGGAAGGGTCTGGCAAGGCCCTGGAGGCAGCTCTGAGAACACTAATGGGGCGAGGAGAAGACGAGGGCAGGACCCTCCCTTGTGGGATGCTATGCTGTGTCCTGGCCCCATGGGACCCCCATTCCCACCAGCTCCAAAATCCTGCATCGGCTAAAAGCCCAAGTGGCCCAGAGCAGCCCAGAAGCCTGGCCCTGGCTACTGCCACTGGCCTTTGGGACTCGGCCCGGGGAAGCCCTGAGCCCATGGGGCAAAGCCATGCCTGACACCCTTAGCATCTCAGGCAATGGATCTGCCCAGGTGGCTTACCTGTCCACCTGTGTCCTCCCTGTCCCCCTGCCCAGCACACAGGAGTGGGTGCCCAAGGCCTTGGCTGGGCGTGGGGAGTGAGAAAAAGAGAAAGCGAACCACAGAAGGGACCCCCCCAAGGTGGTCTTGGGGTCCCCCATGAGTGCAACCTTTCTCTCAAGTCCCAGCTGAGTTAAGCGGTGTCCCCTTCTTCATAGGGACCCATCTCAGGTGCGGAGACCGGTGAGATGACAGCCAAGGTGGGGTACTGGGGACGGCCCCGGCCTGAGCTCAGAGGTTGGAGCTCATCTGTGCGGCCACAGCCAAGGCTGCTGCTCCTCGCGCCTCACCGGCCCCACCCGGACCTTGACCACGACAAGGCGGGCCTGGCTGAACATCAGATTTTGGGTCTGAGCTCCTACGCCCTAAGAGACTGGACTGCTCCTCCCAGCCCAGGACACGTGTGTCCTTGCCCTGTGGGTCCCACAAGAGAGGGCTGCGCTCCAGCTCAGTGGCCAGGAGATGGCCCTGCTCTGAACATCCGGTCTGGGGCCTCTGTGTGAGCCCACCTGTCTCTGGCTCCCACCTGGGCATTCCCAACTCACCCACAATGAAGGGTCAGCGCGGATGGCCCTGGGTCTTCTTCCCCTAGACCCTGGGGCATGTTCTGGAACAAGCCTGGGCTCTGCTAGGTCCCAGACCCTCAGGGAATATGCCTCCTGGCTACCTAGCTTGTCCGGATGGATGCTGATTCTGGCCTTGGGAGGAGGGGCAGCTGGAGGGGGGAGGTCCAGAGACCCTCTGGACCTTGGGGACGGTCCGAAAACCTCACAGTCAGAGCTGGGCCTGCTGCCCACACGACGCCTCAGCTCAGACTCCGGAAGGAAAACACGGGAGGGGTGTTCCCTAAGTGGGGGTCAGGGTGGCCAAGGGAAGTCCAGGAGGAAGTCGTGAATATTCACATCGGCTGATCCCTGGCCTGCCGCGAAGGGCGCCCGGTGCAGTCCACGATGGCTCAAAGTTTAGTACCCGGAGGGAGGCCGCGGGGGACACTCCCCGCACTCGCGGGATTCCCCCAAAATGGCTCCAAGACGAGCCCGCCTCGGCTGGCCAGCCGCGAGGACTCCATCCCCCACCCCCGCCCCCACGAGGCGGAAACTTAAAAGCTCAGAACCAGGCAACTGTCAGCTGGGGGCGGGGGGCCGGCGCGGGGACCCGGCGCGAACAGCGGGCGCGGAAGCCCGGAGGGGACAGTCGAGAGTCCCCGGCGGCGCACGCGGGCCGGCGCAGGCCCTCGCGGCGCACCCCCTCCCCCGTCGCCACGGCGGCCCCGGTCCAGGCCGAGGAGCCCCCGCGCGCGGGGCTCCCCATTGTCTCGCGGCGCTCACACACGCACCCCACGGCGGCACACCCGCCCGCGCCGGCCCCGCCGAGGCGGCCCGGGCCCCGCGGCTGCGCCCGGGTGGAGCCCTCCCCCCGGCCTCCCGAGCGCCCCCACCCCGACCCGGCCCCGCGAGCCGCGGCTCGGAGACGCTGCACTCACCTGAGTTTCTCCATGTCTGCGGCAGAGGCCTGCGAGAAACCAAACGAGAGGGTCAGCAGGCAGGAGGCGTGCGCTCCGCGGCCGCGCCGGGCGGAGCCGGGCACAGAGGGCACGGGCGGGCGCGGCGGCGGGGCGCCTCGCGCGGCTCGGTCGGCGGCAAGCCCGGCCCGCGCGCCCCCAGCCCCTGCCCCCACCCCCCGGCCGCGGTCCCCGAGACTCAAGGGGTGCGCCGGGCCGCGGCCGAGTAACAGGTGAGCCCGCCCGGGCCGCCGCGCTCCCCGGCAGCGAGTTACGCCCCCCGGGGGGGAAGAGGGGGCCGGCCCGGGGACTCGGGATAGCACGGCCCGGGGCGATCCCGGTCTCGCCCGAAGAAGGGGGACCCGGCCCGGCCCCGTTAACTCTCCCGCGGCCGCGGCCCCCGCCGCTCAACGCACAGCACCCCCGCCCGTTAACGCTTCCAGCCCCGCGCTCCCTCCCGGAGGAAGCCGAGCCCGGAATCGCAGAATCTCCTAGTCGGAGAATGTTCGAATCCGGGAATTGGGAGACATACGGGCTTGCAGAACCCGACACTCACACGATCCGAGGGTGATGGCATTTGGGACCTCAGACTCCTCAGTCTGAGACCCCGCTGCCCTCAGATTCTGGGGTTCCGGGCCTGGCTCGCCCCTCCCGGGCCCGAGGGATTAACCCTTGCGCGCCCGGCTCGCCGGCGGGGCTCCCTGCCGGGCTTGCGCAGACCCGCCCGCGCGAGGCTAGGAGACCCTCCCTGCCCAGCCCCGCACAGCCGGGCAGCCCCTCCGCGCGCCGGGCGGGGAGACCCACCCGCTGCCGTTAACCCTGCGGGCGCCGGCGAACGATGGGGACCGCGAGCGGCCCGGGCGGGATCGCACTTCCTGCGCGGAGCGGGGGGCGCGGGGCGGGCTCTCCATCGCCCGGGAGAGGCCGTTCCCGGGGGCTTTCCCCGCGTCTTTCCGTGCCACGACTGGCACTAAAGGGGGACGGGGGTCTGAGCCCAGGGACCACGCGACACACCTGGGAAGACTGATGACTGCCCATCCCGGCCCCTCGCTCCGGGCGCCGCCGCCGCGTCCGCCGGGAGCGCGCTCCGCTCCGGTCCGGGCCCCACGCCGCCTCCCCCACCGCCCCGCCGGGCGAGGGCGCAGCCCGGCCAACAGCGTCGAGCTAGGAGGCCCGGCCCGGGGGCCTCGGCCAGGCTCGGCCGCCAACTCCCCGGGTGCTCCGGCAGGCCCTCCCGGGACTCCGCTGGCCTGTTTCCTCACCTGCGATACGGGGTTGGGGGCAGGGGGAGGCGGACGAAGCGCTCTGCTGCCCTTCGGCACCGGCGGGCTGCTGAGGGGCTGGGTGGGGGAAGGAATTTTAGAAGAAAGGATCCGCAAGGGGCCCGGATTGGCCACCAGACACAACACTCACTCTAAAAGTTGTCGGAGACCACGAGCCCAGACCCCCTCTAAATACCTCCTCCCCAAAGACAAAGAATTGGCCGCCGGGCCAGTGCCTCCCCCGAAACCCCCTATATGTACCCCACCTTTCCCAGGTCCCCATCCCGGGGCTCCGCACACTAGATCCCAGTATACAGCAGGCGCTCAATAAACACGGACAGTGCATGCCTAGATCCCACACCACGGTGGCGTGTCTTTTCCTGTCTCTTCTCTCTGGCTGTGAGCTCCAGGCAGGAGCCCTGTCCCTTCACCAGGGCACCCCCAGCGCCCAGAGGGCCTGGCCTCCACAGGGCCAGCGCAGGGCAGGAGGAGCCCTGCTTTCTCAGGGTCAGCCCCAACCGGGTTCATACCCAGCCCCCAAATTCCAAGTGTTCCTCCATCCACCACCGCTCTCTCACACATTCATTAGCTCCTGGCTAAGTTCTTGCGGTGGGAGGGGGCAGTCAATGAGGTGAGCCCTGCCCTCTGGGGGCTAACGGTTGAGAAAGGAAGCCCCCACTCTGTGCTGGGAGCCCCCCTCAGCAGAATGGCAAAGATAAATACTGGTACTACCAGCCCCTGGCAGGGAAGCAGTCACTCCCATTTTACAGACAGGAAAGCAAAGGCCAGAGATGAGCCCAGCAGGGCCTGGAACCCAGCCCTCAGAGAGAGGCCTTTCCCCCCCACCAAGGCTAGGGACACCCCTCATATGTCTCCAGTTGTCTCAGTCACTCACAGCGAATGACCTGCCAGGGAGTTTGTCTAAAATTAATAAGAATGTATTAAAATTTAATTTAAAAAATCTAGCATTAATTATTTATATTGAATATTTCAGCTCTTCTAAAAGGTCTGTCTGGGAATTTCGCCCCCAAGAAGGAATGTCAGGGGAAGGTGCTGAGTTGCCCTGCTGGGGGACGGGGGTGGCAGGGCAGGAAGGCTGGTGGGGAAGGAGAGGGGCTCTAGCCCTGGCATCTTGGAGCCCCTTCCTTCGCTCCGCTACTCCAGACCCTGAAGCCCAGCTCTGACCCGTCCACGATGCTTCAAATTCTCCCCAGACCCACTGCCTATGCCCTCATCCTTAAAGGTCACCTCCTCCAGGCAGCCCTCCACGGAGACTCAGTGGAGTTGTTTGGTTTGGGTCTCCATACCAGACTCGTCCTCCCTGGGGCAGGGCCTTTCCCAGCCGTGTCCCGGGGCTAGCCTAGCACCTCGCCCAGGGATTGGGAGCTTGGACCGGCTCTGGATGCACATGTGATGTGCAGCCTTGGCTGTATGCAGCTGGGGGGCAGGCAGAGCAGTGAGGCTAGCCCTGTGGGGAGGTGCTGTGCCTTTGGCAATGGTCTTGGTGTTGGGGCCAGAGCCCCAGGTTCAAGTCTTGACTTTGCAATTCATAAGTACAAGATTTGGGAATATTCCTGAGATGCCCCTTGTATGGATGAGAAAAACAAGAGAGCATGAAACGGGCTTGTTCAGAGTCATCTAAAGTAAGCCAAGGCCTGCCTCGTGCGCTGGGTAGAGGAGAATGGAGACACTGCCTGGGTTTCGGGCCAGGGGTGGTGTCCCCGTTACAGGAGGAGGTCAGGGTTGGTTGGGGACCATGAACATGAGGGGCCTGTGAGATGGCCAGTGTCTTCAGTGTGAAATGATGGGGTAGGAAATATCCCCACGGCCTTTTTGGCCTCTCCAGGCCTGCAGGCAAGTGGGATCCCAGCGCTCTTCTCTGGGGACTCCCACACTCATGGCCCCACGCCTCTTCCTGCAGCACACTGTGCCCTTGTCCCCTCCTGGTGGTCCAGCCCAGCAGCCGCCTTTATTTCCCTAAAACATTCCATGAGCCCTGCTTGTTGGCTCCTGCCTCAGTCACTTGCTCTTTGTCTTTGTCCCCGAATGCCATCCTCCTAGTGGCACCTGGGCACGGTGACTGGCACACAGTAGGCACTCCCAAGAGGCGGTGGAAGGAGGCAAGTCTGCCTAAACTTCCGACCTCCACTCCGACCTGCCCCTTACTTGGCACACAGTGACCACACTGGCCTCCTTGCTGGTCGCAAGCTCACCCAGCTGGCTCCTGCCTCAGGGCCTTTGCACTTCTTCCCTGCACCTGGAATGCTCTGCCCCACATCTTGTGTGACCAGTGCCTTCCTTCTCTGACGACCCATCTGAAGTAACTCCTTGCCCAGCAAAACACTTCTCATCTCGCCGGTCTCTTTGGACTCCTCCTCCTTGGTCATTTGTCTGCCTGCCCTGGCCCTGTGCTACCCCTACTGCTGGGCCCTCGGTTTCTGCCACTGTGTCTCTATCCCCAGGGCCTGGCACAGAGGGCCTCCGATGGCAGGTGGTGACACTGGCAGGTGGTGACACTTCTCCCAGCCAGAGGTGCCTGCTCCGCACCCCAAGCGCCTTCCTGCCCTCCCGGCTCCTATCATTCCCTCACCACCCCGTGCCCCTCCCCAGGCTGGTGGCACCTGAGCCCAAGGACACATCTGAACCAAGTCCTGCCCAGGGAGCCCCTCTGAGGCCGTGGGTCCTCCCGCTCCCCACCCCCCTCCCGCCAGCCGCTGTGTGATTCCTCCACTGGACCATCTGGCTGGGCTGCGTTGCTCCCTAGTCCACTCCAAACCCTTCGGAACGACAGCGAGAAGGAATGTGAGTCCCTGTCTGGGGACGGGCCTGCTTGGTGCTGAGAGCCAGGCCTGGGACACAGGGAGCCTGGGTTCTGGTCCCAGCTCTGCCTCTGCCTCGCCGTGTGACCCTTGGGGCTGGGGGCTGGCCTCTCAGACCCCGACCCTAGTGCTCCACTCCCGGGGTCTCTGTAAATCCACTCGGGGCTCTGGCTTCCTCAGTTTCCCCCTTATCTTGCTTCCCGACTTCCATCTCCAGGGGAGGAAACAAGCTGAAGAATGTGGACAGGCGTGGGGGGTTCAAATCCCAGACGTGGCTACCACGGGATCACCCACCTCCCGCTGATGAAGACTCAGGCCTCCTACACAGCTGTGTGACCTCTGACAAGTCTCTCAACCTCTCTGAGCTCAATCCCTCATCTAGGGAGCATGGAAAATTTTCAAAGGACATTGTGAGTGAAAAGGTAGCCATGTGTAAGGGACTGTCTCGGGGATAGGGCTCCTCTGGGGAGCCAGCCTTTTAAATTTAATCATCTGGGGTGGACAGCCTTCTAAGATGCGTTCTTGCCTTCATTCAACCAACACGGACCGTGTGCCCTGTTCTAGGGGACTCAGCAGAGAACGAGCCAGAGGAGGCTCTGTGCCCTGATGGTGCGGATACTCTCGGCGGGATGCAGATTACACGGGATGTCAGCACAGCGCCCCTGCTGCCCCGGTGTCTGATGTGAAGGGGGGAAGGCTGGGGCCCGAACGGTCCACAGGGAGGTCAGGATGAAGGGCGAGCAAAAACGGGGGAGCTGGTGGGAGCAGCAGGCTCTGGGCGTGGGAGGCCTGGTGAGTCTGGGAGCATCTGGTCACCAGTGGGGAGCGGGGGGTTGTCTCATGGGCCACGGTCAGGACTTGGGCTTCTATCCTGAGTGGGTGGGGGGCCCCGCAGGGCCAAACAGAGGACTACCCCTGGTGCCGCTGCGTGGGGGAGGGGCTGCAGGGTGAGTGCAGGGTCCCAGGAGTCCAGCCGGAGGCGCCAGCACCAATCCAGGCCTGCGGGGCCAGGGTGGAGGTGGGAGACAGGCTTGCAGCCGGAAAGGGGTGGGGAGAAGATTGGAGCTCAGGTCCAGGTGACAGACATTCCAGTGGGGCCATGGCCAAGGGGGTGGGTGCACAGGTCCAGGGGACGGGAAGCTGGAAGCAGCCAGTGTAGACGCAGCACGAAGAGTCACAGGACTGGAGGAGCTGCCTAGGAAGTGAGTGTGGGGCGCAGAGGTGCAACTTCAAGGTCAGGGTGCAGGGAGGGGCAGAGCCGAGGAGGGGGGGTTAGGAGCTAGCTTTGTGTCCCTCAGCACCCCCACAGGGCTGGCCTGTCCCGGACACACAGCAGGTCATCTGCCCCATACCTTCCCCGCGGGACAAAGGTGAGCTGTGTGCTCTCCTGTCCCTACTTGGGGGGAGGCTGAGCGCTTGCCCAAGGTCCCCCCAGCAAGTGTGGAAGCTGAACTCAGGCCCTGGCTTGGCACTGCTGTCCCCAGATGGGGCCGGGAGTGTTCTCCCTGGGATTCCAGAGGCCCCGGGCCACGCACGGGCTGAGCGGCGCCCCGCTCGCTCCCCACCCTTCCTGCCTCCATCCAGCTCCGCGTAGCCTCAGGCAGGGCCTCGGGTTCCCAGCCAGTGCGGCTGCAAGCTGGCCCCCAGAGCTAAATCTGGCTTACCAGCATGTTGTATTTGGCCTGCAAGAGGTTTTAAAATTTTTTTAAAAAACATTTGAGCCAACATTTAAAAATTGGGAGAGTTTACATTTTGAATTCCATATTTTTGGCTTCTACTGAAAATTTGCAAGATCTGGCAACTCCGGCCCACATTCCCACGTGGCAACAGTTGGGGAGCTGGGAAGCAGCTGCCCCCTCCAGAGGCACCTCGGGGGGCCCCCACTGGGGAGAGGAACCGTCCACACCTAACTTACCTGACAGCTTAGCTAGACTTGGGGAGACTGAGGCCTGGAGGGTGGAGTGACTTGTCCAGGTCACTCAGTGCGAAAGTCCCTGGGACAGGATCTGGGGACCTCCAGGCCTGGCGTCAGGGGTCTTGTCACAACCCCACCTGTGTGACTTCAGAGCCCCCAGCCTGCCTCTCTTTCCATGACCCTGGCCCTGGCCCTCCAGCTCTCTTCTTCTGACCTCAGGAAGTGACTGGCTTAAGTCATTCATACTGTCATTCAGGCCTGTGGACAATGAGAGCCGGAGGTCTCAGAGGCCTGCTTTTTTTGTGGCTGCCTGTTCGTGAGATAACGAAGGGGAGGACCAGGGTCACCCACGGCCAGTCAGCCAGATGGGACAGAGGCTGGACTAAAATCCAGGTGCTTCCCCCACCCCTTTGTAGCTGCCCTGCCCCAAAGGTGTTAATGGTGAAACTCCAGGGATTATGCTCACAAAAGGGCTTTCAGGTTAAGGACTGAGGCCAGGGGTCTGCCCTGCTACCTACCCTACAGCCCCAGCCTCAGCCCCAGCCCCAGCCCCAGTCTGGGAATAGTTCTGGGGACACGGGCCTGTCCAGGCTGGGCGGGCAGGAGGCACACAGCAGAGGGACCGCCATCATGACCTTCATCACTATCATCGTGCCAAGGACTGCACTCCTACTGTGCGCCACGCACCTTCACCCAGGACCTCTAACCCTCCCGCCCCCACACACCGCTGTTCTCTGAGCCTGCTCCTGTTCTGTGAAACACGCCTGATCCTGGGATCTCTCTGACCCCCCTGGTTTGAGTATTTGATGTGAGGCTGGAGCAGAGGGGACCCGGAGCAGGTGGTCACCATGCCACGTGGCCCTGGGGGTGGGGGGGGGTGTAGGACTGATACCCCCCTCCCCCTCCCTGGGGAAGGACACTCCCCGGGCCTCAGGGTGGAGCCCTGCCCCCTGGCACCTACGGCTGGGGCCCGCCAAGTCCCTGCAGCCCTGGGCTGCCTGGCAGTCCTGGGAGGCACGTGTGAGGAGCCTTGAGATGGAATCCTCCAGAGGCCTGGGTGTCATGGGGCTCCCCCAGGGCCCAGTGTCCCCAGAGGGAGGGCTGTGCCATGTGCAGGGCTGAGCAGCAGAGGGGCAGGGGTCCCAGGTTGCCAGGCCCTTGTGGAGGACAGCATCTGTTGGGTGCGTGCCCTGGGACAAGGCAAAAGAGGAATCGTGATCATTCCTGCCTTTTCTTCACGTCCAGGGAAACCGAAGCCCAGAGGGCGTGGGTGACCTGTCCAGATCACAGGCAGGCAGTGGCTCCATGAGCCGAGTCTACCTCAAGTTGAGAACTCCCGGGCTGAGCTCGGGGCAGCCGGTCCAGCAGCCACGGGGGAAGGGCTGAGGGGCTTCCAACGCCCAGCACTGTCTACTGGCCATGCTGTTCCCGGCTCTCCCTGGAGATCGGGGCAGGCCCCTGGGGGGTGGGCGGGGGGGAGCAGAGGGAGAGGATGTGACTGCCAGGGTCCGACCCTGGCTCCTCTGCATGACCTGTCTGAGACTCAGTTTCCCGCTCTGGACGTTGGGAGCATAATGGTGGCACCAGCCTCCTGGGGGTGCGCTGTGCTTGCCATCGAGAGTTAGAACAACACCCAAAATTTTGTTTTTAAAACAACCTCTCCCTATAGGGACGCCATCCTAGGGGGGTCCTGGTTGCGAGCTCTGCCATCCTGGCCCTGCGGTCCCCACCTTGGTCCTGTGCCCAGAGAAGTCCGGATGGGGCAATGTCCTCAAGAGCCCATAAGAGCCCATCCTGGCCCCAGGGGACACAGATGGTTTGGGAGACAGAGGTCAGCACCAAGGTGGGGGTGCATGTGTGTGGGGCGCTGCTCTGCGCGACCAGGTCCCCAGGACAGCTAAGTGGGGCCCACATCTTTCTGCCTATCGGTGAGGCCAGGGTGTCTGTGTGTGCAGGGGAGTGGGTGCCAAGGTGCTGAGAAAGACACCTGCTTTGAGATTTGAAGACCTCGGTGCTAGCCCAGGCCCCCCCACCATGTGACCTGGGGCAAGTGGCAGCCCCTCAGAGCCTCAGTTTCCAATTCTATAAAATGGGGGAATTAGTGAAGGACACGGATCCATCTATCGGCCCGATGAGACAGTGACAGACTACCTCACCTGGAGGGGTCTGGGGTTCAAAAATTCAAAGGGATAATCATATGAAATCCTGTGTAAAACACGGAGGTAAAAACTCACGCGCACTCAGGTCAGAACTATTCTGCCTGCCCCAAGCCCGAAATTTCACCTTAGAGATTCATTCTTTTGGTTCTTAAGGTCTTGCCTGTTACAGATAGGATAAAAGGGGTGTGATGAGGGAACTCAGAGGGGGTCAGCCAGGACTCTCGGAGAGAGAAAGCACAGAGGAAGGAGGGAGGGGACCACAGCAGACGTCTGCCTAGCTGCCTGCTGGAGGGTGGGCTGAGGCTGAGACTCACCCGGCTTGCAGGCTTCCGGGGGGAGGCGGCTTGGCCTCCATTCTTGCCGCTGCCTATTCGAGAACCACTAGTCTCCACGGCCCGGCCCGGCCCCGGTCTGCTGGCAGCCTCAGCTGTGGACAGTGGAGGGTTCAAGGCCAGGGTCTTCTCTGGGGCTGCAGCGCCCGTGAGGGGCTCCTGGGCTGGGCCTTGCTCCCCTGGGGAGGGCTCCGGGCTGCGGCCTCTGGGCCCCCGGAAGGCCTCCAGGGTCCTGGGGTCCAGCACTCGCACAGTGACCTCATCCAGGAACCTGGAGAAGGGCAGCCTGGCCTCCCGTCGGCGGCCCAGCCGGGCAAGGGGGCCTCTGGCAGCCCTGCTGCCCGTGCTCAGGGGCTCTTGGGTGGACCGCAGGCCAGCTGACGCCTGTGTCTCCTCCTGGCCTGGCCGTGCTCCCCAGCTGGGGCAGCATGTCTGGCCCTCCGGGTTCCGGCCTAGAGTGGGACTTGGTTTGTGGCTTTGAAGGTCCTCTCTGCATGCTTCCTTCCTAGGGGCTTCAGCCCGGGGCTCCAAGAAGGAGATGTGGCCATCTTGCCTGGGGCTGCCGGGGTCAGGGCCCCGTGCCTGGGAGTCAGCCCCTGAGAGCATCCTCCTTAGTTGGTCCAAGGTCAAGCCTCTCCAAACACCTCGTTGAACTTCACTTCTCTCCTCCCACGGCACTGGGATCCCCCGCCCTGGTTGGGGGGGAGGGTCAGGGCCACCTGTCCCTCATTGGCCAGAGTGATCAGCTGAGTGCCCGCCTGCCCATCGATCCAGAGAGCATGTGGCAGGGGGGGCTCCCACCCCCTAAATTGATTCTCACTAAGTGGGAGCTGGGCTTCAGGGCTTAGAAAGTGCTACAGAGAAGGTCATGTCCTGACTATGTCTGCCTGGGGAGGCAGTCTGCACTGAATGAGCACCTGCTGTGTACAGGGAGGGGGCTGGGTTGGGCCTCACGCATGCCACTCACGTTCTTCATCTCCTCTGCCAGGTGTGGTGTTGGGTGCATGGAGAGGGAGAGGCAGGCAGCACAGAGACAGCTGTGACAACTGCCATGACAGCGTGAGCACAGGGCCCAAAGAAGGGGAAATTAGAGCATCATTGATCTGGCCAAATGGGAGGGTATTGGTGGAGACTGCCAGTTGCCCACTGCTCTCCCACTCATCTTTAATAAAGAACTCATTTTGTTCCAGAAGGCCAGAGACTCAGCTGAAAGGCTGCATTTCTCAGGCTCCTTTGCAGCCAAGGGTAGCCAAGGAGATATAAACAGAAGCTATTGGGTGTGATTGCAGGCAGATCTCCTTAAAAGGGATCAGACAGCTTGCATGTGCTTCTTTTGCTCCCACGCCCCACCCTCCTGCTTCTTAACTGGGACATGAATGTGATGGTTGGAGCTATTGCAGCTACATTGCACCATGAGGCAAACTTGTGGCAGAGCCCATATACAAAGGATGGAAGAGCAGAAAGACAAAAGGAACCTGGGTTCCTGATGGCTACTGAGTCATCACACCAGCCCTGAACCACCTTCCTTTGATGTTTTAACTTGGAGAAATAACCCCCTGTCTTATTTGAGCTGTAGTTACTCCCAGTTTCTGTTACTAGCAGCTGTGTGCAATTCCTCAACAATACACAGGGGACAAGGCAAGGAACAGTGGTTGATAATGCAATGAGGGAACAGCCTTTGGCACATGGGGCCCCAAGGTGTAATTAAATGGGGAGTAGAATGGAGGAGATTAACCCAGAGAAAAGGCCAGAGCCAGGCCTGGGCACTTCCTCATTTGTGTGGAGGGAGATGTGTCTGCCTCTGGCATCTCAGGAAGATAGGAGGTAGGACTCCTTCCTGGGATGCACCTGCATGAGTCAAGGGAAGTCTCACTGGGGGGTGGCAGCCCCAGGCCCTTGGCGGGCCAGCTGGTGGGCACTACCACCACCTGGGCTTCTAGTGCTGCTCAGAGCATGGCCTTGACCCCCCTTGGCAGTGTCTACTCATGGCTGTGAATCTGGGGCCCATGCCCACTTGTTGGTGCCTAGATGTCTCATAGCAAGTGCTAGGGACCTCTTCTTTTCTGGACTCAATTGGACACCTCTCTGAATGCCTTCACAGCATCCATGACTAAATGTCTGAAAAGCTCCATGAGCTCAGCTCCATGGGAGCTGCCTGGACCCCTCCTTCTCCCTCTCCCCTCGCTCCCCCACCAACCAGCGGGCCCTGGAAATTCAGCTTCTCTCAGACCTGACCACATCCCTCCATCCCCAACATCACGTTGCTCATCCCAGGTGCCACTACGTCTCACCTGTATACCTGCAATCACCCTCCCTGGGGCCCCTGACCCTATGCTAGTCCAGCTTGATCCATCCCACAACCTACCAATATGAACCTTAAAACTCACAGACCAGATAACCAGACAATGTCACGTGATCATATGCCCTGCAAGACCCTGCCAGCCCAGTGTCTTCTCTAGAGACACTGGGGTGTCTTCTCTAACCTGAAGGGTCCCCTGGAACCTCCATCAAGTTCCTGACTGTGCTAAGCTCTATATGGTCTCAGGGCCTTTGCATGTGCTGTTCCCTCCACCAGAATCACTCTCCCTCTCTCTCTTTCCCTCTGTCTTCTCACCTAATTTTCATTTAACTTCAGGACCCCAGTCAACAGCCTGTCCCCTTGCAGATCAGATCAGGTCCCCTTGCAACAGCTTCTTGTCGCCCCTGCTCTTCTCATAGCACAGCCCCCAACCGCAAAGGGTATGTGTACAATCATTTGTTTATTCTCTGTGTCCCCAGGACTGCAAGCTCTGCTCTGTCCTCACTCTCCACACAGGCCTAGGCACATAGTAGGTGCTCAACAAGTAGTTCTGGAGTGGACATTTTCTGGGCTGAGAACTGGAGAGGAGAACATGGGGGAGCAAGAATCTCAGGCTCTTAGGAAGCCAAGCATCCCTCCAGCCTTGCAGTCCCCTGACAGCCACTCCATGACACCCGGACAGCCCCTTCACAGCAGCTGTCCAGCCCCTGCCCCATCACCATCTTACCACCATCTCCATGACAATGACCATCACCATTTCCATCACCATCTCCATCACCATCACATCTCCATCACCATCTCCAATACCATCCCCATCTCCATCACCATCACCAACTCTATCCCCATGTCCATCAATATCCCTATCACCAACTCCATATCCATCAATAATCTTCGGGGCGCCTGGGTGGCGCAGTCGTTAGGCGTCTGCCTTCGGCTCAGGGCGTGATCCCAGCATTCTGGGATCGAGCCCCACATCGGGCTCCTCTGCTGGGAGCCTGCTTCTTCCTCTCCCACTCCCCCTGCTTGTGTTCCCTCTCTCGCTGGCTATCTCTGTTAAATAAATAAATAAAATCTTTAAAAAAAAAAATCTCCATTACCACCACCATCTCCATCACGATCTCCATCTCCGTCCCCATCAGCATCACCACCTTCATCACCATCACCTCTCTATTCCCATCACCATCCCCATCTCCATCACCATCACCAACTCCATCTCCATCTCCATCACCAACCTCATTATCCATCACCAACTCCATCTCCATCACCATCACCACCACCATCACCATCACCATCTCTGTCAGCAGCACCGTCTCCATCTCCATCATTGTCTCCATCACCATCACCATCACCATCACCAACTCCATATCCGTGAATTACCATCATCTCCATCACTATCACCATCTCCATCACCATCACCAACTCCAACCCCATATCCATTACCATCTCCATCTCCATCAACATCACCACCTCCATCACCATCACCAACCCCATCTCCATCGTCATCTCCATCACCATCCCAATCTCCATCATGATCTCCATCACCTTCACCATCACAAACTCCATGTCCATCACTATCTCCATCTCCATCATCATCTCCATCACCAAATCTGTCCCCATCACCACCACACTCACCACCACCATCTCCATCATGATCTCCATCACCTTCACCATCACCAACTCCATCTCCATCACCATCTCCAACTCCATCACCATCTCCATCACCATCACCAGCAGGAGGCGGCAGACCCAAGGTCAAATTCCTCTTCAACAGGACGTTGGACCAGTCATGTCCCTTCACTGTCACATGCAGATGGATGCCCCATTCAGGGACAGTGGTGGGAAGCGGTGTGAGAACACAGGTGCTAGGCACCTCTATCACAGAGCCTGGCATCTAGTAGGACCTCAGGACTCATGAGCACAGGGCTCTAATGTGTCCATTCCCTGTGTATGTGTGGTCACAGGACTGTTCTAGGGATTCTGGCCAGCTGGTCCTCTGAGCTTCTCCTAGAGTTGCCGGCTGCATCAGAGAAGTTCCCGTTGTCATAACAACCCACTGGCTCTCTGCCGCCTGGGCCCGAGGCCCGAGAGGATGCTGCCGGCTGCTGAAGCTTGCATCCTAGGCCTGCTCACCTCTCAGCAGCCTGGGCTGCCTCTCCTGAAAGGGCTCCACAGCTCCTAGCACTGCGGCTCCTGCCTCTTGACTCATCGGTTGCCGTCCCACTTCCTGAGTCTCTACGGTGTGTCAGCCTCCATGCTCAGCATGCACATGCATCATGGCCCAAATCCTCACCCAGCCCTGTGAGGTGGGACGGCTGGGAACTCAGTTTCATGCTAAAAGAAGCAGAGTCTCAGGGAGGCAAAGTGACTTGTCCAAGATCCCACGGCTCTGACATTGCAGACCCAGGAGGGGAAACCCACAGGTCAAGTACTCACCCTGTTTCCTTTCCAGCACCCCCTCAGCGCCCTCCACCACTGCCTGGCCCCTCCTTGATCTCATGGGTGTGAAGCTGGCCTCTGTGAGCTTGGAGCGAGGAGGGACACAATTTCCTGTTGCCTCTTGGCCTGGAGCAGGAAGACCTGTAATAGGGAGCTGGTGGGACCCTGCAGGATGGGCAGGGCATGCTGGGCACCCACTAAGGGTTCCAGACATCACCTCGCTGATTCTCACAGTAACCCGCCAAACTAGGTTTTGCCACCCCGTTTCACAGAGAAGGATTTGGGCTCTGAGGGGTCACTGGTCAACAGCCATGCCCGCCATAGGCCAAGTGCTGCCATGAATGCTGGCAGGAGCGCCGTCCCCATCCCAGGGCCTCCCTCATGCCAGTGCGGAAGTTTCTATTACCGTTGCCCTTTCATGGATGAGGGCATAGAAGGTCTGCGAATTCTCGTACTTGTACTTTTAACCATCCTGTCTCATTGCTTCTAGACATTTCCCTGCTGGCCTGAGAATCCTAGAGGGCAGGGGCGCCTGGGTGGCTCAGTCGGTTAGGTGTCCAACTCTTGGTTTCGGCTCAGGTCCTAATCTCATGAGCTGTGAGACTGAGCCTCGTGTGGGGCTCTGTGCTCAGCAGGAGTCTGCTTGGATAGTTTCTCCCTCTTCCCCTCCCTCCTCTTGCGCACTCTCTCTCTCTCTCAAATAAATAAATAAATCTTAAAAAACAAAAAACAAAAAATCGAATCTTAGAGGGCAGCCACAGGCCATAGCTCTCTCGAGTCCCCAGTGTCCTTGCGCATGCTTGTGCCATCGGGGTTTGCACCCTGGATCCTGCCCCAGCCTTTCTTCCCCAGGAGGGGTGCATGCTTGAGCAATGCAGGAGGGCTCCCTGCAGGTCACTGTGTTTACAAGAGGCTACATGGCTGCTTCATCCTACAACACGTAACTGGCCCCCCACTACTCTATCACGGAACTGGAGCACTGGGGGTCATGTGAACAAGACACCAGCATCTAGGGAATCAAGATGCTCCATCCATGCAACCAACCAGCCTTCAACCCATCCGTCTCTAGAGCCATTCATCCGCTAACACGTGCCTATTCGTGCATCCTTCCATGCCTGTACCTGCGATCTGCTGACCTGTGCTCACCCATCTACTAATTCGCGAATTCCTGCAGCCATCCATCCACCCGTCCATCCGCGTATCCCTCCTCGGTACGTGTATCTCGTATCCGTGCATGCAGCTGCCCATCCGCACATGCATCCGTCCACTGACATGTGTCCATTTGTGCACTGATCCACGCTTCCATGCCTGTATCCAGTCATTCATTAACATACACTCGTGTACCCACACATTCATTCTTCCTGATCCCTCCGTTCATTCCTGTATCCACCATCTAATTGACATTGAGTACCCGTCCATCTGTCCCCGCATCCAAGCGCTGACTAACCCACTTAGTATCCACCCATTTTCTCATGCCTGCATCCATCTACCCCAGCATGTATTCCTGTATCCATCCATCCCTTTATCTATCCATCTGTTGACATCTGTCCACCCATCCATTCATCCGTCTGTTTTGCCAATATGCATCAGAAATTCACCCTCCTATCTATCAGTCCATCTATGTATGCCTCCATTGCTATCTTCTATTCATCCGGTCCTGTATCCTTATCCATTCTTCCATCCATTCACTCATCCATCCCTATCTATCTTGCCACTTCCACCAGTCTCTGCTCCCACCCATCTGTCCCTCTACTTTCTTTATGCATCCTCCAGTCTGTCCTGCTGTGCACCTCCTGTCACTGTCTGTCCACACACTTTCCCCTTTCGGCCACCACACCTGTGCAAAGTCGGGTGCATGGGGAGAATATGCTAGGTGAATACAGAATTCATTCACTTACTCACTCACTCATTCATTCATTCCTATAATATTGCACCAATGGAGACAGCTCTGGTCAGCTTCTCCCACCAGCTATCATCTTGTGCCTGCTCTGGGGCAGAAGTCACTCTGTTGACCATGATCGGTGTCGTGCTAGCCACTGAGGCCCAGAGAGGGGCAGGGCCTTGCTGAAGGTCACACAGTGAATCAGTGGCAAAGAAGGAACTGGCATTCAAGACTCCAGATTCCTATCCAGACCTTTCCACCAGGCTGGTTACCAGCCCTGGGGAAGGAGAGGGAACCAGGAAGGGATGCTAGGGACAGTTCTAGACCCAACACAGTGAGCCTCGGGGTCACCCACCCCTGAATTTGTCCCTGGGAATCTTCACCTGCTTTGAGGGGAGGAATCACCTGTCCCCACCCCACGGCCATAACCTTGACCTCCAAACTCCTACAGGACTGAGCCTCTTCTGATCCTGGTACTCTCCCCTCTTACCCCCAGGTCTTGACCCATGCTGCGCCTGACACTTCACTACCCTCACCTGTTCAGCTCTGACTCAGCCCTCGGACCTCACCTCCTGGGATTTGAGGAACTATTTGTGGGCTGTCTCCAAAACAGGACACGGATTCCTGGGCTCCTTTCCTCTCTTCTCCTCTCCTCTCCTCTCCTCTAATCTCCTCTCCTCTCCTCTCCTTTCTTCATTCTTCAACATCAGTGCCTACAAGAGCAGGGGCCCTCCTTCAGAGTGCTATTTTGGGGATCATGCATGAAAATGCTGATACTGGGCTTGGCACATAGTAGGTGTTCAATAAATGGCGGCGACCGTGGGCCAGACTCTGTGCCTGAGTCCCTGCAAGTGAATGGTGGATCATCTAACAGACTGCTTGTGACTCACTTCCCACCCAGACCTGGAAATGTCTCACGTCCCACTTCAGCCCATGGAAAGCCCATCCCATCAGACAGGCTCCTGGCAGCCTTCACCCTCCTCACTCAGCATCCCAGGTGTGAACAGCTCCAGGTTCTGAGGATGAGCAGAGCCCAGAGCTGTAAATGTAAGGCAGTAGCTGGGGAGGGTCCTCCACGGAGGCACAGCCCCTCGCCCAGCACCGATGTGCTGAGCAGCCGGGAAGAAGCCGCATCTGCCAGTCTGCTTGCTTTTCTGTGCCTCCCTGATTATAGTTAGAGTCGGGAAAATTAAGGGTTTTCGGGGAGGCTGCCAGGGCCCTTGCTGCTGCCTCCCTGCTCTGCACGTCACAGATGCCAGGCAGAGCCGCCTCCCTCGGCCACTTGCCCCAGCCAGCCGCGCCACACGGGGCCTGGCGGGACAGCACACCACAGTTTACGAGGGGCTTTCTCCCGCAGTCCCCACGGACCCGCGGAACAGAAAGGGTCTTTGCTCTGATTGGTGGGTGGTAGAACTCGGGCCCAATGAAGGGAAGCCATCTGTCCGTGGCCCCTAGAGATGGAGGGCATGAGCCCTCAGAAGGAGCCAGGCCCAGGGAGACCCTGCCCCACAGAGCCCCAAGGCCTTGACCCCTGCTGTGCAGGGCCAGCGACCGAGGCCCTGCAGGACCCCATTTGCAGTTGCTTCTCATTCAGCCACCCCCACTCACTCCTGGGTGCCTCCTCGCTCCCATCCCGCTCCTCGGGAGACTCCAGGAGGCCGCCCACGCTGTTCCTGCCCCAGAGGAACCACACTGGGGACGGGGTGGGGCACAGACGAGGAAGGAAACACCTCTAAATCAGGCAGGAAGCGGAAGCGCTAGGGTAGAAATTCCCATCCAACGCGCCGGGGTTCAGGGAGGGTGGGAACGCCAGCTGAGCGGCCCTGGGCCTCAGTTTCCTCGCTTGTAACTGAGGGGAATGTCAGCACCTGCCTTGCAGGTCCTGAGCGAGACCGAGGGTCTCTGAGGCTGGCGCGCGCCCACGCGCTGCAAACGCTCGGTGAAGCCGCCCGGGGTCCAGCCTCCTTCCGGCTACTCGGCCTTTGGGGCGGCCTCCCCGAGCCGGGTCTGGCCCTGCCCCCTGACGCAGGGCGGGACGAGGCCTGCCGGTACCCGGCCACCTGTCCCCTGTCCTCGCCCTCGGCCCCCGCCCCACCCGCTCGCCCGCCGCAGGGACGCGCGGGTTGGGGGGCGATCGCCCGCAAACCGGACCCAGGCGCTCGGGCCGGCGGGGGGCGGGGAGGGGCAGAGCCGCGCGCGGAGGCCGAGTCCCCGCCCCGCCCCGAGACTGCCGGGTTCCCAGGAGTGCCTGGCCGGCCCCCCCCTTTCCCCGGGCCAGCGAAACCTCCGCGGCGGGGCCCTGGCGCCCCGGCACCGCAGGGGGCGCCGCGGGCAGCGGAGAGGAGGCTGGACAGCCGCCTCCCCCCTCCCCCCGGCCGGAGCGGGGGTGCGGTGCAGAGCCCGCCCCGGGCGTGGGTGGCGCCCGCCCCGCCCCCCGCCGGTGCCCGCGCCGCGCCCTCCCAGCTCGCAGGTACTCACCGCCCGGCGGAGCCGGCCCGGCCGGCGGCCGCCGGTCCACATGGCCCCGGGGCAGCCGCGCTGCTCGCCGCCACCGCCGCCGCCGCCGCCGCCGCCGCCGCCGCCGCCGCCGCCGCCGCCGCGCTCGGGTCCCTCCGCCCTCCCCACCGAGGCCGAGCGCGCCGGGAGCCGGCGCGGCCGGGGCTCCCCCACCCCCCGGCTTCCCGCAGGGAGCGCCCGCCCCCCGCCCCCAGCCCGGCTCCCCGCCAGCCCCGGCCCCGCGCAGCCGCGGCTGATTCAGCGGCTCCCCCCGCCGCGCCGGGCCGGGGCGCACTCGGGGGGCGCGGGGCAGGACACTCGGCGCGGGGGTGCCGCGGGGGCGCTGGAGCCGGTGAAGGAATGGCGGCGGGGCAGGGAATGAATGAACGCGTGAGAGCATGAATGGCGGAGCGCATGAATGAATGAGTGCCTGGCGTGCGTGCGGGAGGAACGAATGAATGAGGAACGAATGCTCGAGGGCAGCGCTGAGGGCAGGAGTGAATGGGCCCTTAAAACCGGGAAACCCTAGGTACTAACCTGTCCAACCCATTCATCCATTCATTCACTCAGTTCCCAACATTTATTGGACACCTACTGTATACCAGCCCAGCTCTAGGCCTGGGAACCCCGCAGGGAACGAAGCCAAATTCCTGAACTCCTGGAGTTCACAGCTTACGAATATAGAACCTGCAGGAGTGGGGGCCGGGGTGGGGGCGTGCGAAAGGAGTGACTCGGCCGAGCTAAGCTACCTCTCTCCCAGCCCTTACTTTGCGGCGCCCGCAGCCCAACCTCAGTGTCTCCCTCGGGTCACCGCAGGTACCTCTCCCGCCTTCCTTAGCCGAATCCAGGCACCTGGGCCAGGGTAGTCAAGTGATGGGGGAGGAGCTTCCTCACTTCCTGAGCTCTCAGAAGGGAGAGGTAGGGTCTGGAGGGTCCGTGTTGCTCCGGGAACCTCCAGGTGGAGCACCTCCCTCCCTGCCCCCAGCAGAGCCCCAGGTGGCCCAGTCCTGGTCCTGAGAAATCCGTGTGGGATGAACCACTCCCTCTCCTCCCTGAGACGTTGGACAGGGTAATTCTCACGGCCCAAGCCAGGCTGGACCTTCTCAAGAACCAGCCGCAGTTCTGAGGACATCAGAGCTCCCTGGGACAAATCTGCCAGCCCAGCCACCCCAGCAGCAGCTAGCCTATGAACCCAGGAAAACGTGGGGGGTGGGGGGAGCGGGGGCGGAAAGGATCCTGCGTGTTGGGCAGGGATGTTGCAAAGCACACGCACTTTACTCCTGCCCTCCCTCAGGACCTATGGGCTCATAGTTTACACATGTTTATATCATTCCCAAGCACATGGTGCATTAAAAATGCTGCCAATGAGTACTTTATATATTTTTCCATTGTGGTAAAATACACATAACACAATATTTACCATTGTGACCACTTTTTAGTGTACAGTTCAGTGGCATGAAGCGCATTCACACTGTTGTGTAACCATCACCACCGGCCGTCTTGCATTTTATATGTCGTATACTTTGCAGTTTCTACTGCACTCAGTTCATTAGGGGAGTAGGCGCTACATTCAGGCACAGGACAGCGCCGAGAGAAGGAGCTGGCAGCAAGGGAAGCAAGAAAAACAACCAACGGGAGACAGGAAAGTAAAGGAGACGGGGAAGAGCCAAAAGCCGCTAGAATCCTTTGGTTTCCAGGCAAAGCCCCCTCTCCTCTGCCTCAGGCCCCGGGGACATTTTTTGGGTAACTAATAGGGAAAGGGTGGTTCAGGGATCTTTCCAAGCCCCCAGGACATCAGGGGTGCCCTTTTGCCTCCGGGCTCACAGGGTCAGGACAAAAGGAGAGGTAGAAGTTTGGTGTGGGCTTTCTGAGTCCCTCCTTTAGGGGCAGGCTCTGTGATCTCCAGTCCTGCCCTCTCAGATCCTGACATCAGGCCATCCAGAGGAGGGGAGCCCAGCCTGCTGAGCCCCACCTGCCACCCCTAACGTCCCTGCCCTCCCCAGGCCCCAAGGGGACAACAGTCATGGTGGAATGTGGACGGAGTGTACATGCAGGGCTCTACCCACATTTCCTCCCCAGACACTGGTCCTGTTCAGATGGTGCCAGAACGTTCGCCACCCGCCCTGGCTCTGCTGCTGCCAACGCTGCAGATGGCTGGGGAGGCGGAGGAGGGGCAGGGCGGGGTGGGGGCGGCCATGCCTCAGCTCAGGCAGCTTGCACACTTGAGCTTGGGCCTGCCTGGGAGGGCTCCAGGAGAGCCCCTCCCCACACTGCTCGGCCTCTGCCCCCGTCTGCACCCTGCAAGCCCCCTCTCCCCTCTGCTCCCCCGTTTCACAATGATGGGAAGGAGAGAAGAAAGCTGGCTCTGGCTGGGGGTCTCCCTTAATCCCCATAAAGACCTTGTGGGGGAGGTGGCACTAGCCTCCTTTGGCAGATGGGGAAACCGAGGCTCAGAGAGGCAAAGTCCCCTGCCTAAGGCCACTTTAGCAGTTAAAGACTGAGCCGGTGGTCTGGTGGTCATCTGGTCTGGTGGTCATCCCCATTCAAGTTTTGTCTCCCACCGGACCCACCTCCAGGTGTCTCTGAGAACACCCAGGGGTGCAACCTGAAGATCCTTGCCAGATGGGCTGATCTGTAGAGGTGTCTGCAGCCTGTGCAGCCAGCCAGAGCCTAGAGCACCAGCAGCAGCCAGGCAGCCTTCCTGGAGGAGGTGGGGTTTTAGCTGCAGGTGGGAGGAAGGGATAAAAGTGGCAGGCTTATAAAAACCATGCCCTGGGGCTTGTAGGTCTCTTGTCCACATGGCTTCCTGCCCTCATGTGGGACCCTGGCCACAATCCCCACCCCCATCTCTCAATCCCATTCCCGGTTTTATTTTCTTCATGGCTCTAACTACTCTCCAGTGTTATCTGACGTATTTGTTTATGTGTGTACACCGATCTCCCCAGCTGGCGAGTGCAATCCTACACGGGGGGGGGGGGGGGGGGGGGGGGGGGGGGGG
>NW_024425008.1:3934170-4013286 GCF_017311325.1 Ursus maritimus | reverse complement strand
GGGGGGAGTGAACAAATGATCGCAAAATCGATGGAGGGAGGGAGGACCAGAGAAGGCTGGCCCGATGCCAGGCTTCTGGTGGCAGTGGCTGAGCGGAGGAGGGAAGGCAGCAGGCTGGGGTCACTGAGAGCGAGGCTCCCGCAGACAACCTGCACCCGGTCTAGGTGTCCAGAGTCTCCCAGTCCCTCGGGCTCCAGAGCTGGCCAGTCCTGCTGACCACGCCTCAGCCTGCCTTTCCCTGCTGCCTCCCTCAGGCTGCAGTTGGAGAAGGTTCTTGGCACGTGAGCTCAGGAGACCCTCGGGGAGCTGAGAAGCTGGTGGACTCCATGCCCCCCGGAGATGCTGTAACTTACGCTCCAGGTTGCCCTGGAGGACCAGGGCCGGACCTCTCCCGAATAACCCCTGCCCCATCCTGCTGCCCCCAGCCCTCATCTGTTTCTCCTGGGAGCACTTTTGTAAAAATCGAGGATTCAGGGTCTGTTTCTGGATGTCAACCTAAGACAGAAACAAAAAGACAAAATGGTCCCCATTTCCCTAATAGAGAAATAGGGGAGTCAAAGCCCTGTAGTAAGGGCTCAACACAGAGCCCTGACCCCCGTCCCCATGGTGAAGTGGGTATCACCGCCCAGCACTTTCCTTCTCTACCACATAGTGGGCCCTGCAGGTGGGGCTGGCCCTGGCTCCACGTGCTTCCCCAAAACCTGCGGGACCCATCAGCTGAGCTGAGGCACCTGCAGTGGGGACAGATGTTAGCTGAATGAATGCAGGAACGAATGAGTGGCACGGGAATGCTGGAGAACAGAACCTCAGTGCGATGGACAACCTTGTTCCCTACTCCCTGATACCTCCCGTCTGGTACTCAAGGCCTTCCACGGGCTTCCCTGAGTCTCTGACGTGACTTCCACTCTTGGCAGATGTTCAGGCCCTTCTGCCCCCTCATGTCCCTTCCAGACTGCCCTCCACCCCCATGCCCCCCCGGCATGCCCACTCAGCCTCTCTTCCTCTCTCTCGTCCCTGCTCAGAACAGGCAGCAACACTCCAGTAGAATAGAGGCTCATAGGAATGGGCTCTGCGCCCCTGGAGGGGTGAGCCCAGGCAGAGCGGTCTGCAGGAGCCATGTCTGCCCAGACTGCCAATTCCTGGCCCTCAGGACACATCGGATCTCGTCCGTGCAACTTTCAGTGGCTCTGAATGGTCCAGACGGTGGTTGGTCGTGGATGCCCCCCGTGGCTGTCTGCCAGGACAGTGCCAGTCAGCACACAGGTGACCTGTAATTCCCCGAGATGTCCAAATGGCCAGGGGTCAGGCCTCTGGTTCTGGCCCCTTCTGCCATCGGCGCCCCTCTCTGAGCTCTGTCCTCATCTGTAGAATGGGAACCCGCCGCCCTCCTGTCTTCTCACGTGACTGTTGGGAAACCCTTCACTGCGAGCCGAGGGACAGAGTGGCGAACAAGACAGGCCCTTCCCCAGAGTTCGCAGTCTTGGTGCCAAGGCCGAATAACAGGGGGACCCCAAGGCTGGGGTGCACCCCTCCGTGCCAGGCACAGAGCTCCTCACACAGGGAGTGAGGCAGCAGCAGGGCTGAGGCTGCCGGGCCGGGCGCAGGCTGCCCTCATTGAAAACTGGCCGGCAGAGGTGGCCACCAATTTTCCCCACTCCACTGGGCAGGAAAATTATTTCTGCTGATTCCTCTGTGTTCCAGCTGGTTCCCATGCCTGCAAGAGATCCAGAGGCTGGTCCGAACAGTGGCCGCAGCGAGCTTCCAAGTCGCGCCTCGGGCAGGGACAGCACTCTGGCCGGGGTTGGGGGGCAGGAGGCAGGAGCAGCCTGGACGGCCGGATCCTTGGGCATCTCAAGCTCCTCCTCCCTGGGCTCTGCACTGGTGACCCCCAAACCAGGGCGGTGGACCCCCTCTGGCGTAAAAAAACAAGGGACCAGAAAGAAAAATGCACTGAGCCACTGCCACTTGTGTCCTCTGTCACTAACCCTTACAGCAGCCCTGTGAGGAAGGGAGTCTCAGCCCACCTTCGAGGGGGAAACTGAGGCATGGGGATTAGGTGGTGGTGCTCAGGAAGCAGAGGCTGGGATTTGAACCCCGATCTGTCTGCCACAGTGTCTGAGCTCTTTGCCCACAGCCAGTGGCCTCACTTGACCACAAACAGGACCAGCGGAGAGGAGGGACCCAGCGTTGGAGCAATGGAGACATAGACCATCCCTGTGCGGGAGGGGCCAGAACTGGCGTCCACCTCCAGGGGTCAGACTCAGGGAGAACAGAGCCAAATCCCCCCACCCAAGAGGGCCGGGGGAGTGGTGCCAGAGCCGAGGTCCCTGTGCCCGGGGTGCTCCTCAGGGGCCAGCGGGGCCTGTGACTGAGATGTGGCTAGCAGAGGGACTGACCCAGTTTGCCCAAGACTGACAACAGTCCCAGGACAGGGGATTTTCAGCTTTAAAATGGGACAATCCTGGGCAAACCAGGATCAGTTGGTCACCCTAGGCTGACTAAAGAACGTTTGATGGTTCAAGGCAAAAAGTTAAATTGAGACAGAGCGAGGGACTCCAGCACTTAGAGGGACCACACCAGGGAAGGCTTCCCTTGGGGAAGTGTTTGGCTGGGAGGTCAGGTTGGTGTTTTTTAAGATGGCCAGTTCCAGGGTTCAGCCAGGACCTGAGTACAGTCCCGAGGGGCTTCGGGGCTTTTCCTGGTGGCACTGCCCCTCTGGGACCCCATCCAGGACCCTGCCCCTCCTCAGGGTGGCCTTGTCCAAACTTGAGGACCCGACTCAGGGCCATCTGGACATCTACCCCCTTACCCTTTCATTGCCTGCCCGTCTCTGCCAAACAAGCACCCCTGGGCGGGGGCGGGGGGGGGAGCAGAGAGAGTGCTGGCTCTGGAGGCAGCTGGGTCTTTGTCCTGATCTCAGCTTGGCTACACCCGTACCCCAGCAGAGACCATGGGTGGCTCAGAGCCTTAGTTCCCAGCTCTGCAAGGTGGCATAATAACCCCTTCTCGGCAAAGATGTTGCAAAGCCTGGAAACGAGGTCTGTGGAGGCCCCAGCACAGCCCCTGGCAATGCGAGGAGGGGCCATGGTTTGGGAAGCAAGGAGCTCAGAAACAAAGGGAGAGAATGTGAATCTGGTCCTTGCTGGGCCAGAGGGCTGGGGCCACACTGCCTCCCAGACTCTGGTCTGCGCCCCCGGGACACCGTGCTCAGTCCCCAGGGGGTGCTAGCCCTGACACAGCTCTCTTGGTGGAATGCGGTGTCTCCCTGTGTGCCCCCCTCCCCCTAACAGGTGCTGGCAGGCAGCGAGGCACAGCCCAGTGCTGACCTTCCCCAGCGACCCCACAGCCAGGGAGCCAGGTGACTGAGTCCTGGGAACTGTGTGGAAGAAGTCCTCGAAGGGGATCCCTTTGGCTGTTTTGTACAGCTTTATTGAGGCATAAGAACTTACAGTAAACGGCTCAATTTATGCAATGTGCACAATTTGATAAGTTTTGACATAGGCGTACACTCATGAAACCATCACCACAATCAAGATTGAGAATGTTTCCATCAACCTCGAACGCTTCCTGACGCCTCTTTGAAAACCACCTGTCACTTCACCCTGTCCTCAGGCAACCTCTGATCTGCTTTCTACCATTTTAGGTTAAGTTGCATTTTCTAGAGTTTCTATCCGTGGAATCCTACTGTATGTTTCTCTCTCTCTCTTTCGGGCGTGCGGCGGCTTCTTCCACTCCGCATGATAGTTGACTCCTTTCTATGAGTCACATTCCAGAATATGCTCTGATTTGTTTATCCATTCACTTCTTCATGGACATTTGGGTTTTCCCACTCTTTGGCTATGACAAGCAAAGCTGCTGTGAACATTTGTGTCCGAGTCTTTGTGTAGACATATTGCTTTAACTTCTCGGCGTGGAATGGCTTGATCATATGGTAGGTGTGTCTCTAACTTCTTAGAAGCCTCCATGCTCTTTTCAAAGCGATCATATAATTTTAAGTTCCCGTCAGTGAAGCTTCAGAGACCCAGTTGCCCCACATCCTTGTCAACACTTGGTATGGTCAGTCTTTTTAATTTTAGCCGCTCATAATAGGTGTGTAGTGATATCTCATTGTGGGTTTCATTCTCGTTTTCCTAATGACCGATGATGTTAAGAATCTACTTTAGTAAAGTCTTCCACCTGTTTCAAATCTTTCACCTGTTTCTCAGCTGGATTTTTGTGTTATTACTCAGTTTTAAGTGTTCTCTTTATACTCTGGACATGAGTTCTTTGTCAGATACCTACTTCACGAGTTTTCTTTCCCAGTCTTCTGCTAGCCTTTGAACTCTCTTCAAAGTGTCTTTCGAAGAGAAAAGGTTTCAATTTTAAGCTTAAAATCTACTTTATCAATTTTTTTCTTTCATCATTTGTGTTAATTGTGGCAGGAATCTTTCCTAACCAACTGTCTGTTGCTAGTGTATAGAAATACAATGAACTTGTGTCTGGCAATCTTGCTAATCTCACACATTCTATTTTTTAGAAAGATTTTATTTATTTTTTTGACAGAGAGAGACAGAGAGAGAGCGCACAAGCCAGGGGAAGGGCAGGCAGAGGGAGAGGGAGAAGCAGGCACCCTGCTCAGGAGGACTCGATCCCAGGACTCCGGGATCATGACCTGAGCTGAAGGCAGACGCTTAACCAAGTGAGCCACCCAGGTGCCCTCACAAATTCATTCTATTAGCCTTTTTGTAAGTTCCTTAGAAATTTTTACAGAGATCACTATGCTCTCTGTGTGAAAGAGCCGTTTTTCTTTTTCTTTACCATCTGCCACCTTTAAATTTTGCTTTGTTTGCTTTCTTGCCTTGTTGCACTGTGCAGGACCTCCACGGCAATGCTGAATAGGAGTGGATAGACGTCCTTACCTTGTAATCTGCCTTAGGGGCCTTCACCTGTAACTGTAACTTCCTATTACGTTTTTGTTACAGGCCCTTCATCAGACTGAGAAAGTTCCTTTCTGTTCTTAATTTACTGTGCCTTTATTAGGAATGGAAACTGAATTTTGTAAAAGAAAAAAAATTTTTTTGCCTCTGTCGAGATGATCATATGTTATGTTTCTTTTCTTTTTTTTCTTTCTTTCTTTTTTTTTTTTGGCTGTTAATCCGCTGAATCACGCTGATTGATATTCAAATGTGAAACCAATCTCCTATTGCTGGGATAAACCTCACTTTGACATGATGGTATTCTTTTTATATTTTGTCAGAGATAATTTGCAGATATTTTGTTAAGAATTTTTTGTGTATGTTCAGGAGGAGTGTTGGTCTGTAGTCTCTTCTATAATGTTGCTGTCTGGTTTCAGTATCAGGGTAATGCTGGCCTCAAAAGATGAGCTGGAAGATTCCCTTTTCTTCCATTTTGGGGAAGAGTTTCTTTAGAATGGTTATTATTTCTTCCCTATGTGTTTGGTCCAAGATGAGTCTAGAATATTCTTAATGGAAGGTTTTTTTTTTTTGTTTTTTTTGTTTGTTTTTAAGGATTATTTATTTATTTTAGAGGGGGGAAGGGGCAAAGGGAGAAGAGAATCTTACCCAGGCTCCGCACTGAGGGGAAGCCCAACGTGGAGTGGGGCTCGATCCCAGGACTCTGAGATCATGACCTAAGCTGAAACCGAGAGTCAGATACCCAACCAACTGTGCCACTGAGGTGTCCCTCTTTAATGGAAGGTTTTTAACTACACGTGCAACTTATTTAATGGACATGGGGCTTTGCAGATATCTATTTGTTCTTGAAAGAGCTTCAGTAGATTATATCCTCCAGAAAATTTGTCCAGTTCACCTAAGTTGTTGAATTTCTTGGCATAAAGTTGTTCAAAATATTCATTTGTTAGTTTTTCAGTGTTTGTGGGATCTGTAGTGATGTCCCCTCTGTTGTCCCAGATATTGATAATGTATGTTTTCTCTCTCTCTCTCTCTCTCCTTTTTTTCCCTGATCAGTCTGGTTAGAGTTTTATCAGTTTTATTGACTTCTTAAAGAATCATCTTTTGGTTTCATTGATTTTTCTATTGTTTTAGTGTTTTCTATTTCATTGATTTCTGCTCTTTATAATTTCCTTTCTCCTGCTCACTTCGAGTTTTTCCCTTCTTTTCTCTAGCTCCTTAAGATGAAAACAGAGGTCATTAATTGAGACCTTTCCTCTTTTCTAATATAAGCATTTGGTGCTATAACATTTCCTCCAACCATTGATAACTTCATCCCACACATTTCTATAGGCTGTGTTTTCACTGTATTCAGCTTAAAATATTTTCTGATTTCCACTGTGATTTCTTCTTTGACCCACAGTTTATTTAGGAGTGTGTTGCTTAGCATCCAAGTGTTTGGCGATTTTCTAGGCATCTGTCTGCTATGGAGTTCTAATTTAATTTCATTGCGATAGAAGAATATACTTTTTAAGATTCCAGTCCTTTAAAACTTATTGGGACTTGTTGATTGCCCAAAATATGTTTTATTCTGGAAAATGTTTTATGTGTCTTAAGAGGAATGTATATTCTGCCATTGTTGAGTATTCTCCAAATGTCAAGTTCATTGGTAGTGTTTTTCAGATCTTCTATATCCGTACTGAGTTTTTGTCTGCTTGTATCAATTACTGAGAGAATAGTGTTGAAATCTCCATTTAATAACTGTGGATTTGTTTATTTCCCTTTGCAGTGCTGCAGTTTTTGCATCATGCATTTTAGAAGGTCTTTGATTAGGTGCAAAAACGTTTAAGGTTGTTACAAACACTTAAGGAGGAATTGAACTGTTTATCATTATGAGATGACCCCCTTTATTCCTGGTAACATTCTTTTCTCTTAAATCTACTTTGTATAGTAATAGAGCCACTCCAGCTTTCTTTTGAATCGTGCTAATATAGTATACCTCTTTTTGCATTTTTACTGTTACTCAAACTGTGCCTTTATATTTATAGTGACTTTCTTATAGATACTGTACAATTGGGTCTTGCTTCTTCATCCTATCTGACAATCTCTGCTTTTTAATTGGTGAGCTTAAACAATTTATATTTAGTATGATTATTACTATAGTGGATTTAAATCTATTATCTTAATACTTATTTTCTATTTGGTCCATTTGTTCTTAGTTCCCTTTTTCGTATTTTCCTGACTATATTTTTGACCAATTGAGGAATATTTATTATTCCATTTTATCCTGTTATTGGCTTGTCAGCTATACTGTCTTGGTTGTGCACGTGTATGAGTTGTTGCTGTTTAGCAGTTTAGAGTTTACAGTATCCATCTTTAATTTATCAGACTCTACCTTGATATAATACTGCGTTATTTCATGAATTATATAAGAACATTACCACAACATACTTCCATTTCTTCCCATTTATGACTTTGGGTTATTTTGTTGTACATCTTACTTCTACATATGTTGTAAGTTCCACAATACATTGTTATTATTTCTCCTTTAAACAGTAAAGTATCCCGTAAAGAGATCTTAAAATACAAGGGGAAAAATGTTTTATGTTTACCCACATAATCACCATTTCTGGTGCTCTTCATTCCTTGGTGTAGATTCAGATTCCTTCTGTTATCATTTTCTTCTGCTTGAAGGACTCCCTTTAGAATTATGAGCTGGTGCCCTGGTGATGAATTTCCTCTAAATTTTAGGGTCTGGAAAAGTATTTTACTTCCATGTTTGAAAGATATTTCACAGGGTATTAAGTTGTACTTTGATAGCCCTTTTTATTTATTTATTTATTCAAAAAAAGACGTTACTTCACATATTTTTTGGCTTGGATTGTTTCCAAAAAAGAAGTTTGTCGTTATTCTTATCTTTGTATCTTTTGTACATAATGAGACTTTTTATTTTCTTCTGTGGGTTTTCAGCAATTTGATCATAATAATGGCCTGGCATAGTTTTCTTCCTTTCTACCCCTGACGCTTGAGGGGTTCATTGAAATTCTTGGATCTGTAGTTTTATAATTTTCATCAAATTTGGAAAAAGTTGTGAGTCATTATTTCTTCATATGGTTTTTCTGTCCTCTCTCCTTTTTCCTCCCTGGGGCTCCAATTACACATATATTAGGCCAGTTGATGTCGTCTGACTTCTCAATGATCCTCTGTCCACTTTTCCTCCTACTCATTCTCCTCTCTATGTTTCATTTTGGGACGTTTCTATTGCCATGCCTTCAAGTTCACTAATTTTTCCTTTTAAAGTATTTAATCTGCTGTTAAATTCCATTTGTATATATTTTTAAAGTCTCATACATTGTATTTTTTAACTTCAGGAGTTCAGTTTGGGTCTTTTAAAGTATATTCTATTTTTCCCTTCTTTATGCTCATGATTTTCTCTGACTTCTTGGACATGTCTGTTTTACCATCTATTTTCCTCATTCCATCATCTGGTCATTTCTGGATGTGTTTCTATTGATTTATTTTTCTTCTTCTTATGGGTCACATTTTCCTCCTTTTTTGCATTCCTGGCAATTTTTTAAAAAAGATTTTATTTATTTATTTGAGAGAGAGAGAGACAGGAATAGCAAGAGAGAGCATGAGTGGGGAGGAGGGGGAGAAGCAGGCTCCCCACTGAGCGGGGAGCCCATTGCAGGGCTCCATCCCAGGACCCCGGGATCATGACCTGAGCCGAAGGCAGATAGTTAACTGACTGAGTCATCCAGGTGCCCCAAATTCCTGGTAATTTTTTATTGGATGCCAGGCATTGCGATTTTTCTTTGTTAGGTGCTAAAGTTTTTCATGTTCCTTTAAATATTTTTGGATTTGTTCTGAGATGCAGTTAAGTTACTTGGAGACAGTTTGATCCTTTCAAGGCTTGCTTTTCAGCTTTGTAAATAGATCTAGGTCAGCTTTTAGTCTAGGGAAAATTTGATCCCACTATAGAGGCAATACCCTTCTGAGGACTCTACTCAATGCCCTATTGTTATGAGGTCTTTGCCACTCTGGCTAGTGGGAAGATGAACAATTCTTATTCCTGTATGACCCCAGAGGATAGTTCTGCCTCTTTCTTTCTATTGCTCTTCTCTCAGCCTTGTGTTTTTCTCACACTCTTGCACTGATCAGTGCTTACTATTCAGTATTGATCAGTAAAGACTGGGGGAGAACACTCTGCAGACCTCTGAAGTCCTTTTTCTCTGTGTAGCTCTCCCTTCTCTGGTGTTATACACCATGAATTATAGATGTCTTGGAGTCTCTGAACTCTGGGTTCCAACTTAGAGACAGTTCTGAGTTTTGTTTGGGTTTTCCTTCTCTGGAACATAGGCTGGAAACTCTCTCCAGGGACAGTCATAGGGTTCACTTCATGTGTTTCCCTTTTCTCAGGGCTCACTGTCCTGGGCTGCCTTTTATCCAGTACCTGAAAAACCATGGTTTCATTAGTGTGCATGTGTGTATGTGTGTCTAGTTTAAGATTGAAGAGTAAATCTGATATCACTTACTCCATTTTGGCTGGAAATGGAAGTGCTTGTCATGACTTCTCAGAAGGGACTCAGACAGCTGGGCCAAGCCTCCTTTTGGATTCCCCTTTCCTCTTTCCTATTACCTGAGATTAAGATATGATGGCTGGAGCTTCAGGAGCTTTCTTAGACCAGGAGGTGACTTAGAGGATGGAAGCTACTAGCTAAGGGTGTAGGAAAAGAGATGATGAAAGGAACCCAGATCCCTGATGACATTGCAGAGCACTTCCACCACCTCTGTGGAGCCAACTTCTCAATTTCTTTTATTTGAGACAACAAGTCCTTGTGTATTTAATTCAAAGTTATTTTGTGCTTTCTGCTTTGCTACTCAACCTAATTCTAATGGATACAGCCCCTCATCCCAGCACACCCTTATTTCCCTCTCAAATGTCCAAAGAGTACCCAGAGGATGTGGACCCACAGTGGGGAGTGATGAAGGTGGCTTTGTCCGCATCCCCTGGTCATTCCATCTGGCTCTGGTTTTGACTTCTCTTGCACTCTCTGAAGCTGGCCCATGGAGGCCTTTGCTCCAGGCTCTGATTCCTGACCTTGCCCATGCACATCAGAGCCTGCCTGCAGACATGGTTCTACGCTCCTGGCCCCCTCGTCTCACGAGGTGCAGGGGTGCAGATAGTGCAGCCATGGAGCCCTGTGAAGAAGGCGGTGGTGAAGGTGGTCCTGTGGGGTGAGCGGTGCAGGCGTGGTACATTGGGTGTAGAAGGAGGGCAGTTTGGTGGTTCTGTGGCATGGCAGGTGGTAGAGGTGGAGTGGGCAACGTGTGCAGTGTGGTGCGAGGGCATGGCTCGGGAGGGCGTGAATGATCTGACTTCATTCCCATTCACGCCTCCCACCAACTATTGTTCACCAGCAAGGGTGACCAGCACACCCTTCCTTTCATCCCCTTGCCTGCTCTTCCTCTTTGCCAACAGAGCTCCCGACTGTTCTGATCAGCCAGCTTCCTGCATGCAGCCACCAAGCCAATCACAGCGGCACCACTGCTCTTACCAGAGGTGGTTCAGGAAGGGGGGCCCAAGGCCCCTGGGGCAGGTGGAGGAGGAAGAGGCGGGGGGAGGGAGGTGTGCTGGAAAGCAGTGGGAAAGCCCATCAAAGAGACTCACAGCAGAGACAGCTCCTCTTCTCTCTAAAGATGCATTGTGCGGGTGGGTGATGCTGGGCACCAAGGGCCACCCTGAGGAGTATGGCGGCCAGGCCACCACGTCAAGTCTGGGAGAGCAGATGGACGGAAGGGTCTGAGTCCTGGTGATATGACTGCTAAGGCGCCAAGAGAACCACCCTACATGCCCTTCCTCGGGTAACACACCTTCCTACAGCTTGTGGTCACATCTCACTTGGTGACAGGTAAGTTGCCCTCACTGTGAAGCCGGGACAAGAGTCACCTCTTGCCGCATCGTCATGAAGGGCAAAGGTCTCATGGTGGCCAACCCCTGGACCAGCGCCGGGCACACCGTGCACCCCGGGAGCGCTTGATTTCCTCCCTTGAAGGGGAGGGGTGTTGATGACAAGAAACATATGGGTCCCGATGGTCCCCACCCCACCCTGAGGGCACACAGAGGACTCCGTTATTATCTATAATGTTTCTATATTTTACATTAGAAAAGGGAAAGAGTTAAAACAATTGGAACAAAACCCAGTGATTGTCATCTCTGTGTGGCGGGTGCACAGCTGTGCGCTCTTTGTTCGTGTACTTTTCTGAAATGTAATAAAAGGCGATGATGAGCCGCCCTTCTTCCCTCCCCCATGCCGGGTCTGCAGGCCCGTTGGCTCAGCGCGGGGTGGCCCCTGCTCTGGTGTCAGGATGTGTCCCAGGCTGTGCCCGCATCGGGGGGCGCTGCCAGCCCAGCCGCTCCCCCTCCCCGCTGTCCTTGTTCCAGCTCACGCTCCCTTCTGCAGCCCGCTGGGCTCGAGCAGAGAGCAGATGGCAGCTCTGCGGGCCACCAGACGTCCTCCAACACTTCTCTCCCTGCCACCATGCCCAGGGCCCTGTCGTCTCCCAGCAGCTTGGGGAGCTGAGAGCTGGGGAGCTCCAGGGGTGGGGGCCGGGGGGGCAGGGGGAGATGGGGTCAAGGGGAGATTCCCTCTCTCCGCTTCTCTCCCAGTGAGCTGCTTTGGGACCACAACTGAGTGTGGATGTTGGGGGTGGGGGAGGGGCACGAGGGACACAATCACGAATCCCAGTGGGACTTGGGGTCCCACACGACTGCTTGGATTTCAGAAGATGGCCCTGGCAGGGTCCTGAAAGGCAACTCTCGCATCCCACGCGTGGTGGCAGGAAGCTTTGACCCACTTCTGCCCAGTGTGTCTCCTGGATCTAAAGAGTGCCCTGGCCTTTCCTGTCCCTTTTGCATGTCTCGCTGTCCCCACCAGATATCCGTGGTCCCCTACCACTCCTGGGCGCTGGGTCCATGACGAGATTGAGCCGATGACTGAGGAGGGGCTGGGTAGGTGGCAGTGGAGGTGGGGGGAGCCGGAGCAGGTCTGAGGGGGACAGGTGGGTCTCTGAGGGAGAGAGTAGGGCTGGGTTTGTCCAGCTCTGGGTGCTCCAAGCAGGGCTCAAATCCCATTCTGGTTGAGGGTCTGAGTGACCTTGGGCAAGTCACCCTGACTCTCAGGCTTCAGTTTATCCCATTGTAAAATGGATCTAATATTGGCGACTCCATGTTATTTAAGAAAACGTCAAACATCCAGCCTGGTGCCACCAGCATCATTTGACACCTACCACCCCTTCCCGCCTCTGTGGGCAGGGGGGTCACCTGCTCCAACAGCAAGCATTGAGGGTCCTGCCCTCGAGCTCCAGGCATTTACTCCGTCTCTATGTGGCCTTGTCCAGGGCCTCAGGGCCACCAGGTCACCCCACACTGAGCAGATGACACCTTGAAAGCTGGGCTCCGGCGGCAATTTCGCTATTACTGCTACAGAGAGAAAACGCACCGTTCCCACACCTGAACTCCTTGCCAGCCTCTCCGGAGGCACACGTGTGTTAACGGTATTCAGCAAAGTCGGGATTTCTAAGCTCTGGCCATCCCCACGCCTCTCAGTCTCCACCTTCCTCCCAGACTCCCCGCCCTGCCCACTCCCTGCTTCCCGGCTGGAACCGCACCCAGGTCTCCAAGGATTTGCAAAGTGATACTCGTGGACCATGTCACTGGAGGTTTTCTCCAGCTCTGAAATGATTGAGAAGGAGGGATAGAGCCCCTGTGGGTCTTTTGTGGGTTGGTTTGCTGAGCGGCATGCCAGCTGCCTGAAGCTGCCCGTGTGGGTGGCACCCTCCCGCCCCATGGCCCTCTCACCTTGCCTCTGGGGACTGTGGCTACACCTGGAGGCTCCTGGCCAGCCACCAAGCCAGTCATTCAGGTGCCTCAGGGCTCCAGAGTCTCTGAGTGATTCTGCTGCAGCGAAGAGCAAGAGGCCAGTTCCTGCCCGCTAGCCTAGCCTGGAAGGGCCTTGCTCTTCATGCCCGTTCAGTGAATCCCATATTTCACAGTCCTACCCTTGGGGTTCAGGCAACCAAAAGTGATGCTTTATTTGTTATAGGACTTTTTGCAAAAGAGCAAAAACCCAACTCCCAGTGGTTTCAACATAAAGGGAATTTATTGGCTTATGTTGCTGAAAAGTTAAAAGCTTCAGTTAAGGCTCGATCCAGCAGCTCAAAATGCCATCACCCCAGATCCAGCTGTACTTAGGCTCTCTGCTCAGTTTCATCCTTGGGCTCCAACTGGTGCCCCCAGCAGCCCTAGACATTCTGCTCCTGGGAGTGACATGTCCACCCTTGCTGTAAACTCACAGACTTAAATCTCTAGGGCAGAGAGAGAGAGAGAGTCATTTCTGGTAGCACTCAACACATCCTGAAATATCCTCTTATTGACTGGAATTAGGTCTCATGCCTATCCCTGACCACTCAGGATAGCCAGGGGGTGGGGCACCCTTCTTAGCTTGAGCCAACCATGGCAACTCTCAGAGCAGAGCTAGGGTCAAGTGTGGAAAATTGAAGCTCAGTTGGCCAGAGACACAGGCTGCCAGGGGAGCACAGTGGCAGTGACTGGTGTGTTGAGTGCCTGGGATGTCCAGGACCTGTCTGCTGCACTCCCGCGTGTCATCAGACGAAGCTCTCCCAACAGCCCAGGGAGGGAATGGCAACCAAGAAGCTCAAGCTTGGGTGGGAAAGCCACGCAATTCAAAGGCCCAGGGCTGTGGGGGGTGGCACCTAGGTCTGGCTTTCTGTTTATGGCAGGAGCCCTGTGCAGGTCTGGAGCCAGACCCGGCATGAGCTAGACCCTCAGCGTGCCCCCGCCCATGCCCCGGCCCACCCAGGAGGACACTGGAGCGCATGGCCACGTCTGGCAGCCCTGTCTGCTTCCTACCATGAGCACCCACCTGGTCCTGCAGAGGGAGGGTTCTGCTGACCCCGCAGCACTGGGCAGGCGTGCCCCGCCAGAGCTAACTGCCCAGGAGCAAAGGGCAAGGGGTGGGAGTGGTGCATAAGTACCCCAGCTTCCCTCCCCACACCCCCACCCCTTGCTGTGGGACGAGCGAGTTGTGTTCTCCACATTCTCTCCGAAGGTCCCCCGAAGAATGAGCCCGCGGTGGCCACGGTGGCAATTGCTCATTGACATACTCTTTATCAACCTGTGGTCCACATCAACTCACCCCCTGCCCCCCACTTCTTCACCTGCTTCCTGGAATCACGTCCCAAATAAGCCACTTGCATCCAGGGAACCCGAGCCAAGACAGCAGCGCCTCGGGTCTGAGTGTCTCCCAGAGTCCTGGCGCCACATGCCACCAAGCACATGAGCATGACTTTTTAATCACCTCCCGGATGACTGCTCCCTGTGCTGGGCTTGGGGCCTGGGGGCATGGCTAAGGGAGGGAGCAGATGGGGCCAATCCCCTAGGTCCAGCTGAAACCGTAGGCCTGCAAATTGTTTATATCTGGCCCCAAACGGGCTCAATGGACACTTTATTGCACTCCCTACCCAATGCCTAAGTTCTCTGTACAGCTCCCCTACTCCAGTCATTCCACCGTTTGCACATCCCTAGGGATGGGGAGCTCACTACCATTCAAGTAGTCCGACCCATCTGTAGATGGCCCTGAAATTGATTAGATACTTAACAAGTATCAAGTGTTAAATAAATGACTAAACAAGATAATTATTTTAGTATCAAATCTCCAAGCACCTCTTTGGGAAGCAACCAGCCAGAAACACAATAATGCCGGGAGCAAAGGCATGAAGGAGTGCTTTTGAAATCTAGTTCAGGGATAGCCAATGATGACCAGGGGCCCCAATCCGGCCCACTCTGTTTTTGTACATCCTGCAAACTAAGCATGGTTTTTACGTTTTTAAATGGTTGGGGGAAAAAATAGAAAGAAGCCTATTTCACGACATGTAAAATTATATGAAATTCAAAATGCAGTGTCCATAAATAGAGTTGGCTGGAGCAGAGCCATGCTCCCTGCTATCATTCACGGCTCGCCTGCGGCTGCCTCCCTACCCCAGCGGGCGCAAGGGTCTGTGACGGAGGCAGTCTGGCCCACGAAGTCTCAAATACCTACTACCTGTAACTTGATAGAAAATTGTGCTGCCTGTCATCTGGTTCGTACAAGCAATGTCACCCCATTTTACAGGTGAGGAAATCGAGGCTCCATGGGGGCAGGGAGCTCTGAGTTGACGTGTGACAGGACGTGAAGGGCTTGGTTCCCAGAATGGCAGCTTGACCTCGAAGCCCCGGGACCTCCCTCAGCCTGGCTCTCTGACCCCCCCAAGAGCCAGGTCCTCTCTCCTGTCTTCGTGGGCCCGGCCGCCTGGGACGGGCTGTCCTGCTGGGGGCTCCTGCCCTGTCCGGAGCTCCAGCTACGCCGGGGGCTGGAGCTGGGCGCAATCGGAGTCTCACCGATGCAGCCACGGTGCCTGTCAGAAGAGTCAATGCTGCCTCCCCGAGCAGCTGTGCAGCCTCAGAAAGTGGGTCAGGCCCCGGGAGGGGCAGTCCATTTTTAGCTTTTCATTAGGGCCTCATTCATTAATTCCTGCATTGAATATTTACTGAGCAGCTACTCTGTGCCAACCCCCGCCATGGGGACGGAGGGCACAGGTCGGTTACTGGGGAGAGGTGGGGTGTCCCATCCCTGCAGGCCCCGCGGTCTGGAGACGGGACAGTCCTGGACACCAGCGTGAAGCTGAGGTGTGACCCAGGCCGAGAGCAGCCCCCAGCACTGCCTTTTAGGCAGAGGCAGAAGTATCCAGGTTACACAGAAAGGGGGCTGCCAGGTGGAGGTGGGAGGGGAGCCCATCGGGCAGAAGGAACAGCGTGTGACAGAGTGTGGCAGGGAAGGCTTCGGCCAGCAGATACGGGCGCGGAGCTTGTGGCTCTGGCCATGCAGGGGGGTGAGGCTGCAGGGGTGGATGGACCGGGGGTCTCAGGAGACAACAAAGCTTGCCCTGGGTGTCATGGGTGCAGGGCCCAGTCACAGCTTTGGGATAGAGTTGGGGGCTCAGTCAGGCCGGCAGATGGAAAGCTCATCTTGGAGCCACAATGTGGAAGGAGCACTGGAGCCAAGAGTGACCGGAGTCCTGGGTCAGGCAGCAGGGACAAGGTGGGGGAAAGGGAGAGGAAAACCAGAGTCAGAAAGGGTGGGTCTTGGGGGCCAGCTGTAAGTGCAAGGGGCCCGAGGTGCAGGGAGAGAAATTTGAAGCAGGCCTTGGAGGGCTTCCAAACCCCTGGAGTACCCTCCCCTCTGCTCCTGCCATGGGGCTGGGGCGATGGCATGGGTGGGGCTGGGCAGTGGTCCTGGGTCCTCCAAAGTATCCTGCCGGCCACCTGCCCCCAGCCTCCATCCCGGGCTCCCTGGGTGTGCACCTCCCTTCTTCCTGCCAGCCTTGGAGAGGCCCCCTCCTCCCTCACTTTTCTGACCCCCAGCACACATGCTTTCCCGACCCCACCCCTGGGGCATGGCAGGCGCCTGGCTGCCCGGTGTGACTCCAGAAAACGCACAGACATATCCCCCGTCAAGCAGGGATGGCCGGGTGCCCCATCCATGCCTTCCTCTCTGAAGGGTTGTTGGAGGAACCGGGGGTCAGGCCCAGCTTGGCAGGGGAATGCCTTTGGGTTGCTGGGAAAGCCGCTGTCACCCCTCTGCCTGGGAGCCGTGCTCACAGAGTTCCTTTGACCTTGCTGGGAAGTGTAGGTAGACTCACGCCTGCCCCTGCTCGCATGGCTTGGAGCATGACGCGTTGACACTTCCTTCCCCCTAAGCAGGGGGACGTCTTAGGTAACTTGTGTGTCCCCCAGGAGGCTGGACCAGGGTTCCCACCCTCAGCCCTGTCACTCAGCCCTCCTGTGCCCAGACAGTCAGGGCCACATGGACGGAGTGGCGGGCATCTCAGGGTAAGCAATGGGGCAGAAGACGGGCCTCTAGGGGCCCGGCCAGAGATGGCATATGTCCCATTGGTTTCCAGCCCCGGGGCAGAGGTGGGTGCATGGGTGGGGCAGGGGTGGGGGGAGAGAGAGGGTTGGGGGGGCGGGCAGTGGCTGGGGGGGCCCTGCTGAGCCCCCGGAAGCCCCTACTCATGCTCCTTGGTCCCATGTAGACCCACCGACGCCCTTGGCCGCCCACGGTCCTTCAGCAGCTGTGAGCCCTGGCTGCCGACACTGGCTGAGAGATGCTGACTCCAGGGGGGACCAGAGAAGGTGCTCAGCGCCCTGGAGTGCACGCCTCTGGAAGCCTCTGCCCTGATTTCCCGAGCATCAAGGCTGGTGGTTGTCTCAAAGAGAACGATCTGAAAGGGTCTCTTGGGGGAGCAACTCCATCTCCCCTGGGGTCTCGGCGCTCGGACTGAGCCCTTGCCGGTGCCCTGTCCTCCCCTGCCTTTATGCTGTGAGCCCGAGGTGAATGGAAGTCACCGTGTCAGCTGACCCCGTGGTTTACTGTCCAAACCAAGACACTTGTTACTAACGATGCGGGGGGGGGGGCAGGGGAAACTGAGGCAGACTGTGCCCCTCCCCCAACCTGTCCTCCTGTCTGGGAGGCCCCTTCCCAGGCTCAGCCCTGCCACCCCCACCCCCAGAGGCCTCCTGATGCCCCCTCCGTCCTAATCTGTGGATCCCAAGCACCACTGTTCATTTTCATTTTATTCACTCATTTGACAATGATTTTTGCACACCTACTGTGTGCCGGGCTTTGCTGCACGTGCCGGGGATGCTGCACTTTCAGCCATCACGGCGCTCACCTGTGAGGAGGGAAGGCAGACATAAATCAGCAAATCGATCATGTTGGGGGGTGACTCCTGCCGCCGCATTCGGACACGAGACCGTGGTCAGGGGAGGCGTGTCTGCGGCGGTAGCCTGGGAGCAGAGGCTTAGATGAAGACAAGGCACGGCGGGTAGAGGGGCGGGAGGCGGGACGGCTACGTGGCATTCAGTGGCAGGCGTGGAGCTGGGACATGACCCAAGGCTGGCCACATAGCCCCCAGCCCACTCAGGCCCTGGTTCTCAGACATGCAGAAGCCGGGCCATGGGGGGCAGGTTTGGGGCAGCACAGGGCCTCTGGCTAGTGTCCCTTCTATGGGGGTGGGGGAGGAGCGGGAAAGAGCAGGTCTGGGAGCGTCCACGTAGGTGACCATCAGGACGGGCAACAAGAGCACAATAAAACAGGACGTATATGTCTGCTCTTGCCCAGGAAGGGAAGACTGAGCCCAGGAGAACCTTCCCTGTCTGCTCTCTGCACTCCCCTTGCTGGGTCTGCTGTCTGGAAGCAAGCCACGGGCCATGAGTATCCGCTTCTGTGCACAGCGGGTCCCTCGATCCGCCCCCTTCACAGAACAGCCGGAGCCCATCAACAGCAACCTTCCCTTCTCAGGGCCAAGGATCCCTCAAGGGGGGCAGACAGCTCGCTTACGGGACAACTGTTTGCTCACCGGAAGCCACGTCCAGACCCTCCCCTCCCTGTGTCCACCCATTCCAAATCGTTCTCTTAAAACTTTTGTTGAGTTTCCCCGAGAAATCAAACAGAGTTACGGTAGGCAGCGAGTGCCCCAAGCTCGCTTCCGGGTGTGCTCGCAGAAGAATCGAAAGCGGGGACTCAAACAGACGTGGGCCCCCCGCCCCGTGTTGACAGCAGCATTCTTCCCGGGAGCCCGAAGCTGGAAGCAACCCCCGTGTCCATCCGCGGGGAATCTTCTCCATAAACAACACGGGACATATCCATACAACCGGGTACCATTCAGCCTAAAGGAGGAAGTTCTGTCACCTGCTCCAATGTGGGTGAACCCGGAGGCCATCACGCTGAGTGACATAAGCCAGACACCAAGGGACGGATGCTGTCAGATTCTCCTTGCCCGACGTCCCTAGAGGAGCTAAAGCCATGGAGACGGAAAGTGAGTGCAGGGCGCCAGGGGCGGGGGGCGGCCGTGGGAGTGGGAGTTTAACGGGGACAGGCTTTCAGTTCTGCAGGATGAAAGGCGTTCTGGGGACAGATGGTGGCAGCGGCTGAGCAACAGTGGGGACGTGCTCAGGGCCACTTGGCTGTACACCTGAAAACGGTGGAGATGGTAAATTTTAGGTTACGTAAGTCTTGCCTAAGTCTAAGAGAAAAATAGGAAAACCAAAACAAAACCGCCTTTGCCAATCCCAGAATCAAAGGTCTGCCTAAAACCACTGGAGCCCAGACCCCCGAGCCCTGTAGGGCTGAACCCCTGCCTCAGCTCCCCTTTCTGAGCCTCCGTAGACCGCGTGCACACGGCAGGTAGCAGGTCACAGCCAGCCTGTACGAGCAGGTAGTCAACTCAGCTTCGCGGCAGCAACCCGTGACTCGGGGGGGCTTTTGGAGACTCGGCCGTGGCAGCAGCGAGCCACAGATCGGCTTACACTGGGCAGAAGCGGCTGTCTTTGGCCTTGGGGATCTGTGGGAAAGCGTCTCTCTGAGTCAAGATTGGCCCAGGATGTTGCCCGCCCACCATAGAAAGGCAGGTGCTGCGTGCTGGGGACCTCGCCAGACCCAGGCTGTGCAACCCTCAGGTTGGATCGCAGAAGAAAGGCAGGCAGGCCTCACTGTCCACTCCAGACAACACCTCTGGGTGCAGCTGCTGTTCCTGATGCTTCTAGAAGCTTCCACACGCCCCCAGGCACACTCTGGCAGAGCCATACATTGTTTGCATTGACTGTGACTGGTTGGGTGACTGTAGGAAAGCATTTAACTTTCCCCCTAAAGGGATTTGATTTTGCACACAGCCCCTGGCCCTCGCGATGCCTTTGTTTCCCTGGGGCTTTGGGCCACACCAGAGAGTCTAAGCAGTGTGACTTGGGGTGGAGACTGTGAGTCCCAGGGTGTCAGCTCGCTCTCCAGAGGCGCCAGGGACTGAGGTCAGCCAGGTGAGCGCCGAGGCCGGTGTGAGCTTCCCGGGCTGACGGTCCTCCGCAGAGTCGGCGTCCTCGATGTCGGGGACGCAGTGCTGTCCGCGAAGATGCTGCAGGAGAAGGGCGGGTTCTGCATCTGGAACCGTCCTGACTTGCCCGAGCCCTGGGGTTAGTCTGAGTCCTTTGGTCAACCGTGGCTGAGTCAGCAGCTCCCGTGACTTTGTGAGTCCTTCCAGAGAGTTCTCAAAGCCAAGGGTGGTCTGAGAAGCCTCATACTTGCAGCTGGTGTCGGAGTGGGAGTGGCCTGGGGCTGACCCCCTCATCTCACAGTGACTCCCCTTGCTGGTGGATATCCATGCAGAAGCGACTGCGAAATCTGGGGGCAGGATTTTGAGAGGAGCAGGTGGTGGTGAGTGGGGGGGTGCCCTCCCGTCCCGTAAGTTATGCTTGTGCACTTAGAGAGAAAAGAGAGAGAGAGGAGTCCTGCTCGGCTTAGTCCAGAACCCCTGGACAACAGAGTCTGGGCATGTGGCCACAGGCTGACCTGTGTCGGGGTGCCATCCTGGGGTACAGAGGAGGGGAGGGGCGTGTGTGGGGGTGTACCGCAGTGCTGGTATTTGGGAAGAAGCATAGCTTGTGTTCTGTCTCCTGGGGTGACTTCAAAGAGGCCACCTGAAAACCCTTGTCTCAAACATGTCTGGGGCACTCGTAGGTTCCCAAGAAGAGTGGAGGCTGCGTGCCCCAGCGGTGTGTGGGTGTGTGGGAGGGAAACAGGAGGGCAGGGCAGCTGTAGCTTTGCAGGGAGACCTGACCTGGGGTGGGGGTGGGGGGCTGGTGTGAGGGCCCAAGCTCCTGGGAGCGCCTGGGACTGAGCAGTTTGGGGTGTGGGCTGGGTTCTTCGGCCGTTAGACTTGTAAATGAATGAACACCCCTTTATTAATCAGAGGGGAGCCTGGAAGACTTTGGTCCCTGTGGTGGAACCAGAATTAGTCACATTTGAGCTAAAAACAAAGGCCCCTTAGGGATGGTGGGCTTTTAGTGAAGTCTGATGTGTATGGGAATCTTCCTAAAATAACACCCTTCAGAAGAAAAACAAGAGCTCAGTTGTGCAGATGGGTGGAGTTTAATATGTGCCCACTTGTGGCCCCAGCTCGGCACGTGCCCTGACTCAGAGGCCAGGCTCCAAAGGGGGCAGCAGCAATGAGGGCTTCTTTCAGAAACGGGAGCCCCCCCTCCCGGGAGCCCCCCTCCCCACCTGCCCCCTGCCCGCTCTCTGAAGGATCCGCACACGAGGAAACAGGCTTCGGGCCATGAATGGGGCGCTGAGCGGCTGTGTGGATCCTGCCCATAATCCCTTTTAATGGACTGTTCCTTTTTAGTGACTTTCTGGTTTCAGTCAGTGCGGCTGCTCTTCTGAAACAGGAGGCTGCCCTCCCCCCCACCATGTACCCTGGGGTCTGGCAGGGGGAGGGAGGTACCGCCCTGGGAGGGCTCGGTTCCTCCAGAGCCTGGCTGCCTGCTCTGAGCTTTCCCCGCTGTGGCTGGAGGGGTCTCTCTCTGCCCCAGGACCTCGGGAAGCCCCCGCTCCTCCTCTTCCTGCAAGGAGAAGGCCTTACGGATGTTTGGCTTATGACTTTCGTGGAAAGAACCCCGAGTCCAGAAAGGACACTTCCAAGGGTAATTGGACTCTAGGTGCCAGTGAAGCTTGCCGAACCTCTGCCACCCTGTGTCCCCCTGGATCCCTTGAAGCACCCGGACCACAGACCACGCAGGGTCGGTTTGGCGGGACCTAGCACTCACCTGCGGCTGCAAATGCCACCTTGTATGTCACTGTCCCCAGAAGCCCTGTGGTGACCACTGCTGCGCCCCGGCCAGGATCACTGCCAAGCAGGCCACGGCCTCCAAGCCTTCCGGTGGCCAAGCTCAGAAACTGAAAGTTTTGGCAGCGGCGTCCGGCCCGCACTGAGGACGGGCTGTTGTGGTCTTTATCTCTCACTTGGGATGAGTGTGCACACATTTCACCGTGGGGTATTGGCGCTCGGTTCCGAGGTGTTACCCCGGCCCCACTGGGGTGTTAGGTAACAGTTGTTATAGATACCTCGTGAACTTTCTGAAATCTAAGAAATTCTAAATTCAAAAAGACGCGTGGCCCTGAGGGTTTGGGTAAGATACGAGACGTGGGATCTGTAGTAATTTTGTTCCGGGGCGAGTGGGGGATGCGGTGGGGGGTGGGAGGGTGGTTTGAGACGTCGGAGTCAGCGAGCAAAGCTGGGATTGACTCCCAGCCTGGTCAGACACAAAGCCTGGGCACTTTGCCAGCTCATCATGTATATGAAGCCTAGTCTGTGCTCAGTTTGCTTCAAGGTAGGGGTCTCTCCAGCTTTCTCTGGACCTGGCGGCCTTCGAGAAGTCATAGGGCTGTGTTCAGCACATTCCGTTTTCCAAAACTGGTAAGTGGCCACTGGCACCATGATCGTGGTCACAGATGATCTCATCTGAGCCTCATGGCCCCTGGGGTGTCATCCTTATCTTACAGCCAGATGCAGGACTCCTGTCACAGTGCTCACAGGGAGCCCAGCCGGGATGAGAAGCTGGGGTTGTGGGTTTCTGCAAGGTTTGCGGCAGCGCCCTGCCCCTAGAGAGTCCTCGGTCTAGTTCAGGCTGGAGCTGCGGTGGGCAGAGGGGGAAATCCGGCATCAGGCAGGGCATCTCCAGGGTCCAACGGAGGGCCCCAAGAGCTCGAGTGTGTGAGTCCTGGCTGGATGCTGGGGGTGCCTGTGACCTCACACTGCCTTCCCCATGTGGCCCTGAGCCTGCGGGGGGCCTGCCTGGGAGTGGGTGGAGAGGAAGCAGCCCCTGCTGTGTGCCGTCCCCTGTAATTTAGGGGAAACCAGGACGGGCTTCCTGCAAGCACTCCTTTTCATCTCTTGCGTTCATGTGGAACCTGGAAATTAATTATCTCAGACACGAGTTCCATAGCCCAAGTGCATGAAAAGATTCTTCGTTAGTAAAACTTTGCCGTTTGGCTGGTGGGCGGTTGGCGGCTGGATGTCAAATCGTGGGTCTGTGCGGGGCCGGCAGCCAGGTGGACAGACCTGACTATAGCAGGTTCTGCCTGCCCATGCCCCCAGCTCACGCCCACCTCCCAGCAACATGGGGTGTTTTCAAAGCCCGTCCCCACAACCGGGATGTCCCTGAGGATGGACCTGATGGAGACTTGGGAGCCTCACAGAAGGCTTCCAGGGGCCTCTGGCCGGGCAGTTAGAAACCCTACAATGAAGACCTTATTTGGACTGGGGTCAGGGAAGGCCTATAACAAAGTCACCTAGGTGGTGACACTTAAACCCAAATTGGGAGTCAGAATTAGCCAGGTAAGGGGCAGAGGGAACAGCATTCCAGGCAGGGGAACAGCCCTTGCAAATATCCTGAGTCAGAAAGGCGCTCGGTGGGCAGCCCCGGTCGCCAAACACAGGAAATGTGTGGGGCGGGGCAGAGACGGGGAGGCCGCAGGCACGGTTCAGGGGGGACCTCCTCGGCCTGCTGGGGCGCTGGGTCTTCACTTGAAGAAACCTGCATTCTGAAAGCATTGGGTAAGGGAATGAAGGCCCCGGCATCTTCCAAAAAGACCCCCTCCTCCACCACCTTCCTGACGAGGGAGGAATTAGCTTATCCCTCCCTCCCAGCCTCTTCCCCACAGCGGCACATCTGGCTCCTTCACCATCGTCATTGTGGGTAATTGTTAGGTGGGCTGGGCGTGCGCTTTCCCTTCTGCTGAGGCTGCGAGCGAGCGGGGATAATCACGGCTTTTCACCATCCTCTCCCACCCCCCTCCGCCCCACCTCCTCTCTTACCATTTATTTGGGAGGGCCCAGAGGAGACTGTGCAAGCAGCTCGGGGCCTAAGGTCCAGAGGGGTTCCGGCAGGCACCGGCCAGGGGTCCGACGTCAGACCAGTGCTCCGAATACGAGAGATGCTGGTGGTGGTGGTGAGGGGATGAACGACCTCTACTTACGGAGGCTTTGCCATGCTCAGGCACAGTCCTGCAGCCTCTCCTTCATCCTTAGCAGAGGGAGACGATCACGACCTCAGTGTACAGAGAAGGGAACAGGCGCGGGAGTTTGGAGCGACGTGCCGGAGGCCCCAGCGCCTGGCAGTGTGCTCACGCCCTCAGCCACGGCCCCATCCTGCTGGTGCGGGTTAGCGCTGACCCCAACCCACCCTCCCCGACAAGGGGCTCTTAGGCCCCCGCAGGTTTGGGCTGAGGCTCCTTGTGAGGGTCCCCCCACCAGGAGGGCCACGTGCCCCACCCATGGCTATAGCTGACTGGTCCAGGGCAGACACTGGCCTGGGGGGCAGCCAGTGTGAGTGGCAGGGCATGCCCTGAAAAGCTGAGTGGGGACCAATCAGAGTCCCTCTCTCTGGCCTGGCCAGGGAGAAGCATGGAGAGAGGGAGTCTGCCCGGGTCGACGGGGCCACGTCCAGAGGGCCAATGCTCAGCGAGATTCTGGAGGAAGCCCAGGGCATCAAGCCCATGGCACAAAGGGGGAGAGGCCAGACCCCAGGGCTGGCCCACAAAGGTGGGACCCCCGGTGGGAACCCAGAACGACTCTCTCCTGCTCCGTCCCCACCTGGCTGCCCAGCTGTCCCAGGTCCTATGTGGGGCAGAGACCCCTCTCACTTTACCCATCAGTCCTTAGAGAAGGCAGGTCCATCGAGGTGTGAGAGGAAGTCCCAGCAGAGCTCTTTAGAGACACCTGTCCCTGCCTTGCCCTTCCTCCTTCCTCCTCCTCTTCCTGCTGCTGGAATCAGGAGGGGACCTGAGGGACAGATGTCATACCCTGACCTCAAGCACGGAGCCTGGGGTCCCCAGACATCCTGCAGTCATGCCTCCAGCTGGCAGGCTCCTCCCTGTGCCCAGGTCACCATCAGCTCCAAGGTGGCCGCTGAGCGCAGCTCCTCGCGGAAGCCGTGTCCGCTGTCCTCACCGTGCTCTCCCACCCACCCCTACTCATAGCGGCCACAGGGGTGCGGAGGGGCTTGTTGTCCCTTTGCGAGGCCCACATGTATTCCTGGGAATGGGGATGGAGGCCCCACCAGGGAGGGGTGAGGGATGTGGGTGAAGCCCCTGGCACAGAGCAGGCACGGAGGGCTAGGGAACAACGGGTTCCCGAGAACGCAGGCTCTCCTTCCTCTGAGACCGGGGTGTGCGTGTGTGTGTGTGTGTGTGTGTGTGTGTGTCCAGTGACCTCCCTGCCTCCTCCCAGCTCAAGCTGCCCCCGCTGGACACGGGGGTTCATGTGCGGGGGATCCTTGAACATTTTCGACTTTGCCTTCATGCTGATCAAGAAAACCTGGACTAGGAAGGCTGACATGTATCGGGCAGAGTAAATGATCACGCACCTTCCGGAGCGGGTGAGGACGGGCTGGGGGACGGATCGTCTCTGCTGGGGTCTTCCAGCTGCAGAAGCTCGTCTGTATTGACAGCAGGTTGGCGGGAGGGCCGCGTGGCACTGAGGCCAGCGCCCGGGTGGGGAAAGGTTCAATTGCAGGCCGGGTTTGTATCGCCCTTGGCCAGAGGCCTTCTGGAGAACGCGGGAGCACAGAGCCCTTCTGGGAGGGCCAGGGTTCAGGCCAGTTTCTTTCTTTTTTTTTTTTTTTTTTAAGATTTTATTTATTCGACAGAGATAGAGACAGCCAGTGAGAGAGGAAACACAAGCAGGGGGAGTGGGAGAGGAAGAAGCAGGCTCATAGCGGAGGAGCCTGATGTGGGGCTCGATCCCAGAACTCCGGGATCACGCCCTGAGCCGAAGGCAGACGCTTAACCGCTGTGCCACCCAGGCGCCCCCAGGCCAGTTTCTTTCAAGAGCGACTTGAAAGGAGCCCTCGGGGGCTGCATCTCGGGCCCGGGGAGTGAGGGGGCGGCCCCGGGGACACTGGGCCTGGCTCTTGCCCACGGGTCCCTCCGGCAGCCCCTGCCTCCCCTGGGTCCGGCCCGACCCAGCTCTCGCTGAGGCTGCGTCTGTGACTTACCTCTTTCCCTGACCGCCCCCCCCCCATCAGGTGTGAACAGACAACACTGGGGGCCTCGCGGCACCTCCACCCCGAGCCCCTGGTGATGTGTAAGCTCCCAGGAAAGGGGAGACGCTTCAGTTATAGAAATCCAAAGGCGCCTGAGATTTCTTTCCTGGGCCCCCGAGCCGCTGTCCGCCCCAGCACTGCTTTGCTGCGTGTTAGGCCTGTGTTTCCGGTTTGGACTCCCCCCACCAGACTGTGAGCCCCCACAGTCTGATTCAGCTCTGCGTCCCCCTGCCTCCTTACCAGATGCTCCTGACCAAAAACTGCTTGTGGACAAACCCACAGGAGCAGCCACGCTCAGCCGCCCGTGCTCCCCAGGAAAGCCCCTGGGACGCTGCGCCGGATGCTCGGCCTCTTCGCATCGGACCACTTCCAAAGCCACCTCAGGTCGGCTCGTCCTCAAGACAGACGTCCGTCCAGTTGTGGAGATGGCTCCTCCCAGGTCTCCAACCACCTCGCACGGCTCTGCGGAGGCCACGTGGGACTGGCCCCAGGTGTGTGACGCCCCACACCCAGGGGTCCCAGAGACACGGTCACGATGAACCATAGGAGCTCCAGCGCTGGGATGGTGGTGGCAGGGACAGCCAGGTCACCAGCCGGTTACGACAGCTGACAGTGGCGAGGTGCCTGCTAAGGCCCTGGCATGTGGCCCTGGAGGATTAGCATTATTAGTATTTCTGTTTTTCTCATATAGTAACTGAGGCACAGAGGGGTCGATAACCTGCCTCAAGTCACACAGCAGTGAGTGCGTGTTGGAGAAAAGAGTTGAATCCAGGAAGTGTGGCTTCTGAACCCATACTTCTGACTGACGTATGGGTTCCTCATCTGTACCCACCTTGGCTGATTCTGAATTTCTTTTTCTTGGGCCCTGAATGCTTGGCCCTTGTTTTAGTTCGCTTGGGCTGCTGTGACAGTCAGTGGAGACTGGGCAGCTCGGACGGCTCTGCCGGCAGGCTTGCAGCCCCATTACTCTGGGCAGCCCGGCACCGTGGCTTTGGTCCGAGGCCGCCTGGCCCATCGAGACCCAGGTAGGAGACCTGACCGTCTCCGGATCGCCTTCGGGCCATTCTCCTCTCCTCTCTCTGCCCCCGGGCCTCCTGAGAAGTAATCAATGTCCATCAGCGTGCACATGTAGGCGCCCAGCACAATGGGTTCATTGGTGCACGTCGTGAAATGATGACCACATAGGTTCAGCCGACCTCCAGCACCCAGAGAGATGCAGTAAGAAAATAAGAGTTTCTCCTTGAAAGGAGGGCTCTTAGGACCTACTCTCTTAGCAACTTTCTTTCTTTCTTTCTTTCTTTCTTTCTTTCTTTCTTTCTTTCTTTCTTTCCCATTTATTTATTTGAGAGAGAGAGTGCGGGGGCAGGAGCAGAGGGAGGGGCAAGCAGGCTCCACACCCCGTGGGGCTCCATCTCAGGACCCTGAGATCACGACCTGAGACGAAATCTAAGTCAGAGGCTTAACTGACGGAGCCACCAGGTGCCCGTTAGCAACGGTCTTCTATGTCACACAGCAGCGTTAGCGATTGTCACCATGCTGTGGGTTGTATCCCTAGTACTCATGGATCTCATAACCTTTGCGCCCCTCCCCCTAATTCTCTACTCCTCTTGTCCTGAAGAATAGCACAGGTTTGCAGCCCAGTAGCTGTCCCGTCCTGTCCCATGGGGCCGGAGGAGCCCAGGGCGATTCTGCCCTCTGTCCCGCCTCCTTCCCTCCACGTTCCTGCCAGTGCACGGAGTCACGCTTGTGCTCTCCTCCTGCCGGAGGCCGGCCACGGCCTCAGTGTCCCCTCCCACATATGCTGTCTCATCTTGTGCCGTATGGAATAGCTGAGACTTTTCTCAATCTTCAGGCTCTGGTCCCTCTGCCGAACGATTCCGTCTTCAATCCATCACTTTCATCCTGAATTGTCTGTCAACAGTTGGGAAGAACCAAGCTGCTTCTTCGACACTCTGCTTAGAGACCGCCTCTGCTAGACACCCTGTTTCACCTCCCACAAGTTCCCCCTTCCACAGAAACCCTGCGACATGAACACGGTTCCAGTTTGAAATGGGATCCCCTTTCCTCTGCGGACTGCTCACTGGCTTCTCGTTTCCATGCGAGACCTCATCAGACTGTCCCTTAACATCCGTGTCCCCCCCGACACTCTGTTCGCTCCCACTTGCGTCGTCTCTCAGAAATGGAGGCTGTCTCTCTGGCTCCCGCTTTCCTTCCTGAGCCGTCCCCAGAAGCACCTTGAACAGGCTGCTCCCGGTATTAGATTTTCCAGCATGCATCTCAAGCCTCTTCCAGCCTCTGCTTATTATTACCTGGCTCCAAAGCCACGTCCACGTTTTAGGTGTTTATTACACCAGTGCCCAAGCCTCAGCACCCATTTCTGTCTTTGTCGGCTCAGGCCGCTGTGACAAATCCCGGAGTCTGGGTGGCCCTAGCAATAAACGTCTATTTCCCACAGTTACGGAGGCTGCGAGGCCAAGATTGAGGCGCTGGCTGACTGGGTTCCTGGTGACTCTCTTGCACACGGCTGCCTTCTCTCTGGACCTCATGGGGTTGGGGGTGGGAGAGAAGGCTGTCTGGTTTCTTCTTACGAAGGCACCGATCCCATCCCAGGCCCCTACCCGCATGACCTCACCCACACCTGATCACTTCCCACAGACCCTCACCTCCAAATACCACCACCTTAGGGATTAAGGCTTCGACAGAGGAATTTCTAGAGGACACGAACACTTCCTCGTAACAGGGGCCCTGTTTTCCTTGGAATCTGGCTGCGGTTGCTCTCTGGGTCATGGCTTCTTCAGCAGTCACTCGTCACGTTGTACCGATGAGCAGAGGAGGTTCAGAGAGGCTGAAAAACCTGCCCAGGGTCACACAGCAGGCGTGCAGACAGACACCTGCAGAGCCCCAGGTGGTGTTCTCCGCGGCTGGGCTCCTGATCTGGGGAGGAGTCGTGGAGAAGAGGTGGCCTGGCCGGCGGCTGGTATCTGCGGCCCTGGGGGAGGCACACAGGGGATGCCCACAGCCTCCTACCTGGGAGAAGGAGGAGGGTAAAGTCATCACCAAGCAGCTAAGGGAGTGACAGTCAGCCAGAGGAGGGTGTGGCCTGCAGACAGAGGCTGGCCTCCAGCCACGCGATCGAGAAAAGTCCCTGGACCGTTCTCCCTATTCTGTCTCCCATCAATCCCACTGACGGAAGGGGCCCCTCCAGTTTGGATCCCAGTCATCCCTGCTGCCCTCCACCCTCTGGCACCTTCACTCCATTCTGCCCCCCCCCCAAGGAAACTCCTCCCCACAGAATTCGAACTCAGAATCCAGTGATGAGTACACGGGTCTATTTCATTCCTAACCATGCCATCGTTAGTATATATGCTTTTGTTGCCTTTTCTGGGTGTCCTTTTGATGCCAGGGTCTTTTCTTGCATTATAGAACTGAACCCTCCAGACGACCCTGGCGGACATCACGATCCCAGTTTCACAGATGAGGAAACGGAGCCAGAGAGGGTAACCGGCTTACGCAAGGCTTCACAGCTAGGAAGCAGCGGAGCCTAGATCCGAAACCAGAACTGGCTTACTCCAGCGGCTGGGTCCTCGCCCCTGCGTCAGTTTGCCTCCCATCCTACAGGCTGAGCAGGGCGCAGACAGTTTATTTCTAAGACAGCGAGAGCATCAGATATGTGGAGCGTGGAAAAGCTGGGCAGGGTGAGTGGTATCGCTGAGCTGGTTTCACCTGCGGAGCGCGCTCTGATCCTGCCCGCCTTCCCACGACTGTTCCTCATTAGCCGGTCCCGCAGCTGGACGCAGCTGGACGCGGCCGAGTCAGAGCGCTGTTGCAAGAGCCCCCGGGCAGGCCCGCTCTTGCCCAGGGCTGGCGTCCCCGCAGCCCCGTGGCTGCTCTGAACCTGGCGAAGGCGGAGAGGTGAGGATCACAACAGCAGAACGGGCCTTGTGAGCCCTCTGCGGGGCTGCGGCAGCAGCCCTGGAGCCGGGGGTGAACTCCTGATATGCTTTGTCCCGATTCCCGCCTGCAGAGAGCCGGCTCCATCCGTCAGAGCGGCAAGCAGCAGCCCAGGGCAAAGCAGGGGTCGCCTCTGAAGGCAGCTGCGGGCTGGTGGCCTTTGTTTCCCTGAAGTCCGCCTGGAGCAGCAGGGGCGGGGGGGCAAGGAACATTGGGGGAGGGGACTTATATTGAGAAAACTCAAATGCAACCTTTTTCCTGTGAATTAAGAAATCCCCATTCTTCTGTTTCTGCAGCCAAGCCCTCTGGTCCAGTGCATTGAACCCCAACATTTGGCAGGAAAGTGGTTTCTAAACTTGGGGTACATCCTTGCCTCCTTCATGACGGAGGGTTACAAGGGGCAGAGAGACACCCCCCAAACCCGGCACTTTCCGGTTTATAAAATGCCGCACATACATCTTGATACGTCAGAGAGGGCCGCTCTCCTGGTTTCCATCTGTCTCTTTGGACTCCTGTCTTGAATTTCGGGTTTGAGTGCTTTATCAAGGGCGAAGTTTGGGTCAACAGATGCCCTTGGGAAGAAGCAGAAAAGGGCAAAGCTGGCTGGTGTTCTCGACGTCTCAACACCTGTCACTGCGGAGACAGATCTCGGATCTCTGCAGGGGTTGAAGGGGACAGGGGACTGTCCCCTCCCTGGCCCCAAAGCATTTTGCTACAAGGCAGTTGGGGTGGACAGGGTGACCTGTTAGAGACACGCTTTCGTGTCATGTGGGGGAAAGGTGCCAGCGAATGCTCACCGCCTCCCCTCCCGGACACACGGCTTCCCCTGATCCGGGTTAGCGGCCTTTTCGTGGAGCAGGAGGGCCCTGAGTCACTGCCCACCCCCCCAGTCTCACAAAGCTTTGGCCCGGGCTGCTGCCCAGAGCCCTTCTCCACTGTCCGCTTTTGTTGGGAGGGCGCCGGGAAGCGTGAGCAGGTGATCTGGGGAAGAGGCAGGAGGCCCAAGAGAGTCACGGGCTCTGTTCCACTGACGTCTGAGCGCTGGAGGCTATACTTTGCAGATCACGATTATGAAAAGGCCGCAATTGGCCTCTTGGCTTCTGAAGGTGCAGATGACTCATTTGGGGTTGGGTGGCATTCTCTGGTTAAATTGTCCCCTTGTCACCTCTGTCCCCACCCCCTTGCACCCGGAGATCCCCACCCTCACTGCATTTCTCCAGCCTAGGCTTTGTCCTCACCACATGCCCTGGAACCAGAATGAGAGGAGCCCAGCATTCCACTGAGGCTGGGAGAGGGGAGGGGACCTGCCCAATGTGGGACCCGAGGGGCCGGGCACCAGCTTCCAGGGCTACCATGTGTGCGTTCGTCATGCTCAGGAGACGGGGCTCTTGAGGATGGCCTGCTGCCTTTGGAAGGGGCTGTGGGTAGGGGTGAGGGGCCAGTGGACTCCCCTCTGGGGTAGTTGCTGGAGGGCTTGTAGTGCCCTGGGGCTGCAGAGAAGGGACATGGGCTCTCCTGAGGGCACCCCTCCCCCCACATACAGGGGTGAGTGAGTGATTCTAATAATAACAGCTGATTGCTGGGCCCCCCAGGAACCCCGGGGTCGCTCTTGACCTCCTCAGCCTTTCCATCATGGCCCACCTCCTGGCGGAGAGCTGCTCTCGATGGCCAGCGCGGCCCCTGAGCACTTCATGTGTGGCCAGTGTGACAGAGGAACTGAATTCTTTTTCATTTAATTTCAATCAACTTATATTTATTTATTATTTTAATTTTTATTTAAAAAATTATTTTTGGAGAGAGAGAGCTCACACATATGTGAGCTGGGTGTTGAGGGGTAGGGGCAGAGGCAGAGGGAGAGAGAGGATCTCAAGCAGACTCCCTGCTCTGCTCTGAGCCCGATGCGGGGCTTGAACTCACGACCCTGAGATCACAACCAGAGCGGAAATCAAGAGTTGGACGCTTAACTGACTGAGCCACCCGGGCCTCCCATCTGAAAGTTAAATAGGCTTGCAGGCCAGTGGCTGATTCTAGGCTATATCCAGAATCTGACTGTATCTCCGCACCTCCGAGACGCCTACCCTGCCCAGCCACCATCGCCTCCTCCTTGGACTAGTGCAGTAGCTTCCTTCCAGTCTCCTGGCTCCTGCCTTGTCCCTGCAATCTGCTCTCCAATACATCCTCTCAAAACCCTGTGGTGGGGCCACCTGCCGGGGCTGTTTCATATCTTGCAGGCCACCTGTTACCCTGCTCTGCTGTTCCTGGACCAGACCTGCGCACTCTACTCCTTCCCCTGCTTTACTCCACTGCACTCACCTCCTTGTGCTTCCTGTACTGCAGTTGTGCTCCTGCCTCAGGACCTTTGCACTGACTGTTCCCTTTGCCTCAAGGCTTTTTCCTTAGGTGGCCACCTGGCTTGCTGCCTCTCTTCCTTCAGGCCTGCCCTCCAACTCCACTTTCTCAGGGAGGCCTTTCTTAATGACGTGTAAGGAATATAGATTAGCAGTACCTCCCCCCGACCCCATCTCCTTTTAGCAGATGTATTTCTCTGTAAAACATTTACTACCACCTGGCATTGTAATGGTTTTGATTTGTTTACTTTCTACCTCCCTGGACTAGAATGTAAATTCTGTGAGGGCAGGTTTTTTTTTCCTTTCCTGTTTTGTTCACAGATATTATCCCACACTTCTGGGACAGTGATGGGCACATAGTAGGTGCTCAATAAATGCCAACTGCCTGGAGGAAACATCTCAGTCAATTCTTGCTGTTACCAAGGGGAAGGTATCCTTTACCCTCAGGTTACAGGTGAGAAAGCAGAGTCTGGGGGCTAGCTTTAAATCCGGTTGTACCCAGCTGGGAAACCCACACACACGTCCATGAGACGGATGAGTCTTTCCACCGCGGAGCCTTGGTGTCCTTGTGTCTGACACCACAGTGGCTCCATGGGCTCTGGGCCCCAAATGGACTCACTACAGCCCCATATTATGGGGATGTCTTGCCAGACAGTATGGGACAGATATGTCCCCTGCTTGGAAAACTCCCGCTGGGCAGCCAAGAGGAGGCGGTGTGGGGTATGGCCAGTGGCAGGAGTCAGGTCTGGCCCCAGGAGCTAGGAGCTTCTACGGGGTTTTCGCAAAGCACCTTAAGCTTCCCCATCCCCAACTTCCACATGCCAGGTGTTTCCTAGTTCTTGTGCTGCCGTGGCATGTGGACAGTGGCACTGGTGAACCGACACTGGGCAGATTCCCCAGTGATGTCACCTAGGATGTGTTGGGAGCTGGGACCTCAGGAGTGGCTGGACAGGGGGCGGCCAGGAGGAGCAGTGAGCCGAAGCCTGGAGGGCCAGGCCTTGAAAGCCACTCTCTGAGTCCTCGAACGTATGTGAGAGGTACAAGGAGAATGGAAGAGGGAGAGGGAGACATCAATTATGCACTTGCTGTGAGCAATGCTGGATACCTGGGGCCTTCCATAGGCTCCCTCACGTAGTACTCACGACTTCCCTGCAAGTCAATATTATCATTGTCATTCATTCATTCATTCATTCATTCATTCATTCATTCATTCACTATGTGCCAGGCCTGCTGAACCAGTCTTCATATCTGAGGGTGAGAGGACAGGCCAGGAACCGTAGGGACATATGGCCACAGAGTGCCATGGTCCAGGAGGCCAGTGGAGGAAGAAGGACACTGAGGCTCAGAGAGGCAGGGCCAGGCCCCTAGCCCAGGCTCGCAGAGCTCACTGCCTGGGTTTCCCACACCTTGGGCTGGGCAGGTGTGGCTCAGTGGTGATGCCCTGAGCACCCAAGCCTGATTTCCCCTGGACACCAATAGCCGAGGCTGCAACTCCTTCCTCTCCATCTCTTCAGAGCAGAAAGACGGACCCGTTGTTTCCCTTTCTGGGTTCTCCCAAGGTTCATAAGGTGATGGTGTTTATCTGCCCCAGGAGCCCACCACCTGACTCCAGAGAATTGCCAGGACTCCTGGGCATAGGGAGGCCTGTGGGTCGAGGGGAAGTCTAGGGGTCAAGGGGACAGCAAGTATGCAGTGTTTGTGGACCCTGTGCCTGACTCTGAGCTCTGCTGTGCTCACACGTCTACCTTCCCAGCTGGGCCCCACCCAGCACCACTCAGGCCCACCTCCTTGGGCAGGACACACCTATTCTCATCTGCTTCTTTGCACCTGACCCATGTCCTGGGTACATACCCTCTCTGCCTGTGGGGCCTCTGCCTTGGTCACTGTCTGTATGCTTGATGCTGGTCCTGCCCTGCTCTGACTAGACTGGCAGAGGCCCCCTCCAGGCATTTGTCCCCCATCACTGACTTCTGAGAATCAGCACAGCCTAGCGTGTGGAGTCAGGAAGAACTGGATTACTCAGTCTACTGATTCAAAGGCAAATCTCTTCCTGAAGCAGCCTCACAGACACACCCAGACATAATGTCTTACCACCTCTCTGGGCATCCCTTAGCCCAGCCAAGTTGACATGAAATTAACCACCACAGCCTCATTTTCATCCAAAGTCTGTCGTTGACAGGGTGTGTAGTCTATAGGTTTGGACAAATGTGTAATGAGATGGATCCATCATTAGGGTATCATACAGAGTAGTTTCACTGCCCTACAAACCCGCTGTGCTCTGCCAATTCATCCCTCCCTCCCCCCACCCCTGGCAACCACTGATCTTTCCCTGCCTCTATAGTTTTGCCTTTTGCAGAATATCATATCGTTGGAATCATACAGTTCCCCTCTATTCCTCGTTTACTGAGACTTTATCATGAATAGGTTTGGGATTTTGTCAAATGCTTTTTCAGCATGTATTAACATGGTCATGTGATTTTCCTCCTTTAGCCTGTTAATGTGTTGAATGCCATTAATTGATTTTTGATTGTTGAACCAGCCTTGCATATCTGTGATAAATCCCACTTGGCCAGGGTCTATGATTTTTTTTATACATTGTTGGATTTGATTTGCTAATATTTTGTTGAGGATTTTTGCATATACGTTCATGAGAAGTATCGGTCTGTAATTCTAGGTTCTTGTAACGTCTTTGTCTGGCATTGGTATTCAGCTAATGCTGGCCTCATAGAATGAGTTAGGTAGTACTCCCTCTGCTTCTATGCTCTAAAAGGGATTGTAGAGGATTGGCATAATTCTTCCTTAAATGTTTGGTAGGATTCACCAGTGAACCCATTTGGGCCCCATGCTTTCTGCTTTGGAAGGTTATTAATGATTCAATTTCTTTAATAGATAAAGGCCTTTTAATATTGTCTAGGTCTTCTTGTGTGGATTCTGGCAGATTGCGCCTTTCAAGGAATTGGTCCATCTCATCTAGGTTATTAAATGTGTGGGCATAGAGTTGTTCATAGTATTCCTTGATTATCCTTTCAATGTCCATGGGATCTGTAGTGATGTCCCCTCTTTAATTTCTGATGCTGGTAATGGAATTCTCTCTCTTTTTTTCTTAGTTAGCCTGGCTAAACTAAGGTTTATTGATTTTATTGATCTTTCAAACCAGCTTCTAGTTTTCATTGGTTTTCTCCATTGATTTCCTGTTTTCAATTTCATTGATTTCTGCTCTAATTCGCATTCTTTTCTTCTGCTTACTTTGGATTTAATTAGATCTTCTTTTTCTAGTTCCCCAAGGTGGAAGTTTAGGTGATTGATTTCAGATCTCCCTTCTTTTTTAGTATATGAACCTGATGCTATAAGTTTTCCTGCATCCCAAATTTTGATAAATTATGTCTTCATTCTCATTCAGTTCAACATGTTTTTACATTTCTCTTTGGACATATGTGTTATTTAGAAGTGTGTTGTTTAATCTCCATGTGTTTTGGAGTTCTTCAGTATTCTTTTTGTTTTGTGCTCAGAATGTGTTCCATCATGGTGAATGTTCCATGTGAATTTAAGAAGAATGTGTAATCTGCTATCATTGGATGAAGTAGTCTATAGATGTCAATTTTATCCAGGTGATTGATGCTGCTATTCAGTTCAGCTATGTCCTTCCTGACTTTCCGCCTACTGGGTCTGTCCATTTCTGAGAGAGAGGTGGGGAAAATTCTGACTATGATAGTTAATTTATCTATTTCTTTTTGAAATTCTATTTGTTTTTGCTTCACATATTTTGATGCTCTGTTGTTAGGCATGTACATGTTAAGGACTGTGATGTCTTCTTGGAGAATTGACTTCTTTATCATTATGTAATGTCCCTCTTTAACCTTGGTGACATTCTTTGCTTTGAGGTCTGCTCTCCTTGAAATTAATATAGCAATTCTTTCTTTTGATTGGTGTTGCATGGTGTATATTTCTCCATCCATTTTACTTTTAACCTATTTGCACCTTTATATTTAAAGTGGGGTTCTTGTGGAGCACCTGGGTGGCTCAGTCACTTAAGCATCTGACTCTCGATTTCAGCTCAGGTCATGATCTCAGGGTCGTGAGATTGAACCCTGCATTGGGCTCCATGCTGGATGTGGAGCCTGCTTAAGATTCTCTCTCTCCCTCAGCCCCCCTTTCTAAAGTAAATGATAAATAAATAAATAAATAAATAAATAAATAAATAAATAAACAAACAAATAAAGTGGGTTTCTTGTAGACAACATAGAGTTGGTTCTTGTTTTTTTTTTAAGATTTATTTATTTATGTTAGAGAGCGGGGAGGGGCAGAGGGAGAGAATCTTCAAGCAAACTCCCCACTGAGCAGGGAACCCAACGTGGGGCTTCATCTCACGACCCATGAGATCATGACCTGAGTGGAAACCAGGAGTTGGACACTCAACCTATAGCCACCCAGGCACCCCTTGGCTCTTTTTTGATCTGCTGTGATAATCTTTGTCTTTTAATTCATGCATTTAGACCATTGACATTCAAAGAGGTTATTGATATAGTTGGGTTGGTATCTACCATATTTGTTACTGTTTTATATTTATTGCCCTTGGTCTTTGTTCTTATTTTTGTCTTCCACTCTTTTTCTGCCTTTTGTGGGTTTTCTTTTTTGAGTAAGAAATATTTATTGTGTTAAGTAATTGTTATTGGGGGATTTATGTGTTAAAATAACTATTCTTTCTGCCCCTCCAGCTTTATTGAGGTATAACTGACAAGTTAAATTGTATAAATTTATGGTATGTGACACGATGATTTGATATACATATATATTGTGAAATGATTACCACAATAAAGTTAGTTAACACGTCCATCACCTCACATAGTTACCTTTGTGTGTGGTGAGAACATTTAAGGTCTACAATCTTAGCAACTGTCAAGTATACAATACAGTATTGTTGACTATAATCACCATGCTTGCTGTGCACATTAGATCCATGAACTCTTTCATTTTACACCAGAAAGCTTGTACCCTTTGACCAACAGCTCCCCATTTCATCCACCGCAACCACCATTTTACTCTGTTTCTATAATTTCGACTATTTTAGCTTCCATGTATCAGTGAAATTGTACTGTGTTTGTCTTTCTCTGTCTGATTTCACTTAGCATGACGTCCTCAAGGTTCACCCATGTTGTTGTAAATCTGCCTTTTGTGGTTTTAATTAAGCATTATATACGATTTTATTTTCTCCCCTTTTTTACCATATCAGTTTTTCTTTCCTTCCTTCCTTCCTTCCTCCCTCCCTCCCTCCCGTGGTTGCTCTAGAGTTTGCAATATACACTTACAGCTAATCCAAATCCACTTTTGAAAACACTATACCTCTTTATGGATATTAAGAGGACCTTATAATAACAAGGTAATCCTAATTCTACCTCTTTTCTTTTGTACCATTGCTATCATTCATTTCACTTACATAAGGGTACATAAGAATATATATTTATACACACATAAACACATATGATGTATACATAAGCATACATAATCAAATACATTGTTAGTATTATTATTTTGAACAAATTGGTACCTGTTGAGTCAATTAAAAATAAAAAAATACAAAGGCTTTATTTTACCTTCACTTATTCCCTTCCCCATGCTTTCCTTACTTCATTTGATCCATGTTTCTGACCTGTATTTTCTTCCTTCTCTCTAGAAAACTTCTTTCAACATTTCTTGAAAAACAGGTCTTCAGGCAACAAATTCAATTTTTGTTTGTTTGAGAAAGTCTTTATTTCTCCTTCACTTTTGAAGGGTGATTTCACAGATACAGAATTCTAGGTTTGTGAGTTTTAAATATTCCACTCCACTCTTTTCTTGCTTGTGTGATTTCTGAGCAGAAGTCAGATATAATTCTTACCTGTGTTCTTCTATAGATAACATGCTGTTTTCCTTTGGCTTCTTTCAGGACTTTTTATTTATCTTTGATTTTCTATAGTTTGAAAATGAAATGCCCAGGTGTGGTTTTTTGGGCATTTATCCTTGCTTGGTGTTCTCTAAGCTTCCTGGATCTGTGATTTGGTGTCTGACATTAATTTGGGGGAAATTCTCAGTCATTATTGTTTCAAATGTTTCTTCTGTTCCCTTCTTTTTCCTTCTGCTTCTGGCCTTCCCATTACGCTATGACACACCTTTGTAGCTGTACCACAGCCCTTGTATATTCTGTTCTATGTTTTTTGGTCCTTGTTCTCTTTGCTTTTCAGTTTTGCAGGTCTCTATTGAGATAGCCTCAAGCTCAGAGGTTCTTTCCTCAGCCGTGTCCAGTCTACTAATAAGCCCTTCAAAGGCATTCTTCGTTTCTCTTGCAGTGTGTTTGATCTCTTGCATTTCTTTTTGGCTCTTCTTTGGACTCCCGTCTCTGCTTCCATTGCGCACCTGTGTCCGCACGCTGTCAAGTTCATCCATGAGAGCCCTTAGCACATTCATCATTGTTTTAAATTCCCTGTCTGAGAGTTCCAGCAGCCCTGCGACACCTGAGTCTGGTTCTGTATTTGCTCTCGCTCTTCAAACTGGGTTTTGGGGTTTTTTTGTTTTTGTTTTTGGGTTTGGGTTTTGTTTGTTTGTTTTTGTTTGGGGGGGTTGTTTTTTGTTTTTTTGTGGGTTTTTTTGCCTTTTAGTATGTCTTGCAATTTTTTCCTGCTAGCGGGACATAATGTTCTGGGTGAAAGGAACCGCTGTACGTTGGCTCTAGTGATGTGGTGGTGAGGCGTGGGCGGGAGAGACAACTTCTGCAGTCGCGAGAGTAGGTCCTGGATTTTTAGTGAGCCTGTGTCTAGACTGGGAGCCTCACGTGTATCTCAGGGCTGCTCCCTTGGGTGGGACGGGCTGGCTAGAGCGGGCTGGAGCTGGGTATTTCCCCTCCCCCAGGTCAGTTAGGTTCTGATAAAACCCCAGCAGGTTAGGCTCTGGGTCACTGGTTCCTGCCAAGGGCAGCCCTTGTTAAGAGGAACGGAGCGCTCTGGTACACTTTGAGGTGGTTCCTTTCCCCTCCTCCTGCCAGAAACATGGGGGGATTTTTCTCTGATGTTCCCTGTAAGAACCTAGAGGTGAAAACTCTCGGAAGTGGGAGGGCCCTCTGTGATGGGCCCCCTGGAGTTTGGACTGAGCTCGTCCACACTGAGCCTCCAGTGATTCCAAAGGTCAGGTGTCCATGAAGGGTTCTGCTCCCGTAAGTTGTGGCCCTGTGTTCATCTGTCGGTGTTTCTAATTTGTGGGGCAGCAGTTTGCACTGTGACCTTCATTCCTTTATGGATCTAAAAAGAGTGTTTTGTTCAGCTTGTTTGTTCTTTTTACTTGTTGTTAGGACTGAGTATCAACTTCCAAGTTTTTTACCTGCCGGATGGGAGATCAGAAGTCTGGGATTCGGTTTTTGACAGCTCACCTGGCTGTGGGGTGGAGAGAGGGTGCGCTGGCCAGGGTGTCAGTGGGCAGAGCGGTGAGGGGCCGGGGCAGGGTCTGGGTGAGGCTCAGGTTGTACCTGAGACCCTTCCCTCTACCATTTGCAGACCCCACCTGAGGGACTCCGTGGGCAAGGAAGAGAGGAAGGGAGGAGGAGGGTGTATCAGGAGACATTTCCAAAATGTCCATCTTTCCATGACGGCATCAGGCCTCTGAAGGCAGGACTCGGGTGTTACTTGCAGGTCCCCAGGGCCTGGGGCAGAGCCTAGCACAGAGTCACGCCTCAGTGACCATCTGCTGAGCCTAAGAGCGAATACGCGGGTCAGGGTACTGTCAGGATGCCGGCTAACACCCAGAGTGAAACAGAAAAGATCCTTCCCACCTTGTGCTGTACCCTTGCCCCACCATCCCCTTCTCTCCTTGGGCACCCTCCTTCTAGAAGTTTCTGCCCCGTAAGAAGCCTTCTGGGGCCTGGGCTATTGAGAAGCCTGGTGTGGGCTTCCATCCCTGGCTCTCACTGTCATTTCTAGCAAATTGTGTGATGACTTGTCCATTTTTGTCTTGTTGACCAGACCTGGGTGTGTCTTGTCCACAGCTATGTTCTCAGGATCTGGAGGGATGCTTGCCCCACGTGGGTATGCAACTCACTTCAGGTGAATAAAAGAATGAATGCTGAACGACTAGGGAAGAGCAGATACTGGCTTATGTCAGCCCATGGCTAAAGTCACCGGGCGGAAACCCCAAGGTGGGGGACTCCACCCTGCCCTGTGGGGCCTCCCATTCCCCAGGCTGTTGCTTTGGGATGAAATGGGTACTGGTCTGTGGGGAGCCTGGGTTCTGCTCTCACCCCCTCACTGGCTCCAGGGGCAGATGGCTCTGAAGGTGGCCCCCCCTCCTGCCTGCTGTTAGGGTCCTGGCCGCTCCCTGGGGAGGTGAGAATGACGGAAATGCAAATCCCTCAGTCACAGTGTTCACACAGTCCTTCCCCAACTGTCCCGATGATTGCACTCTTCCAGTGTGGGCCTCAGAGAATGTACTGGTCTTGCAATATGGTGTCTCCAAAATGTGAGTCATGAGTAAATGAGAAAACAAGCAGCAGAGCCTGCCGTGGAAGGTTCTGGAGTCAGGATGCTGTGGGGGCCCCGTCCAGCCCTGCTGGGCCAGGTTTTCAGAGCTGCGGCTCTGTAGTCGGCTGACTGAGGTGGAGGTGCTGACCCTGCCACTGCCTGGGGGGTCTGGACTGCACTGGAACTTGGACTGTAGTCGGACTGGAATCTCTGCCCCTCGTTGGAAGCCCCTGCAGGAAGGACACGGCCCATGCCTGGCAGGTAGGAAATGCTCACCACGCCCCGGGACCCCGGGCAGTTCCCTTCCCTCTGCAGGTCGGTTTCCTCATCCGGAAAATGGGAAAATGACTCTCCTTCCAGGTTGCTGGGCGGACCCAAGGAGGTAATGCGTAGTAACGGAAATAATTAATAACAGCAGCTGGTCGCACTTGGCAAGGACCTACTGAGTGCCAGTTCTAGTCCAAGTGCTTCGTTCGATATCACTGATTTTCGGATGGGGAAACGGAGGCACTAGTGATCTGCCCCGGTGCCCAGGGCTGGAGGTATGGGCAGCTGAACATCCTTTCCAGCCAATTTGGCCCGGAGCTGAGCTTCTGGGGGCAGAGCCCGCCTCCCCACAACAGGAGACCCAGCCCTGCAAGCCGGGTGTGTGTGTGTGTGTGTGTGTGTGTGTGTGCTCCCTCTCCCTGGTCCCCTAGCCTCGGGTCTGCCTTAGCCCCGCCCCGGTCACTGCTGCTTACAGGGAGGGCCTCAGCGCTCCTTCCCCGGTTCTCCTGGCTGCTGGCGGCCCTCCAGCGTGGGCTGGGTCTGGTGGGGCCCCGCAGCCCCGCCGCCGGCTCCACGAGCAGCAACTGCAAGCCTGGGGTCCATGATGTTTTAGGCGATTGTAAAAACGTTTTCATTTTAATTTCCTTTAAAATCAAAAGAAAGAAAATGAACATAGTAATAATGAATCCAGCCCGGATTCTATTTGTCTTCATGCCAATGCAGTCGCAAAATTTAATTAAATTTTTTTTTAAATTTTTTTATGGCAAAGGTGCCTCGGGTCCCCAAAAGTCACCATGTAGCCCTGGCTGCGGTGTCACCCATTGCCTGCTGACCCCTTGGCCACTCTGTGTCCTCCCTGTGCCACTGAGTGATAGGACACCAGGATGAGCCTGGGGCCGCTCAGCCACGGAGGGCCGCATGCAGGAAGAGCCAGCATGCTCCGAGGCACTGGGGGCTGGGGGCTGGGGCTAGAGGCCAATGCGGGCCATCAGAGAACATCTCCCAGCAGGTGATCCATGAGGGCTGGACAGATCCAGGGATGAGAGGGGTGTCCAGAGTGGTGGGGGGCAATGGCTGGAGACAGAGCCACACCAATGGTCAGGGGTGTCTGGAGCCCCAAGGGCCAAGGAGGGAGGAGTCTGGGGAGGGCACAGGGAGCTTTTCCAAGGAGGTCCCTCCGGAAGTGGGTGCCTGGAGTTACTCCTGCAGGGGTCTCCGGGGGACAGCGTGGACCACGCAGCAGAGCTGACCACTCAGGTCAAGGGGATGTGGGAAGGCTATCAACTGCACGGACTGCACCCCAACTTGATCGCTGCGGGCCTCGACCCCAGCAGAGCCCAGGGGCCCCATGAGACCCTGGTCCCTCTGAACAATGAGGGTGACGTGAGGTGCACCCGGGGTCAACTGGGGCCCTGGACAATGTCTCTGAGCCCCCTGAGACCCCCGGAAGGGGTTGCAGAAACAGCGGGAGGGGTGTGGACTTGGGCGGCAGAGGAAGGAGAAGCCAGGAGAAATGGGTCACGATACCCTTGTGACGTGGTAGACCTCAAAGTCAGAAACCAGGTAGCTTGTGGCCAATTCTGCGAGTGCCAGCATGGCTCCTATGATGGGTTGAGGAGTGCCCCCCCACCCCCCACAATGTACCTCCATCTGGAACCTCAGAATGTTCCCTCATTTGGAAGTAGGGTCGTTGTGGATGTCATTAAGCTGAGATGAGGTCATACGGGAATAGAGTGGGCTCTAATTCCAATGGCCGACCTGCTTATGAGGGTGTCCGGGGAGACTCAGGGACGGAGCCTGTGTGAAGGAGGCAGAGACCGAGGGCTGTGTCTGCAAGCCCAGGACGGCTGGCAGCCCGCACAACCTGGAAGAGGCCAGGAGGACGTTTCTCCAGATCCTTCAGAGGGAGCATGGCCCTGTGGCACCTCGACCTCAGGCTTCTGGCCTCCAGAACTTGAAGAGAATAAATTTCTGTTGTTCAAGCCCCCCAGTTTGTGCTAGTCTGTTATTACGGGGGCCACAGGACACTAAGACAGACCCCAAAGCCCCTCCCCATCCTTAGCCCCAGGATGGCCCCAGGCAGAGACACACCCCGGGACTCCAAACCCGCGGAGACTAGGAACAGCAAGCAAAATCAACATTGTCTCAGTTGTGGGAAAGCAAGCGTCGCTTCTGGGGCCCCCCTGAGACTAGGGACGAGGTCGAGGCTGTGGTGCACAGGGACCCCTGGGTCGGCGCCCAGGGGAAGGCAGGCCCACCTGCGCCCTCGCGGCCGAGTCTCCAGTTCCTGGGTTGGCGTCATCCCTGACCCCTGGGGCAGCACTGGAGGGCCAGCGTGCAAGTGGCCACTGCGGCCCCGCATTAATATTTGATGGTATTGAATCGCTTTCTTCTGAGACAGAGAAAAGAGGCCATTACATGTGGGTAATAAGATGCGCTGGGCTGTTCGGCGAGCTCCCGGCTGTCCGGGGCCTGAGGAGGTTGACGATGCCGTGAATTATTCATCCACCTGTAATGATTTTTCTAGCTCTGTGTCCCTCTTGGCCAGCGAGAGCTTGGCTCCCCACTGCCTGACAGTCCAGCCCAGTGCTCGGTCACTCTTGGTCCCACCAACCTGAGTGTGTGAGGTACACGCTCCCCCTTGCTGCGGGATCTAGGTCTCAGACCTCAGTTTCCCCCGCTGCACCAGCAGGGGAGCTGCGAGTTCTGCCCCTGTCCCTCTGCCCTCCCCCTTCCACACACACAAGGAGGTGCAGAGAAGCCAGGCGTGATGGCATGGAACCTGGAGTCTGAACCCTCCAAGTGCTGTGTGACCCAAAGCAAGTTGCTTCACCTCTCTGGGCTTTGGTCTTGTTCCGTTGAATGGGTTTGGGGTTTATTTCTGCTGCTTCAATGAAACATCTCTGAGTGTCTTCCTGGGCACAGCACCAGCTGCCCTTAATCATCTTTCCAGCCTCCGTTGGGCTGGATGCTGCTGTCCTCACTGGGTGGGTGGTATCCTGGGGTAGGGGTGCGTGTGTGGCAGAGACAGAGGTCTGCACTGTGTGTGGAGTGGGGGCATCCAGGGAGCCATGCCAGAGGCCTGGGAGGGGAGAGCAGAGGAGGGGTATTACTACTGTCTCTGTCCCAGAGGGTCTGGGAAGGCTTTCGGGGAGGCAACTCTAGAATCCTGACTGTGGGAACAAAAGCAGCATATGGCGGTTACTGACGACAATGACGCTGGTGACAACGATGATGGCAATGACAACAGTAAAAGGAGCAGTAGGGTATTAAGCAGAGAGCAAGCTTGCCCATGCCCCTCCAGCTCTCCTAGAGATCACCTTCACATTTAAAAAATGTTTTTAATGCAGTCTTTGATTAAAACCCTCCAGGGGCTTCCTATTGACTTCAAATCACATTGGAGCTGTCTGCGAGGTCACACACAGTCTGTCCCCACCCATTTTATACCCTCTTTCCCACCATTTCCTCCTCTTGTTCTGCAGCTCCGGGTCCTCTTTGTGCTGCACAAAAATGCCAAATCAATTCTCACCCCAGGGCCTTTGCAGTTGCCATGTTTGTGCCCGGAATGATCCTCCCCCTGCCCCCATCTTTTCTTGTGCTCTCAGATTTCAGAACCAGCACCACCTCCTCACGGAGGCATTCCCTAACCCCCCACCCCCATGGTCACCATGTGCCAAATCACCTTGTGAATTTTGCATCAAAGCACCTACTGGTATCTGCAGTTTTCTAGCATGTTCACTTCCCTGCCTGTTGAGTGTCTGTCTGTCCCCCTAGGTTGTAAACTCACTAGGGCAGATACCATGGCTCACTTGCGCCTGTGTCTCAGGGGTACACGGCTGTCACACAGTAACCCCTCAAGGTGTAACCGCTACTGCAGATGGGACAGTTCTAGGTGACACCCTCGCTTCTTGGTGTTCTGTTCAGGGTGTCAGCCAGACTCCAGTCAGGAGAGAGAACTCACATAGTAATCGAACAAGGAATGCTTCTATCAATATTGCCCTAGGAGCATCCAAGGAAGACATCACCCTGCGCCTCTCTACCCAGGGCTGAGATCCAGATGTTGCAGGGGGCATGGCTGTGTCCGGTGTTGGTGGTGGTGGCGGTGGGGCTTTACCAGCAAAACTTGTTGGAAATCTGCCCTTTAGGGAGAGGGAGGCTATTTGTGGGGAGATGTCTTGCTGGAAGCAGCCCTCTACAAAACCACCTGGAGAGAGCCAAGGGAAGCTGCTGACCACGGCGCTGCAGGTGCTAGACCCTGGAGAAGTCGCCCACATGGCAGGAGCCTGGAGTGGGAGAAGCCCCGCATGTTGCAAGAGGTTGCCCAGGCAGCACACCAGAGCCAGGAGAGAAAAATCCCTTCCTCCTGCTCCATCTCCCTAGGGCCCCTGCCGACAGAGCCTAATGGGCTGCCAGAGGGCAAAGAGCAAATGTTTCAAGAGCCCTTCTCAGTTGTCATACAGCAGGCAAGAAAGGGCACATTTGGAGCTGAGGGACAATACATTGGTAATTGGCACACTCCACCCCTCTGGCCACCCAACCTTCTTCTCTGAACTTCACATGTTGGCATTCCCACATAGCAATAAAAAAACTTTGCATGTCCCCCCAGATGAGATGCAGCTGTACCTCTTACACGTGTGACAAAGAGCTTACCCTCTCCCCGAAAGAAGGAGACATACGGTCCTGACGAACGTTGTTTGACTGTATTACTCCTCAAATTCAGCTGCGGGCTCACTGAATACGTTCCTACCTACAGACTAAACTGCAAAGTTAACTTCCCACAACTTGTATGTGAGCTAAAACTGGGAAGAAGGAGCGAGAAGAAGGAAACAGCAGAGGCAAATAAGCACACACACAGGTCAAGCAAATTGGAGACAGGCGGAGCGACCTCACAGCTCATTTCTGTGGTTTAATCACGAGGTCCTAATTGATAAGATAAGCTTCCTTCTTCCGTTGCCCAGTGTGTGCCCCCCTGTCCTCAGCCAACGCCTAGCTGGTCCTTAACCAGTGCAGCGCCCCACCCCTTCCTTCCTGCAGGCTCTGGGTCCCTGGTTCCCTGCCTTGTCTTGGGTGGTATAGCCTTCCATCAGCTACTATTACTGGCCGTGGGAGCACAGGAGGTGCCCTACAGAATCTTCCCCATTCCAGAACTAAGACTGCTTGTGTCCGCGGTGGGGAAGCCACCCGCTGTCCCCTTGGCAAGCAGGATTGGTCGCTCTGGCGGATACGGTCTCTTCTTTCTTCCTTTCTTCCTTTCCTCCTTTCCTCCTTTCCCCTTCCTTCCTTCCTTCCTTCCTTCCTTCCTTCCTTCCTTCCTTCCTTCTTTCTTTTTTTCCATGTTGGTTCAGTGGCTTCAAAATGGCCCAGTGGCAGCCTTCATCTTCCAAGCAGTGAAACCACTGTGTCTCCTGATGGAACATTTCCTCTGACTTCTAGGTCTCAATACCCCTGCTTCTCTCGGTGGCTTCCTCTCTGCAGTGCCCCCAGGGATGAGATGTTACTTCTAGTTCACTGTCTTGGATGGGAATGGAAGGCTCAGGGCCTTTCACTAAGTTCTTCCTACCATAATGCCCCTCACCTTGGGGCTCGGAGAGCCCGTGTGGGCCCCTGACAGCTGCTCACTGTGTCTATTCCAACTAGACACTTAAGAACTAGAGAAACCACCAGAGGGTGGGTCCATGGACCAACTGGGCAAATCTGACCTGAGCAAAGACTCCGGCTATCACCTATCCACCTGCTGAAATCAAGGCGCCATCTCTGTGGCAACATCTTCGGTGCTCACGTCTGGCCTAAAAGCAGAGCGATCACAGAGATTTCCTAGTATGTAGGTGCTCTGTTCATGAATATATTTTTCTATTTCTTGGTGGAGCAAGTGTCTTCTGAGTGTCCTTGTACAACACACTGGAGGTTCCACACACCTGCCCCAGTCCACAATCCTACCCACTTAGCCCTGGCCTCTGACCTCATTAACTGCGGGTCACCATGGAGGCCCAGCTCCAGTCAGCCAACCAGAGAAGCTGTCAGGGACACTTCCAGCTGGTGGAGGGCAGACCCCAAAACAGCTCCCGGTGACCCCTGCCTCTTGGTATTCACCCCTTTGCGTAATCGAGCATGGGCAGGGGACCTGGGACATACTTCAAACTGATTCAATATGACCAAGGCTATAGGGTGTCACTTCTGTGGCTAGGTTACATAGGAACAGTGACCTCTGTCTTGCTAGCAGACTTTCTCTATTGCCTCCTCAGCTTGCAGACTTGGGTAAAGTAAGCATCCATGCCAAAGAGGTCCATGAGGCCAGCCTCCCACCAGCAGCCAACTAGGCACTGAGACTCCCAGTTCAACAGCCTGCAGGGATCTGGATTCTGCCAACAACCCTGAGAGCATGGAAGTGGATCCTTCCCTGGTTGAGCCTTTGGATGAGACCTTGAGTGGTAGCCCAGTGAGAAGACTTGAAGTCCCATTTACTGACCCATTGAAACTATGAAATAGTAAAACTGTGCTGTTTCGAGTCTCCAAGTTAAGGGTAATTGTTTACATGGGAATAGATAATGCATACCTAGTTACACAAGCTAACGTATTAATCCAGCATCTCTAGTATGTACAGCTATGTCCACCGTATATGACCTGACCTGATGCTGTGTTCCTCTCCCTTGGTCTAATGCCCTCAGTATCCATACCCACATATGTTCTCCAGATTTCTGCCAATACATAGCGGAAAGCCTTGTGATTCTTTTGGCTAAGCTTTTGATGGTTGAAATGTATACCTGTCCTCCTGGGGTATGTTGAGAATGGGGCCTTGTTGGGGGTCTGGTGGCAATAGAGAGTGGGTATGATGGCTCTCAAAGAGAACGAACTCCCCTTCCAGGCCCCCAGGGGGTTTTCACAGGGTTTTAGGCAGAGAGCTTTCATGCTCTTTAGACATGAGAAGGAAAGCCACTTCCCCTGGTCAAGGAGGCTCAGAGTGATGAGAGTTCAAGACTGACAGTCTCATTCAGATCCGGTAAGATGTCCCCATTGCAAGCTTCAGGATCCTGTTCTTTACTAATCAGTGCCCTGACTTTCTCACCAGAAACTTGTTGAGATTGTGAATTCCATCGTTATTTCAGCAGCCTGCACAATTAAATTTTGTATTTGATTTTCAGCAATATCAGCCTTGCAGCTCAAAGAAATTAGAGCTCCTTTCAGAGCTGTCATGGAAGCTCGCTGGTTTGCAGACCATGACTGGAGCAGAGAACTAACGGATCTGAGCTTGTCATCTTCTCTTTGTAAGTGCTCAAGCGCACTCAAAAGAATCCGGAGCTCACCGAATCCTTATAGTCATCATTACTGCTGTAATGGTCAGGTTCAGCATCGGCTGGGGCCCCTGAGACATGCGCCACGGTGTCACAATCAACCACAGGTGATAGTTTGGTTAATTGTAACGCTATTGTACATGTGGACTACTAAGGTCCCCTTCCCCACTGACAGCCCGGCACTGCATTCAAGCCCAAAGGCAGGACGAAACCGATCCCCAGACCCCATCTGTCACCTGGGACTACTCCTCGTACCAAATTTGGATCAGTCAGGGTCCAATCAGGAGACAGAAATGACACAGTAATTTGAACAAGGAAAGTGTTACGTAAAGAATTATTATCCATAACAAGGATCGGAGTAATGAGGAGTGGCTGGTAAGAAGTGAAGAGAACCCCCCAAAATATCCCTAAGGAACAGCAGCTATGAGGAGCAGCCAGTGCGCCTAGGTCTGAGAGAGAGCCTTTGGGAGATCGAGATATTGGGGAGGGAGCGTGGTCGTAGTTCAGCAAATGTCAAGGAGGTCACTGTGCTTGGTGCCAGGCTGGCAGAATGTGTTGGAAATCCACCATAAGAACTTGCTGGAAATCTGCCCTCTGGGGTGTTATGCAAAGCTGTCCATGGAGAAGTATGTTGTCAGAGGTAGTGTGGGGAGAAGCTTCTGGCTGCCCAGGAGGTGCCGTGCACCCCGATGGAGCCAGGCACTGTGGCCGTCACACCCCTGCAGGAGCTGGGTGCTGGAGAAGCCCCAGGAGCTCTGGGACCCTGCTGGTGGAGCCACTTGTGCCACAGGGGCCGATGCCAGAGAAGCTAAGCCTGCTCCAGGAGCCCCGGGTCACCCACTGGAACCAGGATGGACAGTCCCTTCCTCCCACATGTCTTTCCCACGCCTGCTGCTGACAGAGCTGAGCACTGTGCCTCCGGGAGCAGGTGATAAAAGTGGATTCAAACCTGAGAGGCAGCACCCAGGCAGCGGGCACAGACCCAACCGAACGGGGCCTCAGAGAACTGGGATATTTGCTCACTTACCCCTTCAGGTTTTTGTTCACTGTACTTTTGAGTTTTTGTTCACTCTGTTAGGATTTTTCATTTCTTCTCTTGGTAATCTTCGGCTCCTTGAAGTGATGTTCTCGTAACTAGTGCATCAAATAGCTGAACTTGCTAGGATATGGTGAAAGCTGTCGTGTCCCACCATTTGTGCAGGCTGGGCAGAAGCGTGTGGAAAGCTGCTCTATCCTCTTATGGAAGCCCTGGGGGACTACTTCCAGGGACTTCTTCAGAAAGTGTGGCCTTCCGGTTAACTGTTGCAACCTTAGGGATTAGGGTCTATCCCGAGAGGAGAGAAAAGTCCCCTTCACCATCCTCGTCCCCCTCCACTTCATGTCTTAAATCTTAGACCGTCTCTTAACTCTGGTTTGGTTGAATTCTGTCCCACCAAATTCGCCTGGTGGCACCCTAACCCCCAGTACTGTGACCTTAGTTGGAGACATAGTCTTTACAGTGGGAATAAGTTAAAATAAGGCCATTTGGGTGGGCCCTCATCCAATAGGACTGCCATGGAAGTCTGGACACGGAGCCACACAGAGAAGGAGATGGCCACGTGAACATGAAGACAGCCACCTACCAGCCGAGAAGAGAAGAAGAGAACAGATGCTCCCTCAGCCTTCAGAAGAATCCCACCCTCCCAGCACCTTGATCTCAGACTTCCAGCCTCCAGAACTGGGAGACAATACAGTTTTGTTGGGTGAAGCCCCCCGGTCTGTGGTATTTTGTCACCCACTCACCAGCTGTGTGACCTCAAGCCTGTTGTTCAACCTCTCTGTGCCTGTTTACTCACCTATAAAGTGGGACAATCACGGTACCCACACAATGGGCTTACTTACTTGAATGAGTGGCAGACCCGGACCTCATGGAACAATGTTTAGCACCTGCTGCAGATGCTTCAGCCTCTCCTGGTCAGGAGAGAGAGCTGGGCAGAAGGCAGCAGAGGGGGGCGCCTGGGTGGCACAGCGGTTAAGCGTCTGCCTTCAGCTCAGGGCGTGAGCCCGGCATGATGGGATCGAGCCCCACATCAGGCTCTTCTGCTATGAGCCTGGTTCTTCCTCTCCCACTCCCCCTGCTTGTGTTCCCTCTCTCACTGGCTGTCTCTATCTCTGTCGAATAAATAAATAAAATCTTAAAAAAAAAAAAAAAAAGAAGGCAGTGGAGGAAGGGGGCAGGCCCCTGAGGGGCCCCAGAGCCAGAGCTTTCGTAGTCAGGCCGCAACCACGGAGTAGTGGCTGGCACCCAGGTCGTGTCCAGCCTCCGGACCCTCCACACCACTGATTCTCAGCTGCCTGTCTCCTACGGCCTTCAGGCATTTGGTCCCTGCACAGCCCTGCAGGGTAGGCAGGGAGTTGACGGGGAAGCTGAGACCTGGGGGAGAGAAATGATCTCCAGATCGCCCAGTGAGGACACCTTGAGTCATAACTCGAACCCAGGTCTCTGGACTCCAAATTCAGTGCTCTTGTTCTGTGAGACACTGCCTCCTGGTGGTCACCTCAGCCAGGAGCAGCTGGGTGAGTGAAGGGAGCTTCTGGGTTGGGGGTGCGGACTCCCTGCCCAGCACCATCCCTGTGAGCCTGTGAGCCTGTGACCCTGGCTCCCCCTTCTCTAGAAGCCACTGCTCTGGAAACTCTAGGCGGTTCCCATGGATTGAGGCCCCACTATGTGCTAAGGACTGAAGATAGTTCACGCTCACCACAACAGTGCAAGTTGGGTGCCAGCACCCCCATTCTAAGAGGGGTGCAAGGTGACAAGGGAGGAACCTCGGCTCAGGGAGGAAAGAGACTTGCCCAGGGCCACACAGTCGAGAGGCTTCAGCACGGGGGTTGAGTCAACGCCAGAGGAAAGATATGCCTGACACCCAGCCCCTTGTCTCCCGGAACCCCAACTACTGTCCTCCCTGGAGGCAGAGCTGGGTGCAGGAGGGGGTGCAGAGGGAAAGCCCCTCAAAGGGATGCCAGTCCGGGCTGGGGAAACAACAGATGCCTGAAAGAGGCGGGGGTGAGAGAGGACAAGGGGTGGGCTGCCCACACTCCTGGCTGCGTTTTGGGTGGGCTTTCTATTGGAGTCTGGCTGACAGTGGGGGTCCCCTTCAAAGGGCCGAGGGGGCTCTCCAGTGTGACCTTTGCCACGTACCACTCGCTAAAGATCAGAGCGGGAGCAAATGGGGCCTGGCCTCAGAGTAATTGGCTGGGGGCTCTGAGCCTCGGCTCAGCCCAGGGAGGCAAAGGCCCGCGCGGTCACGCAGCCAAGGCACCTGCAGGGTCAGAGGCCACCTGTCCTCGCCTGGCCCAAGATTAAACTTTCAGTGGCTGCTTTTCAAGGTTCCACACGAAAGAAGGGGGGCAGAAAGGGAAGGTGTTGTTTTCATGCCTCTTGCTTCATTTGCATAAGGTGAAAAATGTTTCCATAGAAACAACCAGAGTCTGTAATTTTTGAATAGCGATTTCTGCACAAAGCACAACCTGTCTTTTTGCGAAAGGGGATTAAGAAATTCTCAGCAGCATTTCTACCACAACAAAAGGCAAAGTCATCCAGTTCTGGGAGAGCTGCTCTGGAGGGGAGGGTCTGGCTCAAGCCTCTGCCCTCTGTGGGCCTCAGCTTCCCGACCTGTGAAATGGGGCCTGGGAGGGCTGTGCAGGAGCCCTTGGCGATTGGAAGGGGGGCAGGGCTGCTGAGAAATCCCCATCCCCGGGCCCCCAGCGGGGCTTCAGACGAGGGGCCTCCGGCAGAGTTTTAGCAGGCTTTCAAGAAGAGGCTGGGGCAGAGGCCTGAGGGCCAGCCAGCTCCAGGGAGAGGCCCGCTGGCCCCTCTGTGGCCACGTCCAGGTGCCCCTCCTGCTAGTAGAGCGGAAGGCGGGCGCCTCTGCCCCCTTGTGGCCCGAGGGCCCTGCAACACCCACTTGCCCCGCGCCCCACCGACAGCACCTTCCCTGGGGGCTTTGCCAGGGGCTGGCCTCCCTGAGGGGTGCTGCGGGTTGGGACAGGCAGGGAGAGAAATCTCCCAAATCATCCTGAAACTGGTCCTCCTCCCCAGGCCGCCGGGCAGGTAGCCCCCCACAAGGGCTCGCTGGGGCGCGCTGGGCAGGGCGGAGTCCCGGAGAGCCTCTGTAGGTCCGGCTCGGGGAGTCAGGGTGTGGAGGCTGAGGCCAGAGGGACTTGGCCGCTCCCCATGTTACAGATGGGAAAGCTGAGGCCCTGGGAGGCCTGCCATCCCCATGGTCTCCGTCCGAGGAGGCCCCGAACGCTCCGTCCATCCCGAAGCCCTGGCTGCGGTGACCCGGGTGGCAGGGCAGTGTCCTGGGAGGGGGCCCAGGCATCTTCCCTTACCGTCCTCCTCTAGCTCTGGGCTGTGAGGTTGTGGCTGCCGCTGGAGCTGGGCGGGCGCGCTCCGCACCCCGCGTCCCCAGCGTCCCCATAGCCAGAGCAGGCGGGACAAACGAGCCCCTGGTGCAGGAATGAGACTTTGGACGGTCTTCCCCTTCCAGTTCTCCAAACTGCACAGATTACTTGATTAACAAATATTGACCCCACCAGATGGTGGCCTTTTGGGGGGCAGGAGTGTCTGCCCTCAGCCCTGCACTTTGGGAAGCCCTCTTCCTCCAGGAGGCACCTGGAATGTCCTGCTACTCACCTGGGCACCAGAGCAAGGGAGGACAGAGCGCGAATCCAGCCCTTTGTGTCCTGCGGCGGGACAGCCTTCGGTCAGATGCCCAGGCATGAGGGCGTGCAGGGAGCGTGGGCCACGCAGACTGGGGCCTGTGCCACGTCAGTGGGTAAGAGCTTGCTGGGAGACAGACAACACCTTATCTGCTGTGTGACCTGGGGAGGATTCCTTCCCCCACTGAACCTCAATTTTCCCATCTATGACATGGGGCTTTGGTGAGGGCTGCTGATTAAAAGTCTCTGTGGGCCACTGGCTCAGGGATAAATGGCCCCTGTAGGTCCGCGGCCCCTTGACACAGTAGAGGGCTGACCAGAGCACTGGTCCTCATTCTGTTCCCACCCCCCACTGGTTTGTTGGTGAAATGGGGACACTGCCAAGCTCGGAGCGTCCTTGGGAGTTCAGATCAATGACGGGGTGAACGCATTTGGAAACCACATGGCCCACGGGCACACGGCATACTTTTGTGGCGTCCGTGGCTCAGTCCCCATGGTACCCTGAGGGCGGCATGGGGGGGGCGCTGAGGCTGAGACCCCCGGGGAGGCAGCTGGGCCAAGGCCACAGGGCGGGGAGATGGTGCAGCTTGGATCGGGGTGGGGTGTGGTCTACGGTCTGGTGGCATCCCAACTGATACAATTTGGGGGTCCCTCAAAATGAGGTCAAGGGGAAAAGGGAAATCACCATAGTGGCCTGCTTTGGAAGTCTGAGAATAATCACGGATGGTGACATAGCTGGGCCTTCCGTGCCCGGCACACACTCGGCCCTGACTCAAACCGGGATCTCTGACTCCTTCTCCAGTGCTCTTCCTTGCTGGCAACTCCTTAGAAGGCCCCTGGCTGGCTGTGAATGCTATTTTTTTCCAATGGAATGAACCAAAAACTCAGAAAAGTATCTCGAAACCGTGCTGTCCCATCTGCCCCTGCAGTGCCCCTTCCCAGTGCAGTGAGGCAGGGACGTTCTTTCTTAGAGCCGGGGTGAGCAGACCTTGGCGGGGGGGGGCAGACGGCCTCTGTGTTCCGGGCCCAAGAACGTATTTCCTCTGTTGGCCATCAAGGAGCTCCCCCCCCACACCCAGTTGCTGAAGGCACGGCTCCCCCAGGCAGATAAAAGCTGAATGCAGTTTGGCGACATGAAAGTCAGCCAGAGGGAACAGCCTTGAACAGGCGGAATCGAGGGGGGGGCTGGCGAGGCAGATGGGACACGGCAAAGATGAAAGCGCCTCAAGTATTTCAGGACAAAGGCAGTGCTTGACGAGGGCAACGGCAAGGAGAGAGGACCCCAAAAAGAGGGGAGCCGGAGAAAGTACTGGGAAGCATGTGGGGAGGTGTGCTGTGAGGTGGGGGGAGCCAGGAGATGGGAACACGGGGGGCTCCTGGCCAGGAGGTGAGGAAAAGCCTTGGCTCCTGTTCAAGGGCCCAGGAGGTGATGGCTGGGAGGCGGGGCTCTCAGGAACACAGGTAAGTCCCAGCTCAGGTGGGCCCTGTGCCAGCAGTAGGCGGTGGGGGAGGTCACTTAGTCATTTAACAAACATGTGCCCAGCTGCGTCCTATGCTGGGCCGTCGCTGCCCTAAGAAGCCCCATCTGGGGCAGAGGCTGACTTGTGACAAACTACAGTGCAGGTGAGGCGGGGGCCTGCACTGGCCAGACGGGGTGCTGTGAATGAGCCTGGGGGACGGTGAGGAACCCAGATGGGCAGCAGGTGGGAGGAAGAACCTTCCAGTGGGAGGATGCAGCCCAGCAAATGCTTGGAGGTGAGTGGGGAGCCCCCAGCACCCCGGGCTCTGCCAGCCAGGGCACCCAGTGTGGCTGGGAGGAGCACTGGGAAGGAGCGTGCGGTGACCCCGCTGCCCTGTCCCTAGGCAGGAAGACCTGGGACCGATCCTGTGGACAATGGGGAGCTCCGGCAGGATCTTATGGGGGGGGGTGGCGAGGCTCCATTTGTCATGCGGCTTAGGTGAAGGGGGAGCCAGGAGTCCAGGCTGTAGCCCCAGCCAAAGCGGAGGTCTTGGCTGATGCAGGAGAGAGGAGGGTGGGGGAGCTCTGCTGCCTCTGAGCTTGCCGGCCTCTTGACACCAGTGCGGTTTCTGGAGGTTTCCTTCCTTCTCAGTCTCCTCTCTTTCCCGACCCCCCCCCTCTGTTTTTCTCCTCCCCTCCCTCCTCTTTCTCTCCTCCCCTCCTTCTTCTTTCTCTCCTCCCCTCCCTCCTCCCTTTTCCCACCTCTGTCTTCTCCTCCCTCCCTCCTCCCTTCCCTCCTCCCCTCTCCCTTCACCTCCCCTCCATCCTCCCTTTTCCTCCCTCTCTTCTCTCCTCCCTCCTCCCTCCCTCCCTCCTCTTTCTCTCCTCCCCTCCCTGCTCTTTCTCCCCTCCCTCCTCTTTCTCTCCTCCCCTCCCCCTCACCTCTCTCTTCTCTTTCTCTCCTCCTCCCCTCCCTCCTCTCTTTCCTCCCCTCCCTCCCCTCTCCTCTCCTCCCTTCTCCCCTCCCTCCTCTCTTTTTCTCCTCCTCTCCTCTCCTCCCCTCCCTGCTCTTTCTCTCCTCTCCTTTCTCCTCTCATCTCCTCCTCCCCTTCTTCCTCCCCCTCTTCTCCTTCCTCCCCCTCTCCTCTCTCATTGTCCCATTCCTCCTCTCCATTCTTTTCTCTCCCTTTCTCCTCACTTCCCTCCTCCTCTCTTCACTTCTCCCCTACTTTCCTCCCCTCCCTCCTCCCTTCCCTCCTCCTCCCTGTTCCCTCTCTCCTTCTGCCCTCCCCTTCCCCCATCCTTTCTGCCCTCTACCCCTTTCCTCCTCCCCTTCCTCCTCCATCCCCCCAGCAGCTGCAGGAGTCGTTGTCCCAACAGCAGAGGAGGAGCGGGGGTGGGTGTGCCTCAACCTCCCTCCCTTCCTCTGAAGTCCCTGTGTCCCAGCCAGCCTGTGTGTCCCTTCCCAAGCCTGGGCCCTGGGCAGCTCCTGCAGGGATGAGAGTGTACAGGGCAGGGCCTCCCAAAGTTGAGTCCAAACATCATGGTTTTCCTCTCTGCTTTTTCTGTCTGGGCCGCAGACCAGCAGTCGTGCGGGCCCATGAACGCAGGGAGCATGGTGGGGCCCACCCCACTGTAGTCCAAGCCTAGAGGGCTGCAGGCCAGGTGGGGTGGCACCCCTAGACCTGGGCAGTGGGGGTGGCAAGAGGGCTCCTCTCCAGGCAGGCCCCTGACCATTCACCCTAATCACGGCTCAGAGCTGTCCGCACACAGCTGCAGGGGTCCCTGCTAGAAGCTTCCAAACCCATGGGGACTGAGCCTGACAGATGCCAGGGGTAGTCACTTGGCAAAAAAGAGCGCTGTCCTGAAGGGAGTTCCCAAGAGGGTTGGATTCCTCAGGAGCACAGTTCAACTGCCAGCCATGGGCTCTCGGTGCTCTCCTCCCGCTCTCCTGCCTGACCGACGGGCTGAAGTCCCGCTTTGCCCACCACCAGGGCTTCTCTGGAGGATACAATGAGGCCAAGGTAGGGGAAGTCTTTCGGAGCCACGGAGGACCCCCAGCAAGCTTGGGGCTGCTGTGGTGTGGGCGCTGAGCTGGGGTCCACAGAGCTCGGAGCGCACGGACAGCCTTTGCCCAGAGACGCGGCCCCTCCGTCTGCATCTCGTCCAGGGGCAGGAAGGGGGAAATCCACCTTCAGAAGAAGACAGAGGACTTGGAGGGAGGTGGAGAGGGAGGGAGTGTGGCCAAGGCGAAGCTTCCAGAAGCCTCTAGGGCTTGGGGCCCCAGCCCCAGGCTGGAGGCTCCTTATAAGGAGACAGCTGCTCTTCTGCTCCCCTCCCAGCTGGGGGCGGAAGCGAGCTCTTCTTGGGGCCGAGGATTTGTGCAAAGGGAGGAAAATCACCTCCCAGCCCCTTCCCACAGGGCGTGAGCCGGGCCCAGCGTCCACGGCTGGGCAGGCCTGGGCTGCAGCTGGGGGCAGCTGCCATGCTGACCGCTTCACCGCAGGCCCTGCCAAGCCTCCTTCTGGCTGGGCCTCCCTCCGCCCGGCTCTACCGTACTGGAAAGGAGGCTCCGGAGGCCAAGAGGCACCCGGTCAGCCCACACCAACGCCAGCCAAACGGCAGGGTGGATTTTCCATGTGGGGAGCCAAACCAAAGCTCTGGGCTCTGTTTTCCTGCAAAAGTAAAACCAAAAATCTGGAACCCAGCAGCTGTCGGTGCGGATGGAGGGGCAAGGCCGCCTCAGCCCAGGAGCCGAGATGGGCAGCGTGGCCGAGGTGTGGGGCTGGGCATGTGGCCAGGTTCCCGTCCTGCCTTGGCCATCCCCCTCCCCAGAATCTTGGCTGGGTGAACTGGGAAGCCCAAGGGCTGTGGGGCTGCCAGGGACAGCAAGATGACAGGGGCGAGCCTCAGCGCTGTGGGGTACGCAGCAGGTGCTCGGGACGTGTGCGCCCTGTGGGCCGCCCACTCGGGGACTCAGTTTTCCCATCTAGTCGAAGGACAGAGCTGCCCAGAGCAGAAGTTTTCACGGGTTCTGTGCACCTGGGGGCTGCTGCAGGGGTCTCTACGTCCTTCAGTCTTTCCTCAACCAGGGCAGCCCCCTTAAAATCTGTTCCACGCTGTGGGCTTCTAGGTGAGGATTTGCTGGCGTCCTGCACCAGAGGCCCACAAGGGCCGCCACCCACAGCCCTCGTGTACCCGAGTTTCGTTTGAGCAGGAGCCCGGCAGCCCGTGCCGGCGGCTTTGTAGGAAATGGCTGGTTTTAGGGTGTCCCTCTCAGCCTGCCGTCACCCAGCTCAGGGACCTCCTTGCAACCCTCTAAGCTCTGGGCCCCAGCTGGGATTCTGGAGACTGTCAGAAACCAGAGCGGAATGGCCCTCGCCCTCCTGAGAGATGGTAAAGGTAGGACAGGGCAGACAGCCCAGCCAATGACTCCCTCTCCCCGGGGCCTCAGGTTCCTCATCTGTGAAATGGGTGTAGCAGGAGTACCTCCTCTCACAGGAGTCGCGAGGATTCAATGAGATATCGCACCTAAAGTTCTTTTTTTTTTTAATGTTTTTTTTATTATATTATGTTAGTCACCATACAGTACATCCCCGGTTTCTGATGCAAAGTTCGATGATTCATTAGTTGCGTATAACACCCAGTGCACCATGAAATACGTGTCCTCCTTACTACCCATCACCAGCCTATCCCATTCCGCCACCCCCCTCCCCTCTGAAGCCCTCGGTTTGTTTCCCAGAGTCCATAGTCTCTCATGTTTCATTCCCCCTTCTGATTACCCCCCCTTTCTTTATCCCTTTCTTCCCCTACCGATCATCCTAGTTCTTATGTTCCATAGATGAGAGAAATCATAAGATAATTGTCTTTCTCTGCTTGACTTATTTCACTTAGCATTATCTCCTCCAGTGCCATCCATGCTGTAGCAAATGTTGAGAACTCGTTCTTTCTGATAGCTGAGTAATATTCCATTGTATATATGGACCACAACTTCTTAATCCAGTCATCTGTTGAAGGGCATCTTGGTTCCTTCCACGATTTAGCTATTGTGGACAGTGCTGCTATGAACATTGGGGTGCATATGGCCCTTCTCTTCACTCCGTCTGTATCTTTGGGGTAAACACCCAGTAGTGCAATGGCTGGGTCATAGGGTAGCACCTAAAGTTCTTAGTGGGGGCGGCCAGGCCCCCAGTAAGTGCTCAGGTAATGGGGTGGGGGTGGCTGCTATGATTCCTATCAGTAATGTCCCCGGGGCCCCTCGGGATCTCCTTCGGCTTCTGTAAGATCCCACACTGAGCAAGCCTCGCTGGAGTTACTCACTTGGGCTCATCTTTGTAAGGAAGTTGAGAACAGGAGGCCCACTGAGGGGAGGTGCTGAGCCCAGGGCCCCGGAGGTGGAGTCAGAGCTGGTTCTCTGGGTGCTGGATCCCCGGGTAGGGCGCCTCCCTTTCCCGGGGCCACCTCTGCAAACCGTACCCCCCGCGTGCACCAGGGAGGGAACCAAAGGCAGCTTTGATATGTCGACTTGGGGAGCAAGCCTGCCGCAGAAGATCACAGGCGCTGCTTTCTGCCCGAGCAAACGGCTGAAGGATGCTGTCTGGGCTCTCCCTCTAATGCGCTGGGTGTTTATGGGTTTCTAAGGGCCTCATCACAGAAAACGCAATAATGATGCTTCTAACCGAACGGCAGTGCTTTGGAAGGGATGAATTATTCACATCAGAGACGAAGCGGGGACTCTGCAAACTGCGCCAGCCGAAGCCGTCCCTCCTTGGGACTATTTTTTATCTCCTTTTGTAGTCTTTCATCTTGGGAGACTCGCGGTTTGGGCAGTACAGGGGAGCCTGTCGCGCGAAGTTGGCAGGATATGGAACCTGAAGTGCTAGGTGTCTCCGAGCTTCTGCCTGGAGCACAGAGCTGAGGAAGTCGGAGAAAGTATGGAAAACAGGGCGGGGTCGCTCATGGGGACGGCCGCGGTGCGCTGGGGCCCCCTTGTCTCTTAATCCTAGGGGGCTCCTCAAATCCTGGGCCCTTGTTACCGGCCCGGGGTCCCGAGGGAGCCATTTCCCCCTTTATTCTGTTGGCATCCGCTTACTCTTGGCCTTCGGTCTATCTGGGAGGGTGCGTGGAGCTCTTGGGGGAGGACGTGTGGGTTCCACGCGGCGCCCCGAACCGGCCTGTCCTGGGGGAGGAAGGGATTTTGTCGTTGGAAGGCGGCTCAGGGGCGAGTGTGGACCAGCACAGTCCCAAGCTGCAGGCCATGCCAGCCCAATGTGGTCAAACCATTCGTGGCCATGTGCTTTAAAAAGCACCCCACACCCATGCTGTCCAGTCCAGAAGCCACGAACCTTACGGGGCGCTGTCGAGCACTTGAAAAGTGCGTGGTCCAAGTGGAGGGGCCCTGTGAGTGTGAACAGCACAGTGGATTTCAGAGACCCAGAGCGTGACCCGTCTCATAATCACCGCTTATACCAATTACACGTCGGGATGATAATATTTGGATACCTTTGGTAAAATACAATTTATTGTTTTTTAAAAAAGATTTTATTTATTTATTTGTCACAGAGGGAGAGAAACAGAGCACAAGCAGGGGGAGTGGCAGGCAGAAGGAGAAGCAGGATCCCCGCTGAACAGGGAGCCCGATGCAGGACTCGATCCCAGGACCCTGTGATCATGACCCGAGCCACCCAGGTGTCCGAAACACAATTTATTGTTAAAATGAATTTCACCTGGTTGTTTTAGTGTTTGAACGTGGCCACCGGAAGATTTTTAGTTACCCTCGTGGCTTGCCTTTGTGGCTTGATTTAGGGTTCTGCTGAGAGGCTTGCTGTAGAAGGGAGCAAGGAAGGCTTCGGCAGTGGTTGTCTCTTGCTGGTAGAATCACGGGAGACTCTTTTCTTCCTCCCTTTTAGACTCTATGTAATTTCTAAGTTTTACAGAAACTCTAAAACTCGCCTCTCTTGCTTTGCATCAGAAAAAGCACAGCTCCCATGGTTTTTAATGCATCCCAGGCTCTTCGGGAAGTAGAACCAAGCTGTGGACGCAACAGCATCACCAACTGCCTGGTGAACGTGGGCACGGGGAGCATCAAGAGAGTGGGGGGCTTTGAGGATGCCAGAGCTCAAGGGTTGAGAGTGAAGGATCGCAGGGAGGGTTGTTGGCGTGACCCAAGAAGTGGCTCCACAGGCGGCTTTGCCTTGATGGGAGAGCCTCTTGGGGGGTGCAGGGCAGGAAGCTGCTCTCTTCCTGCTGGGGGCTGGCTGGGCCCCTCTGCCTCTTGCATCACCCCTGAAAGGAATGGGAGCAGCTCTGGAGGAAAGGGCCCTGGCTCCGCCTCCCAGGCAGCAAGATGTTACAGGTGTAGCCAAGTCTGGCTCAGCTCTTGCTGGGGTATCTGACACTGCGCTGCTCCCCGGACTTACCTGGACGTACGCATGTCCCTGCATCACAGCCCTGGGAGATAAGAGCTGTCACAGTTTCCATTTCACAGACGAGGACGCAGAGCTCGTGGGCATGGAGGGAGGAGGAGGGGTGCTCAGCAGGGAAAACTCAGGCCCTTGGCAATGACCCTGTGCTCCCAGCCATGGGGCAGCCCCCTTCTCAGTAGCCCCCTTCCCAGTAGCCCCAAACTACCACTGTCCCCCTGAAAGAGATTGTGATTCCTGTTTGTAAAAGCAAGGTCAGGGTTTGCTGGCATGTTTCCTCTCACTCAGCATGTCCAAAGGAGTGCTGTCCGGACATGTAATCAACATGAAAGTTGTTATGGAGATAGTTCACGTTCTTTTGATGTTGTGTGACAGCCTCAAAATCTGGTATCTTGTGCCGACTTAGAACCCACGTCCTTATCTCGTCTTTCTGTCCCGGGCAGTACACAGGCAGCTGTGGCTATGGCGTGAGACACTGTGGCTCCAGAATCTAGAAACTTACAGGACTGGCCTGGGATAGCAAACCAGTCCATCCTGCCGGCCGGCTGGGGCCCCCCGGGGGCCCGGGGTTGAGGGGGATTTGGAGGCAGCATCTGGATTCAGTGAGGAGGAGCGCTGTGGTTGACTAGCAATGCCTGCCACGAGCACTGAAGACCCTGGGCCTCTCCGCAGACTGACGGGGAGCCAACCCCGTAGTCCTGTGGGTGGGCACGGGGAGCACACACTGAGGGCCATTTGGTGAGCTCCTGCTTCTCTGCGTTCCTGCAGTCTTTACCGTTGTAATCTGGCACGGGTCCAGGTATCCAGCCTGGGTTTCAGGCCCAGATCCCTGCACCTTGACCTTCTGCCTGCAGGACTCCAGATTAGCTACTCTACTTCTCTGAACCTCAGGCTCCACATCTGAAGAATGGGCACAGTAAGCCCTACTGAGCAGGGCTGGGGTGAGGGCGAAAGCAGATGAAGTGTGTAAAGGGCAGATGCACGGTAGGTGTGGAGAAAGGGGTAAGCTCCCTGCTCTTCCTCCTTTCAATTCAGTGTCCCTCCGGGCCTCCGTTCCACTCAGGACACGCAGGCCAAGTCCGTTCCCGCTGGGAACCCTCTCGGGGGCCATGCAGCTCCTTACTGCTCCTGCCCCGTGATTTCTCTGCCCTGTCCGAGGCTCAGTGAGGCCTCCTGCTTGCTGCCCCTCTGACAGCCCCCTACTCCAAGGCCGAGGATGGCCTCAGCCCTCAGCAGGCTGGCAAAATAACCCTGTCGTCTTGGGCTCCCCCGGCAGCCACGCCGCTGCCGGCTCCAGGAGGGGCCTCCACACCTATCAGAGAGTTGATGGAAGTTGAGACACTCTGCCAGCCCCGTGTTTTTTTTTTAATTATTCCCTCCCGGCCACTGTAGACAAGGACGTCCTTTTCCCGGCCTCCCTGTAGGAGGCTGGCTGTCCTCCAGCCAGGCGTGCAGTGGTCTCCCGTGGCCTGCATGAGTTAACACCTCTCTCAAGACACTCTGGGTTCTCTTCTGGGGAGGAATTTACATCCAGCAACATCTGGCAGAGAACGAACGGTACATGGCGAAAGCACAGGCGAGGCAGGGGCTCCAATTAGGAAACGACCAGCTTTCTCTAAGTGTGACGGGGAAAGTAATTCTCTGGCCAACAGAGTTTAATCAAAATGTTTTATGCAAGACGTATCCCTGACCCTGACAAATCTTCCCCCTCTTGCTGGAAATTAAACAAATATATTGTCAGCACGGATTCCAATGAGCGCATAAACAGATGCGGGGCCGTGGAGTCATGAGGTTAGGGGTTTCTACGACCCGGGATGAGAAAGGACCGGGCGCGAAGCGTTGGTAGGGTCCGTTGGGCTTTTAGCAGCTCCTGCGGGCCTTCCTGCCTTTTCGGTGACATCTGTCTCCCCCACCCCCGGAGCGGTGGCCTCTGTCTCCCTGCGGCCCCGTCTTCTGAATCGTATCCTGAATTCCCTTCTGTTTCCACTCCTGCCACCCCGTCCTGCGAGCATGTGCTCCGGCATCTGTCTCCCCTGGCAGACTGTGTCCGATTGTCTTCACACCCCTGGCACCGAGGACAATGCCTGGCACACAGAGGACCTTGAACAACTGTTTGTGGGAGGAAGAGAGGGGAAGGGGGGGTGGGAGGCACAGGGACCTTCCTTCAAGGGGTGGTGTGGTCTAGACCACCTGGTGTCAGTCTGGGGAGCAAAGCTGTAACTCTGCCAGGTTGTGACTCGGGAAAGCTCAATTGTAGCAATCGGGAGAGTGGGCACGATGACGGGTGGCCTCAGTAAATGAGGGAGTAAACGAGGTAGTAGACACATGGGGGGCAGACAAGGCTTGAGTTGGTGGTGATGGGAACAGAGGGAGGGCAGGGGAAAGAATGAACGGCTTCATCCCAGGGAGGGGGCTTCCCGGCTGGCTCTTGAAGGCAGAGGGACCAAGGCCCAGAGCGGTGACTTGCCTAAAGTCTCCCAGCAAGGACGGTAGTGGGGAGGCCCGGGCTTGTGCAGGAGCTCTGAGTTGAACGCCTGTGGGTTCCCTGTTACCTTCCCCTGGGAGTTCCCGGTATAGTGTAGACTCCTGGATCCTCGCTTGGGTCTTTCCAGTGGCTGTAGACAATCAGCCGGGGAATGTCAACAATTCCAGTCCTCCAGCCCCGGCCTGGCCCTGGGGAGCTGTGGTTTAGGAGAGGCAGGAAGGCCCTGCCGCCGGGGCTGGGACAAATTTCCCAGGCAAGTCGGGTGCATGGACAGCCTGGGGGGGGTGGTGTGGACCATCCAGTTATGACTGTAAATATCAGTGCTCTTGTGACATGAGTGCTCACTTGTGTCAAGATGGGAAAGCCAGCAGGGAAGTGGGGGGAGGGTATGAATGAGATCAGTCCCGCCTGGCCTGGCCCTTGCCACCCCTCCTCCTGGGGCCAGGGATTCCCACTGCTGACGGAGCATCTGAGACCTGAGGGGAAGGTGTGGTGCCCGAGGAGCCCGTGGACCCCCTTCCAGCACCCAGAATGCGGCCCCCACATCCTGCCACAGAGACGCCTGTGTGTTCTTCTGTCTTGAAGTTGGTCTTGTTATCTCAACAGCTCGGACTTTTGGGGTGAAAGGCAGCAGCGACCCAGGCAGGCATTGCAGAGTAATGGAGTCTGGGGTCAGACAGGCTGGCGTCCTCCTTATGTTATTGGTGGAGAAAAAGAGCTTGGGGTCAGAATGGCCCTCATCAATGTTCTGGTTTGGGGATGTGAGACTGAACTGCTTGGGTTGAGCTTTTCCTCATGAGACACAAGGGAGAACTGGGGAGCGTGGGTAGAGACTGTGCCCGCAGCCGACAGACGGTCGTGGCCTGGGTCTGGGGGCTCTGAGGGGACGGTGGCAGGAGTGGGGTTGGTGGGAGAGGCTGAGGTTGCCTCACACCCCCCAAGCCCACCTCCTTCACCTCTGCCTCTCCCCGGCTCATGGCACCGTCTCTTCAGCAGCCAGCAGGGACAGGGACCGCCAACCGTCTCAGCGCGGTGCGGGCAGTGGGGTGGGTGTGAGTCTCTCCATTCTCCAGATGGGGACAGCGAGCTCGCAGAGCCGAGGACATGACGTGCACAGGGTGCGCTTGACCATGGACACGGACACCGCATGGCTGTTTAGGAGGGGTGGCTGGGCACCCTGCCTGAGATGTTCCCAGTCACCCCTTCACGTTCCAGGAGGCCGCGGGCCCCAGGGACCAGATTCTCCAGGCCTTCCCCGAGGCGCATCCATTAGCCACGGGCACAGATGGAGAGCCGCCGTGCGCTAGGAGGCAGGAAGCGTACCCACGCTCCTCGCCAACAAATCAAATGTTCCCTGGCTGGGCGGACATGGGGATTAGTGCTCTCTTGTCCCCTGAACCCCGAGGCTTGGTCTCATCTTGCAAACACTCTCTCCGTGGCAGTGCCAGGCAGCTGGGCTCTCACGGAGGGGGCTGCTTGGCCTGTAGGACCCAGAGTGCCATGGCCGGATCTTCCCATGGCCTGTCCAACCTGACCAGCCGGCCAGTTGGGTCCACACGTGGGCCTCATCCGCAGCAGGGCTGGGCCAGGTGGCTCACCCAGGGGCTGATGAGCAGCTGGCCCGGCCCAGGGGGTGGCCAGGGACGGTGGTGCGCAGAGAGCACTGCTCAGGGCAGGGGGGTTGACCAGGAGCAGGGGTGACCAGAGGGAGTGAAGGAAACTGTTAGGATCAGGCTCGGGAGGGGAAAGGTCAAGCAGGAGACTACCAGCTCTTCAGTAGACTGTGCTGTGACGGCAGCACCAAAGGCCATCCCGAACGCCGCGGATCCGCCACACCCCCCGCACACCCCATCCTTGCTCTCTGTCTCTCCCTCACGCGCATGGACCCAGGTCATGCCCTGGGAAGAAGGGGCCTGGCCCCGCATCCCACGCCCCTGTCAGGTGGGTGGGGTGGGGATGGTGCAGTCAGCACAGGTGGCGGGAGGTGGGCGGCCCCTGGCTCACAGCCCGTCACGCGGGCCAGACCCCCTGGAAGTCCCTTCCCCGGGCGCAGGGTGGTGGGGGCCTTCCCGGCTGCCACTGCGGGGCCTCAGACCCAGAGACGCGCTGGAACGCGTGGCACTGGCCCCCACCGTCTACTCGGTTAGTCTGCACGGGGTCTCCTGGCCCCAGAGTCGGGCCCTGTGGCCCGGGACACCCGGGTTCTGGGCTCTTGGTCCCTTGGCGTGGCCATCAGGCTGTCAGAATTGTCTCCACCACAAGGAGCAGCTCCTCCCTCGTGCTCCACCCCCACTGGGGGCTGGTGGGTGCCTGGGAGGCCCGGGGTCCTTCCCGCCCCGACTCCGACCCTGGCTCCTTCTCCCCGTGACTCCCTGGCTGGGGATGCAGACCCTTCCTCAGATTCTTCGAGCCCCACGCCTCTGTGGGAGGCAGGGAGGGGGCCTGCCCTCTGTCCGCGTGAGAGCCTTTGTTTGGCTGTATTTCTGGGCCGCAGCTGGTAAAACCCAGGTCGCTCTGGGCTGAACCTGGGCAGAGGGGCTGGGGGAGCCCAGTGGTCCACGGGCCCTTCCCCAAGGGTTCCCAGTGGGTCCCCCTGCTGCAGGATGAGGGCTTTTCCAAAAGGCTGTCTTTGAGGGCAGGTGGCTTGCACAGACATGGATTCTCTCCCGGAGCCCCGAGCTCTCTGTGCCTGGGAGGCACCCTTGGGGCTGATCTCGCACAGGTCGGGGCGGGGGCTGGACGGACATAGCAGCTTGCAGTCATTTCCCAGGGCAGAGAGCAGGGACTCCCAGGAGCTGGCGCCCCCACTCTCTGCATGACCCAGGGGATGCAGCGGCCGGTGAGGAAGGGGCTTTGCTGGGTGGGGGGGGTCTGGTTCGGTCCTGAGGTGAGGAGGGAGTGAGGGATGTGAGCCTGCCCCCCTCAGCTTGCCCCCGGTTCCTGGGATATCGGTACTGCCTCGTTGTGGGCCATGCCAGCCTGCGTCTGTCTTCAGTCCTCTGTCTAAGGAGGTCTGCCGGTTGCAAAGCCCCGTGTGGGACAGCATCATTTCGGCAGAAGGTCCCGGAGGCAAAACAAAGTGCTTGGGAGTGGATGTGTCTTCCTGGGGTCTTTATTCACGCATGTGCCTGTCCCTAGTGACAGCGAGTACTGAAGACCTACCAGGTGTTAGAGCAATTGTACAGACGAGTTAGGCTGGGTCCCTCTGACAGACATCCCCTTCCCTGGGTGTGAGTTGTGTCCTCACTGAGTCCTCTCTGCATCCCCTCTCTTCTACCTGACACACAGCTTCCTCCTACCGTCCTGGGGGAGGGAGCCCTATAACGCTCTTACCCAGCTGGAGCAGACCCAGGAGGGGCAAGTACTCGGGCTGGGTGATTGAAGGAAGACTTCCCAGAGGAGGTGATGTTGGAGTTGGGTCTTGAGGGGTAAAGAGGAGTTTGATGGCCAGACTCGATGAAAAAGAGCAGTCCGGACAGAGGAGCCCGCAGGTTAGGGCGATGGGAAGCCAGACCCTCAGCCCTGGAGCTTTGGGAATGAAACTGTTTCTGGGAGACCCACCGAGGACCTTTCTACCTGATAAAAGCTAAGATTCAGGAGGGCTGGTTGGAAGCACTTTTCAGGTGTTCCGTGCTACATCCCCCTCCCTAGCTCAGCACCCGCACACTGTGGGGCTCTCTAAATTCCAGCTGACTACGTAAATGTGCAAACTCTTTCTCTCTTTCACACGCACAAGCACACACACACACACACACACACACACCCTACATATTTTTGCAAAAACAGGACCCTGAATGCTGGCTGACATGCAGCAAGAGACAACTGGGGGGGAATATTCCTTCTAGCCTCAGGACCTTTGCACATGCTGTTCCATCTGCCTGTAATACTGTTCCACACCCCACGTCCACTGCCATTTTTCATAGTGTACTATGTCTTGCTCCCATTGTGTTCCCCTTGCCAAGCACAGGGCTGTCTGTCAGTAAATATTTGTTTTCTGAGTTCATGTGCCCAACACCCAGAAGTAGACGTTTAGTACCATTTATTAAATGAAGTTCTGGAAGTGCAGGGTGCGTGAGTACCCACACAGAGATCCTGGCTGATGTCAAAAGATTGAAGGGCACCCAGCAAGGAAAGGGGAAAACCAGGGGGAAAATGCACCATGTTTCTGGTTAACAAACTGTTTCCAGAGCTAACTGAGAAATTGGGTCCTGGTCGCCGATGGAAGCAACTACCTCTGAGTGCCGAGCCCAGGGAGGTCCCTGCTTCTGGGCACTAACGAAGCAATCTTCCAGCCTGGGCCCCCATCTGCAGCATGACAGTCATCGTGAGGATTACTGATGATAAATCGGGCAAAACCCCCACTTAGGCCGGTGCCTGGTGCCTGGCGGAAGCCCTAGAGGTGGCATGGTTACCTTGGCGGGAGGGAGGGGACACCCACCTGGACTCAGGAATGCCATTCTTTTCCTAGAGATAGTGGAAGACCTCCAACAGGACACCCTGGCAGTTCAACAACACTGGCCTTGGGTTCTGAGCCCAAATCTTCCCCCCAGGGGACACCCCCCCAGTGCCTGGCATCCCGATCTTGCTCCCTGGCCACTTGGAACCAACCCAACTCCCTCTTACCCGCCCCAGACTCAGTTTCCTCGCACAGCAAATTGGGGCCGATTGAACGGGCTGACATTTGCCAGCAAACAGCATGCCATTCTCTTGCCATCTGTTACGAGTGCATCTTTCACTTTCTGCAAAGAAGGAATCAATCTCCACGGCTTGCTGGCGTTCTCGGGCTTGCTCATCGAGGGCAGAGGTGGGCAGGACCCAGGGCTGAGCCTCTCCTCCGGGGTGCCAGCCCCACGACCTCCCCTGGGGCCCGTCTCTGCGGGGGCGGCTGGAAAGGGAGAAGCAGGCTGACTCTCCTCGCCCGCTGCGCCCACTTACAGCCTAGAAGCAATTTGCTTTCATTATGAAGGTCACACGGAGTGTGTTTGCAGAAGGACTTGGCTTCCCAGCCGCCTGTACTGCGGGGAAAATTTTCCTTAATTATTTTTTTATAGCCTAACTTTTGTGTGAGAGGGTTTGTTATTATCCCTACCTCGCTTGAGAGTGATAAGCCCGCAAGAAGAACCATAAATAAAACTTTACTTAATATTCAGTCTGCGAGATGGGATGATGGATGTGGGGAGGGGAGACACTCCCCCTCGGTGTGGAGCACCCCCAGCTTTCCGCGGGAAGGCAATTACTTTGTGCTCCTGTAATCAGAACCACTTCCTGCCTCTGCATTTTGTTTTTCTAACTTTCTCATTTAAAACCCGGATGGGCGACATTGTATCCCATTTGTATTGTGTCGAGCGAGATTACTCCGGGAGCCGCTGCGTGCCAGGCCCCTGGGATGGCAATATTTTACCTGGGAATCCGCCTTTGAAACATGGAAGTGTGTCAACTGCAAAGACAGGGCCATGATTTGATCCCCAGATTCCGAAGCTTTGGGGACAAATTCCTGGCAGTGGAATTAATTTTTCTTGAGGAATAGGGGAGCTGTAACTTTTCCCTCTATTATTTAAAAACCGCCAGCCTGACCTTCCCCCGGCCTGAGCTACAGCCGGCAAGGTGGAAAGAGAGGAAGCTGCAGCGGGTCCTTGTGGCCAGGGGCTGCTGTGTGACCTTCTGCTAGTTCCTGCCCCTCTCTGGGCTGCAGTCAGCTTACCCAGAAAATGGAGGGGCTGGACAAGAAAATGATACTATTATCACTCTTTTCTGAGTCGACATTTTATTGAGCACCTACTATGTGTCAGTCACCATGCTAGGCTCTCAGTGAGCCTTATCTCAAGAAAGCCGCAACAACCCGAGAGATGGGTCCAGGAACAATTCATTCAACAAATATTACGGAGGCCCTACTGTGGGCTCAGCATGGCTATAGGCACTAGGTGCACGCAATGAACCAGAGACGTAAGGATCTGGCTCCGCTAGGGGTTCTGTTCTAGAAGGGGAGACGGAGAATAAACAGGTAAACAAGCAAGATCATTCCAGAGAATGAGGGGGTGGGGTGCTTTGGAGAAAATAAAACAGGATGATATGGTGGATGGTGGCCAGAGAGAAGTAAAATGAGAGATTATCACGACAGCCTGTCTCAGGAGGTGGTATCCAATCAGGGGTCAAAAGACAAGGAGCTACCCAGACACAGGAAGATTGGGGAAAGTATTCAGGTAGTGGGCATAGCATGTGCAAAGGCCCTGCGGTGAGTGTAGTAAACACCACATATCTGCTCACTCAACACCACTCCAACCCCCCACCCCCTTGCCCTCTTGTGCTATAGAGCCTGAAAAGCTAGAGCCATGCTTCTCAGAGGTCCTGTGGTTAAGATCCTACATGAGGGACCCCACAGGGACACCTTGGCACCAGGCTGAGGAGGGAGAGGCAGGCACCATCAGAAAACAACTTGCTGGTGAGCATGGAGGCGGGCAGGTCTCCTCGCAGCATCGTAGATGCTGAGCAGAGAGAGGTGGTAGCAAAGGAGTTCCGCTAGAGCAGTAGGGGGTCAGGGCAGCCCGTAGTCCCCGGCTCCAGCCTTGTCTTGCCCTTGGCCCTGACTTCCCACTGGCATCGCCCGCGGTGTTTTCCCTGAGCGCTCCTGTGCGCAGGGCAGGTGCCAGAGACTTGCGCCCTCTGCGTGGGCACAGCCCTCGGCCAGCAACGGACCCCACGGTTCCCTTCGGCGGGACGCCAGTTCCCTGCTGGACCCAGAGCCGTCGCCCGCAGCGATGCCAGTGCTGGAGGGTCCTGCGCTATCCCCTGCCTCCCAGTCTCCTTCCCCACGCCCCGGATGGAGCTTCCTGCTTATTCCTCCCCATAAGCCCCTTGTCCTTGAATTCTGATTTCTGGGTCTGCTTCTGGGAACCCCAAAGAGCTGTGCCTGGATGTCTCTCTTAGCTGTGTTTCTACGCAGGTGGAATCAGCTTTCATTTCCCTGAGATGCCATGAAGCTTCTCATCCCCCCTGACAACCCCTTCTGATTAAATTAGCAAGAGTGGATCCTGATGCTGGTGATGGGGAACCCTGACGGGTGCTCTCGCTGTCATTGTTCTCAATACCCCTTTCGTAGGCCAGGGCACAGAGGCTGGGGGTCGGCGGTGGAGGGGGGGCGGTCCGCGGCCCAGGCGGGGCTTCGGGCACCGGCCTCCGTCTAACAGAGATGGATTCTCGGGCCTTGGTCCCGGGCTGGCCCATCTAGAGCAGAGATCTGTCATCCTTCGGTAAATGTGCTCTTTGAAAGAACTGAAAAGGTTAATGGGGCTGCTGCAGGCTCCCAGCCAACTGCCAGGTAGCAGCCAGCGGTGTCGCCCATTAGGTGACAGATAGATGAGGACACAGCATTATCTCGCTCCTCAGGCCGAGAAGCAGCCACGGGCCTCCCCTACCAGCCCTCTGGGGGCTCTGCTGATAACTGTGCTCTTTGCTGTGCTTGGAAAACACGCAGAACACCTGCTCTGTGCCTGCCTGGGACCGGGAAGGGCCGGGGGTGGGAGGCTCGGAAGCAGCTCGGCCTCTTCCCAGAAGCCCACTGGACAGGGAAGGCACTGGCTGGGACCCCTAATGGTGGTGGTGGGGGGCTGGCCTGCCCCTCCCACTCCCTCTTGCAGGCTCAGGGTGGGAGCCACCACCGATGCCTGGTGGCACAAGGTGGTGGGCTGAATGACAGGGAGGGGACAGAAAGAGCCTGGGCCAAGCTGTGAGAGCAACACCAGCTCCACCTACCTCTGGGCTTCTTGCTAAGTGAGAAACATGCTTCGTTCCTGGAAGCTCCTGTTAGCTGGTTTGCTATAACTTGCCTCCTAGATCATTCCTAATTTATAAGCCTGTGTCCTGGCCCACGGAGGGCATCTGAACACATTTGAGAAGTTTAAATGGTTTGAATTATATTAACATCATCGCAGAGCCTCCTCCCACGTGGGACAGAGGTGACTGCCCCCTCCCCGTGCCCCCACTCCCGAATTGGGCCATCTCTTGGTCAGAGCACTTTACCGTGCTTCCCCATCAGCCTGGGGCCCAGTGTGGAGCCTGACTTGGGGAAGAGGTCAGAGCACTGTTTGTTGAATGACTGAGTGAGGTGCACGGGGACACGGACAGGAGGCTGATGCCGTGGACCCCACACCCTTCCAGTACGGTGAGTCTGCCATTCTCGGTGGAGAGTGGGGGTCATGTGGGCGTCGTTGGGAGTTCAGTTTGTGGTGAGCTAGTGGACTGGCTCTCTGGGGCATAAAGAGCCCCGACTTCCAGCATTTGCCGATTTCCCTGGTGTAAACACTCCCACCTCGGCGCGTTCCAAGCTGCCAAACGTTCAACAACCAGCTCACGACATCTCTTGAAAATGTTCGTCCTTGTGAATTAGTGCAAGTCTCTAGCACGCCACTCATTTCCCCTCCTTTCCCTCCTCCCTCCCCCTTCCCTCCTCTTCCCTCCCCTTCCCTCCTTTCCTCCCTCTTTCTCCTCCTCCCCCTTTTCCTCCTCTTCCTCCTTTCCTCACCCTCCCTCCCTCCCTCTCCCTCTCTCCCTCTTCATCTTCTCCTCCAACATTGCCTGAGGACCCACCAGTGCCTGCTGGGTCCTGCCTGGGTGCTGAGACCCTGGTGGAGGTAACCATTAGGAAGCTGCAGCTCTTACTACACTCCAATAAAAAAAATTAATTAGAAGGAGGAGGGGGAGAGGCAGCGGCAGCAGAAGCTGAGGCCCTAGTGGTCCCATCAAGAGCTTCGAAACAGTGAGGGAGGCGCAGCGCCAGAGGAGGAGCCCCTAAGCTGGCCATGGGGGGAACGCAGTGGGGGCTGGGCTCCCCAAAGAAGGAAGAGGCGGCTCAGCGGAGACTCCAGGGGGCAGAAGTGAGCACTCCGGGACAGGACCTGAGGAGCTAGGGAGGGGAGAGGCCAGACCGTGGACAGTGTCCATGTGCTGATGGGCTTGGACTTTGTTCCAAGGGCAGTGTTAAGCTATTTATAAGTGGGGCGCGATCAGATTGGCATTTTAATATGCTTCCCCTGAGTGCAGAGAGGGGAGCAGGCAGGAGGGGGGCAGGGGGAAGGCTCCTGGTTGGGGGGGTGCAGGAAGCTTTGATGGGAAGCCTGGCTGCAGCCTCAGGACCACAACAGGCAGTTTGGAGGGGTGTATTGTGGGAGGGCTAGCCAGCTCCACCACGGCCACGGGATGAGTGCTGGGCCATCTTCCAAGATGGGGGCAAATGGGAGGCAGGGAAAGATCTGGGGGAAAGAAGAGAAACTCTTGCCTGCCTGCCCTCCTGGCTTCACCTCTGGGGCGGGGGTGGGGAGGGTAGGGGTCTCCGTTCTAGGCCAGAGGGCCCTGCCTGTCCTCTGCTTGAGGGAAGTGTTGGGGATGTGAAGGAGAGGCCGATCAGATGGCGCTGGCTGCAGCTGGGGATGCCACGGGTCCTCACATGCGGGTGCAGAGAGGACACCCCATATCTCTGGCTAGGGAAAACAGGAGACCGGGCTTGAGATCTGGGACAGATGCAGGCTGAGAAGATCTCGAATGCCAGGATGGAAAAGAGGCCCTGAACACAAGCAACCTGGGCCCCCCCCGGCCGGCTCCCACATGCCCACCGCTGGGTTGGGAGACCCACAGGGGTGGCAGGGGCTCCGCTCAGGCTTTTTTTTTTTTATCTGGGCATGGGGACGCAGCCGTTTCCCAGGCCAGACAGGTACACAGGATTAATAAGGCCGACACGCTCTCCCGGGGGTGTGCAGCGAGCCAGCCGAGCGCTGAGTGAGCCATCCATCACTGCCCCCTAATAGCTCTGCGGGCTGCGCCCCCCCGCCCCCCCCCCACTGCACTGAAAGCGAGAATCCAGGCTGCCAGCAGGAAGATGCCGCAGCCCTTAACCACCATAATTTTGAAGTCTTGGTGGAAAGAGATGCTTATCGTTAATGTTAAGTGAACAGAGCAGAAGACCAGATGCCCTGCCCGTGTGCGCACACGGCCGTGTGCTGTAATGTCTGCCTGGAAACAGCGCGGCTGCAAACCAGCCACGGCTGCGGTGGGCACGCGGTGGGGGGACAGTTAGCCGTGTAGACGCAGTTAGCAGTTAGCAATATAGACGTGCCATCTTTTGATGAAAATTTTTATCTCTTTTTCTGATGCATAAAAAGTCCCAGTTCACTGTGGAATAGGTGGGAAAATGTGAGTAAAAAGAAGAAAATGACCATTCTCAAAAGTGCCCGCCCGGACGCAGGTCCCGGGGTGGGTATGTTGCTGTGGGTTTTCTCCCCTCCTGGTGTTGTGTGTATGCGTTTGCTTTGCGTTGTTGTTTTTACATAATGGAGATGAGTCATTGTATTTTTAATACATATTCTTAAGTAAACAACTAGTCTCAGGTGTGGGCTGAGCCGAGGACGTAAATCTTGTCAATTTGACCAGTAAATCCGATTTATAAGGGGAGAAAGGAGAATATTTCACTCACTCAAAATCATTAAAGACCCCCACCCCCCACCCCACCAACGTAGCAAGATCAACCACGTGCTTCTGGAAGGCCCTCGGAGTTCAGGGTCAATGCCGGGAGAGCCACGTTGCCAGTCGACCCGGGACACCCACACCACCTTCCCTGGCTCCCGAGGTCCAGTCCTAGGATGAAGAGCCACCACCAGCCGCCGTAGGAAACACTGAGGGTCCCTGGGGCCTCCGCGGGCGCAGGGGGAGCCCCAGGAAGAGGAAGGAAGCTGCCTTCCGGTCCTGGTTCTCTGTGGCTTAGAAAGGCAGAGAAAGACCCAAGGGCAGTGAAGTCTCCGTCCTGGGAAGGCTTCTGGGTGGAGATAGAGCTCAAGCAGCCGCAGGGAGGCAGGACCGCAGAGGAGGAGAGGCAAGGAGCCCTTGGTTCAGCGGCAGGGAACAGTATTGCTCTTCTCCCGAGCCCACTGTGCCCGGCTCACTCTTCCAAGGATGAAGATTTATACCCTTTCCATGGTTACCGCCTGTTCTCCCTCCAAATTCCAGAATGCTTCCTCCAGGAAGCCCTCCTTGGTTTCTGTGACTTACACAGCTCTCCTGCAGGCCCGCCCCACTATGGAAATGCCCGTGTGTGTGGATCAACTCCCCACTCCCCAGAGGGTAAGCCCTGGGGGCTGGGGCCACTTTGCTCGGTGTCCCCCATGCCAAGCCCAGTGCCTGCCCACAGTGGCACTGGGTGGTTGAAGCCAGGCTCTCAGAGTCTCCAGACCTGACAGTCCACTTGACAAGTGGAGAGGAGGGTGCCCAGCACCCAAGCCCCCTGCCCGGCCAGACCCGGGCTCTGCAGTACCCTTCGCTCTCCGTTACTTTGTCGCCAAGTTCTGGGCACAGAGAGGAGGTTTCTAGCCGCTCTGGTTTTTTGTTTCTTTCTTTTTTTTTTTTCTGGTGACCTTTCCGTGTAATTAAAAGGCCGCTATTCCAGGAGACGAGGCAGCCGGAAGCGGAGACGCTGATCTCTATGTACGTGTGTGGAAATTTATTGTCTGGAGCACAGAATCCTGCTCGAGGCTCCCGTGCCAAAAACATCTGTGGCTTCACCCGGGGGTGAAGCCCCCGGCCCGGGAACCTTCCCCTCTGTGGGCCTACTGTGCGCGGCACCTCCCACGTAACGTGGCCCTGCTAGGCCGGGGGATGGCTTCTGTTTGTCCAGGGAGATTCACGCTCCTGAGTTACCCAGCAGCCCGGTGGGCACAGCATGGGCCTGCCCTCGCAGGGCTGGAATCCCCCATCCAGGCCCCTCCATGGCCTGCTGTCTGCGGGGGGGCCCTCCCCCCCACCCTGGAACTGCCCCCACGAGGCCACATCAAGGAGGGGCACATCCAGCTGGGAGCAGCCCAGCCCAGGGCGCAGGGCATATAGCTCGGCCTGGGAGAGCTGGGTTCAAATCCCGGCACCCCACTCCTTGATGTCCAGCCTCCGGATGAGAATAGCCCCCCTCCGGGCCTAGCCCGCGCCCATAAAGGGTGTGTGCACGGTGCTCTCTCACCCCACCCTGGCCTACAGAATTCTGGGAAAGTTTATTTTCTGGATGGAAATCCTTCCTTGGCTGGACCTTCCCGGTGCTGCTCTGTGGGCCCATTCCTCCCCCGTGGCTCCGGTCAGCACCTCTGGAAAGCAGCACTCCCTCCACAGTCCCTAGGCCTCGGGGTGGAGGGTCTAGAGTCCAGCGGCCCGTGAGCCCCCTGCCCAGCCAGGCCTCCGCCCCTTGGCTCTCCGCAGCCCGCAGCTGCTGAGGATAAAGCACGCGCTGGCCCGGGGCCAGCTCCCCTGAGCCACGGAGAATCGCAATTTAGCAAGTTCCTCAAGTCCGAGGAGGCAGGAGCCCAGGCTGCATCTGCAGCAGGAAGGCATCCCAGCGGCACGAGGGGCCTTCCTGGTCCCCGGCCGCCTCCGCGCCCCATCCGCTTCCCACAAGCCTGGATTAGGCCCCGGCAGCTGGGCGGGGGCGGGGGCCAGAGGAGCATGGGGCCCCCCGGGCTGGGGGCCCAGACCAGTGGGGGCTCTGGGCCTCTCTGCCTCTGCCTTGCCACGTGGCCCCTGGTAGGCTGCAGCGTCCCTACGAGCCTTGGGCGTCCCATCTGTAAAGGGGGATGGGGTCCTTGTGCCGGTCCATGTAGGCGTGGGGGTGGCTGCCCCAGCCAGGCGAATGCACATGGCACGCCAGGAAGGAGGAGGCAGGGGAGGCCTCTTTCTGACAGACCTGGGGTGGCTCTGAGGGTGGCGGAAGGGCTGGGGAAGGGAGGGAGTGGAAAGGGCCTTGCCAATGGGGCCCTCATGTGAGCGAAGACCCAGGGACAGGAGCGGGGATGTTGTGGGTAAGGTCTGATGGTCAAGGCCTTAAGGGCTGCCCCGGGGGGAGTGCAGTGACCTGGTAAAGAGGGGGCAGGGTGGGGGATCTGGGTCCTGGACAGATTGTGCATAGGCCCCTCCCCTGCATGCACAGCCTGGAGACTAGTGATGTGGCCTTTGGAGTCACCTGTATGGCCCATCAAAGCATCTGTGTGGGGCATGAGGCACATCCATGGCCAGGAACACGAGTGGCCTCTTCTCCAAGAGGAACAGCATAGGCCTCAGGAAGTACAGGGCTGAAGGGCTAAATCATTTCCTCTAGCCCCTCTGGGGACAGCCCGGGTGCAGGCACAGAATCCCAGAATGCCACAGAGATTTGCTTGCTTCTAGGCCTGGAGAGCTCACTATCTCACCCAGAGCCCATTCCTTTGTGGAGGCATGCTCATTGCTAGGAAAGAGCTTTCTAGAACTGCTCTTGGGCCCCAGTGCCTCTAGAGGTGATAAACTGAACTCGACCTCTTTCTTCTAGACCAAGCCTCAGGGCTTCTTTCTCTGCTCCTTGCAAGATGCACCTCAGTGCCCTCTTCTGAATGGGAGTCAGTTGTCAACTTCCCCCTGAACTTTGCGTTAGTATCCGAGCTACGGTTTGCAGCAGACTCTCACCTCCCAAGCTATGAACACTATGCTCCTGTTAATTGAACCCTAGGTCACTGGTGTCTTTCTGTTGGACCCACCACACTGTTGAGTCCTGTGCAGAGTGTTGTTGGTCATTCTGGTGGTGATAGTGGATGAAGCAGGAGGACAAAACGTCCATCTTAGGGAAACTGAGGCGCAGAGGGGGAAGGCCCAGCTCAAAGTTGCTCAATGCATCAACAGCAGAGCTGGGAAGAGCACCAGGCCTCCTAACTTCTGCCTGCCCCCTCTGTATACAGTTTCTCCATCTAGACAGAAAGGCAGGCCTCCATCTCCCTCCCTCCACCCTCCCTCCCTCACTTCCTGAGAACCTCTCAGCTAAGCCAGAGAAGGTGAAGCCCATGGCCTTCAGATGGTCATGATTATTGGTGGAGGGGTGAGTGCAGAGGGGAGGGGACCCCGGCCCCACGTCCTGCTAGCTGTTGCAGGGAATCGGCTGCGCCCAGGGGCTCAGGGGCCAAGGTCCTGCACAGCTGACCTTGTCCAGCTCATTCTGCAGCTCTGGGTGTTCCCAGAGATTGCCGGGCCTGTACATCCCTTTCTGCTGAGGGAGCTCCCCGGCGAGCGCGGACAGGAACCGGCCAGCTCCAGGAGGCTTTGTGGTGGGAAAGGAAAGACAGCTCACGTTCATGGGGTGGTTAATGTGTACCAGGTGCTGGCAGGCGTCTCTCCTGCCCCACTTGAGGAAACAGGCACCACATTCTCCTTCTCTGCCAAGGAGGGGAGCGACGGGATGCAGGAGGCGACAGGAGTGTCTCCCTCCCGGGACTGTTGACCGATGACTTAGTTCATGGAAGGGCCCAGCTCAGAGCCCAGGGCCGGTTAGTGTTCACCAGGTCTCAGGGCCCGTGGCCAGATGCCAGCAGACCTAGGACTCGAACCTGCGCCCGCAAGCCAGGGCCCCCCTTCTCTGTAAGGACCATGCTGCTACCTTTTGGGGTGGGGGCATTTCCCATGTTGCTCGCAGCCTGATCCCTAACCCAGAGGCTCCCCGTGGGCCTGGGGCCTCGGTGGGTGGGGGGCCACAGCCCCTGCCCACAGCCCCGTGGAGAAGCTTCTACCATGGGAAGCTGAAGCTGAGTGCCCCTGGACCCGAGGTTCCCCCCCATTCCCCATTCCTGCGGCTGCCAGAGGCCATGCGGGTGTCCTGTGGGCAGGCCGCCGCCACCACCATGGAGGGCTGGCCAGCAGCCCTCAAGTTTCCACCAACTAATAATTTTTACAAACCTCCAGCCTCGTAAAAAAGTGCACAGTGGCCTGCGCTACCTTGGCTAGGAGCCGCGTGGGGAAGCGGGAGGCACTGAGGCCAGGCAGAGGCGGTCTCGGCCAAAGGCCACTTCCTGCCTCTCCTCGAGATCTTGTCTCGGGCTTCAGACCCAACCATGTCCCCTGTGGCCCTCAGGATAAAGGCTGTCCTGCTAACAAGACTCACGCAGGCCCCAACCAGCCCCCACAGCCTCCTTCCTAGAGATCCCTGCTTTTTGCAGCCAGCAGTGCTGAGTGCAGGCCTTTGCATGTGCTGTTTCTTCTGCCCAGAATGCCTTTCCTGCCCCTCCACCAGGGATGCAGAAGTAATGGCACCTCCCATCCCAGAGGGGCTCTGGACACCTGGATGGCACAGGCTGTGCCTGGGGACCTCAGAGAAGTGACATTTGATCTCCGTTTGCCTCGGTGCCCTTCAAAGAAGGGACGGGGTGTGGTGGTGGGAAGGAAGGCGGGTCAGCTCCTGATCCAGAGAGCTATGGGGGACCTCCCTGGGGAACAGGCTGGGGACAGGTGGGGTTAACGCTCAGAGCCCCCAGACCAGAGGCGAAGGTAGGGGGCACAGGGATGGGGGATGGGTGGGTTGGAGGGGGATTGACGAGGCATTTCGAGGCTAGAGATTACCTGGACAGGGAGAAGAGGGAGGCTGCTGCTGCTGGCTTTCCGGTTCGGTCCCTGGTCCCAGGAGAGGGGTACTGGGTCGCAGGTCCTGGGTGTGTGATTCTGGGGGTATTTGGTGGCAGAAGGGTCCACGAGGCAAGTGGACCCCTGGGTGCCAGCGTGGGCCTGGGAGGCAGAAGGGGTCTGAGAGCCACAGGCACTCAGGTGGCCTGAGAGGCCAGGAAAATGGTCGTGGGCGAGCGTGGCCAACAGAGAGGGGCCAGGCAACCAGGCCAGCCCTCCCCTGGGAGCAAGGCCACGGGCGAGAGCCAGGCCAGCGAATAGTCGGAGAGAAGCCCCAAAGAGCCAGAAAGAGAAGCAGGTGGGTCCCAAAGCTGGAGGAAGAGAGTTCTCATGGGAGGGCGTGATCTGCCTTCGGGGGGGGGGGGGGCAGGCAGCGGCACCTGGCGGTTTGAGCC